>NC_136732.1:34711500-35311500 GCF_936440315.1 Barbus barbus | reverse complement strand
CAAGTCAAATTTATTTATACACCTCTTTCTACAATTCACATAGTTTCAGAGCAGCTTTACCGACAATCTTGATGTTGATGTTTATAATATGCATAACTTTATGCATTATATTATAGATCCGAGATGGCTGATAATACAGTTTATATTTTGAAATGATATAATTAATGTATTTGTGACTTGCCTAAAGATGTTTGGGCACATAAAATGAGAGTTAAAGTCTACTTAAAATCTCAAATTAAAGGGAGAGTTCACCAAAAATGAGAATTCTGTCATTAATTACTCACCCTCATGTCGTTCCTAACCCGTAAGACCTTTGTTCATCTGCAGAACACAAATTAAGATTTACTGATGAAATCCGAGAGCTTTCTGATCCTCCATAGACAGCAATGCAACTGACACGTTCAAGACCCAGAAAGGTAGTAAGGACATTGTTAAAATAGTCCATGTGACATCAGCGGTTCAACCGTAATGTTATGAAGCAACGAGAATACTTTTTGTGGGCAAAGAAAACAAACATAACTACTTTATTCAAAAATGTCTTCTCTTCTGTGTCAGTCTTCAACGCACGTTCACGAGAGCTTCATAAATTTAAGGTCGAACCACTGATGTCACACGGACTATTTTAATGATGTCTTTACTACCTTTCTGGGCCTTGCACGTTTCAGTTGCTGTCTATGGAGGGTCAGAAAGCTCTCGGATTTAATTAAAAATATCTTAATTTCTGTTCAGAAGATGAACGAATGTCTTATGCGTTTGGAACAACATGAGGGTGAGTAAGTAATGACTGACTTATCATTTTTGGTTGAGCTGTCCCTTTTTAAAAGACTTTGCCATTATAGAAGATTTAAACAAAGAATATGACACATTTTCAGTTGTTTCTTTGAATTTGAATTGGTTTTTCGTAGTTATGGGCCATTAACTGTGTGTGCTTTGGGTGTGAGTGTGTGCTTGCTCATACAGTCTCGGATGAACAGATAGACATTGAGTGTGTGTGTAATTGCGTATGTGTGTGTTTTTGGATGCGAGAGCAGTCGAGATTGGACAGCTGACACTAATTGAGTATTGGCAGATAGAGAATGCAATGTTGGTGTGTGTGGGATGGTGTGTGTATGTTTGAATTTCTTTCGTACGTGGGCAGCTTTTGGATGAAACTCAACAGCCACCTATCTCTCACGATCTGTTTCTGTCTATCCATCTAGCTTTCTTTCTCCCTCTCTCTCTTTCTCATACACACACACACATCATTCATTGAGGCTTTCTGGAGATTAATTAATGCGCTGTACTGTTGTGACAGCCTTGAAATGATAGATTAATTGATTCAAGACTTTGTGAGGTCTGCGTTATTTCAGCCCTGCATTAGAGGCCTCACGTAAAACGATCAAAGCAATTACGGCCGATGTCTCATCAGAACTACATATGCATACTAATTAAAGCTGAAGTGACTTGTGATTTGGAGGATATGGTGCAGATATGCATTGTTTACTGACATTCATATAATTTTAGACCCACGTGACAAAAATGTGTTATTATTTATTTATTTATAATAACATTAAATGACAACATCATAAAAATTGTTCATATGAATTATATTTCAAAGATTCAAGTCAACAGAGGTGAAAATGATCATGAAATTACTGAAGTGGTCTGTTTTTCAGATATCTGCTGTATAAAGTGGTTTCAAAAACTTTCACGTTTGTATTCCACGGGAGAAAGTAATTCATATACCTTTAATGTTAGTGACTGGACGTACACATCTGTTTGAATGCACACAGATACAGAAGCACATTTTGTGGCCACATGTATTGAACAGCTGCTCATACAGATCAGCGTCACAGCTTTCTGCTTCCAGTCACATTCACAAAGCAGGAGGCTGATTCTGAGTCATAACTCAAAATTTGAGCTGTCAAAACCCCTAGATTTCCCACAAATTCGAATTTGAAAATTCGAATTCCCTTTAACCATTTATGCCTGATCACATGCTCATTCAAGGTCAAGCGGTCTGATAACTGCCTCTGCTCTTAGCGCTACAGCAGACCACTGCAGTACATACTAATGGATTTGATTTCGGTCTAGTTTTACTTGTGATTTTAATTCATGAGGTTCCCATTAAGGATGGATCATGATTAGGGTTGGACTTACTTTCCAGAATTGGTAAGGTTATAATTATGTTTGTATTATGGTTGATAACCAATAAATAATTCATATTTTTTAAATAATTATATAAAAAATATTTAATTAATATTATTGAGATTTATACCATTTATACTATTTTGTCTGAAAAAAAGTCTTAAGTCATTTGAAATGTTGCAAGTAAATTTCAAAACTATGTAATTAATAATTTTACTCAGCAAGGATGCATTAAATACATAAATAGTGACAATAAAGACTTAGAAATAGAACTAGAAATAGAGCTAAAAAATTTATATAAATGCTGTTCTTTTCAAATTTGTATTCATGAAAGATACAAAAAAAGTGTGTATACATATATTGATATTAAGAAGGTAATAATTATATTCATGTTATGTCTATAACCAAGAAATAATGTTGTATAATAAATAGGTTTACTATTTATACTATTTTGTGTAAATAAAATAAAAATAACAAAATAATACAATTTAATTAAATATTAATACAATATCCATAAAACAAACTATTGCTGGAACTAGCTGCGATGGAAGGAATCTGCTGGAACATTGAAAATGATGGACTGGTCCCTCAAAGGCCGAACCTCAACCCCATCGAGCAAATTTGGGGTGAGTTGGAAAATAAACTAATATGTGTTAATATGTGTTGGATGCCAAGCCTTTTGAATACATGTGTTTGTGTGTTTATCTGATTTGGATTTTATCCATAATGCTAAAACACCTGCTAATTATCCACTCAGAATTGAGCCGCATACTAATGGACAGATACGCAGCTCCATTAGCTGGCATGTTCATATCAGCACAGGACAGATAAACATGAGAGGGTTTCTGTTAATAAGTCATTATTTGGTATGGCAGTGTGTAAATACAGTATTCCGCATAAGAGTGTGCTGCTAATTTTATACATCTGTGGAAAAAGCAGATGTCTGAACATGTATCTCAAGCCTTCTTGTTTTTGCCTTATTCACTTAGCTTTCAACATTTGTACATTTAATAATTTGCATAATAATGATGCTTTCTTATGTAAATCCATCATGTAGCCTCAGAAGACTCATTTTTATGATACTTTTATAATGCTTTTGTTTACTGAAATCTCTTCTGATTGTAGACTTTGGTATCTTAGCAAAGCTGAGCCAAATGCGTGCGACTGATCTATTGTAAGCACTTTGTAGCATTTTAAGGTGAGTATTTTTTGCTCTGGCTTGTGGTTCGGTGAGGAAAAAGTCTAACTTTAGACTGACGTTGAGGTCACTGTGTCGCACCTTCAATTAACCAGTCCCTGACCTCCTAAATGAGGCCAGCTCTGTGGCGGAGGTCCACTGGGAAACCAGTCTAAAACAGACTCACTCTGTCTTATCCTGTTGCTTGCACTCTTTATTTAGCTTTCTGGATATTCCTAAATACACAGTGATATGCCCTAAATTTCTGCATATTCCTTGAAAAGCAGCTGAGCTCTGGGGAATGTCATTTTTTTTAAAGAAGGCTTTATGCTCTCCAAGGCTGCATTTATTTGATAAAAAATACAGTAAAAACAGGAACATTGTTAGATATTATTACAATTTAAAATGCTGGTTTTCTATTTTCATGTATTTTAAAAGGTAATTTATTCCTGCGATGCAAAGCTAAATTTTCAGCATCATTATTACTCCAGTCTTCAGTGTCACATGATCCTTCAGAAATCATTCTAATATGCTGATTTGCTGCTCATTATCAATGTTGCAAACAGCTGCTTAATATTTTTGTGGAAACTACAGTATTATTTGATGAATAGAAAGTTTAATAAAAGAACGTCTCAGGTTACGTATGTAACCATGGTTCCCCGAAGGGAATGAGACGCTGCGTCGAAAACGCTAGGGGAACTCCTCCAACGTGACCGCGCTCTGAATCACATGTGAAATCTGTCCAATGGAAAGGCGCGACGTCATGGGCGGGTGATGTAATCTACCAGGAAGCATAAAAGCACGTGCGGCGGAGCCAGCATCAGCTTCTAGGAATGAAGCAAGCGCTGGCAGGGATGCTGGAAGTGTGGCCTTCGAGACGCAGCGTCTCGTTCCCTTCGGGGAACGAGATGCCCACGCCGCCAGACTCCCAAGTCCCTGCCCTGTGTGTATCCATTGGGAGCACAACGAGGGCGAGAGAAAAGGGGTCACGAGTGGCTAAAGTCAGCGGGGCCTGCGTCCCAAAGGCCAACTTCTAGGAAGTGAGTCTTGATCCCCAGGAAAGGGGAGAGCAGAGGACTCGAGGCTATGCTATGGAATAGCATCCTGATCCACCACATACTCTGGATTGGAGGATGGTCTCAGCAACCTCGGTTGAGAGACCGGAATCTAGGAGCTATGTTTCTGATCGGAAGAAACTGGGGTGGTGATGGCGCAGTGGATAAGACACATGCCTTTGGTGTGAGAGACCCGGGTTCGAATCCACTGTGAGACACCAATGTGTCCCTGAGCAAGACACTTAACCCCCTAGTTGCTCCAGAGGCGTGCGACCTCTGACATATATAGCAATTGTAAGTCGCTTTGGATAAAAGCGTCAGCTAAATGAATAAATGTAAATGTGTGCTCGCTGGAGATCGATGCGCCCTGGAACACCGTACGTGGCAGGGTTGACAGACCGATCTCCCGAGGGCACTGAGGAGAGACGGGTACCATGTACCGCGGTGACTGCCGATCTTCCCCAGAGGGGCCTGCCCTCATGAGTCCTGGACCATAGCATCAGGACTGCCTCAGCTGAAGTCTCCTATTGAAACGACGGTCCTCAGATCCACATCATTTATAGGAAGACTAGACTGATAGAACCAGAGCCTGCTCAGGCAGGACCCAATGAGACACACTTAGCAGGGGCTCCCTCACCACCAGGTGCCTACTAAGGGAACCAGTCTCTCGAGACTGGCCTCTGGTGTGCTTAGAGCTGCTAGCTCGGTGCCCTGAAGCGGAAGACTGGCAGGGGACGGCCGCTCTAGCTGATCTAAAGACCCCCAAAGGGGCGGCGAGCCTCTCAGTTCCGCTACGTTTCCGGGCGGAAGTAACTGAGAGAAGCGCTTACTGGAGACCGCTGTGCCCTGGAACACTGGCAGGGTTGGCAGACTGATCTCCTGAGGGCACTGAGGAGAGATGGGCTCCGTGTAATGTGATGTACGCCGCTCTTCCCCAGAGGGGCCGGCCCTCAGAAGTCCTGGGTCATAGGCAGCAGGACGTTTTAGCCAAAGACTATCCAGCGAGAATGACGATCCGCCTTCTGCTAGAAGCCTTTGGCCCGGGAGCGCAACTCTGACTCCAATATTATGGGGAGTACGAGAAGTGATGCTCCCTAAATGAGGAGCAGCCCCTCCACCCAGCAGCCCCTGCTGATCACCTCAACCTCCTCAGAGGAAGAGAGGTAAAGCATCGTGCTCTCATTCGAGAAAAGTCCCAAGAGGCTCCTATACACACATATATGTACTGTATATGTATACATATATACAGATCTAACTTCTCGTTAGATGAAATACATCATTTAATTCCTCAAAATTAAATGCAGAAAGACAACCAGATGAGTGAACACGGTCTGATATGAAAAGGATTCATAATAAGAATGAGAATGACGTAATGCACTCGGTCGCCTCGGCACCGCGCTCTGCAACAACGAGCTCTCACTCAAAGGGGAAGAACCGCACCACGGGCTTCCAGCCCCAAGCAAGAGTGCTAGATCTGGGGAATGCAGGTGGAGATAGGGCGAACCCGTCTCCAACCCATCCTGCAGATCCATGTTGTGATCCCCACGAGATCTTACGGCGGGGAAAAGCACAATCAGCCCTTTATCTTTAGAGCTGACAGCGCGAATATAATGTTGACATTCATAATATGCTTGTGCAAACACTGCAGCTTTACAAAGCTCATCGACGTCCATCACGTCCACCTCCTCGGAGGAAGACAGGCGGAGCGTCGAGCCCTCTCTCTTGGGGGAAGAAACCGTGGGCCAGGCTTCCGAACACAGAGAGCGGGCGCTGGATCTGATGGGAAAGGAAGAAGATAGGGGCTCGTCCGTCTCCATTCCCTCCACCAGATCCATGTGCAATTCCCACGAGCGCAGCCACCGCTCCAACTTTTCTTCTCGTTCTTCGGCAAAAGCGGGACCGGCACCGTGAGGAACGCTAGTGAAAGCTCACTCCTCAAAGAGAGCCTTCTGAGAGCAAGCAGACGCAGTGACAAACGCTCACAAAGCGTGCAGTCAGCTCCCTCGAGAGCTGACTATGCGTGCTCTGCTCTCAAGCAGACCACACATGGACTGTGTGTATCCCCAGCAGTGATATAACGTTGCAGGGAGGAACATACAGATTACAACATACAGCATTACAGGCGACATACAGATCGCCTGTAATGCGATCTGCTCTCGCCCAACATTTTGTAACATTTTGTAACATTTACGCAAGGTCTGTCACTTTACCGTCACTTTTGATAAACTTGATGTGTCCTTGCTGAATAATAGTATTAATTTACACATGCATGCACACACACACATATATATATATATAATGCAGCACATGCAGACTCATTCTCTTTCTGTCTTTATTGCAGAGGTTAATCAGTTCAATTCATTCAGTCAGCAGAAAAGGAGAGGGAGAGCGCGTTCCTTTTGCTTTTCCCTGAATAGCGGTTTTCAGTTACAGTATCTCTGCTTTGTCATCTCAGAAATCCGCTTGATCTCAAGGGACACGTGAACCTAAAGGGCAAAATAATAGAAGTCACAACAGCTGATATGAAATCGCAACTTCAATCTGGCGACTAGTAGGATTTCATGTCTTCACCCTGTTGGGAGTAGAAAAATTTCCCAAGTCCTTTTTTTCAAATAGAGTTCCAGAGGTTAAGGATACTGCCTCAGAGTCAGTACTAACTGTGATTCGGTCCCCCGCTGAATCAAGAATGGTTTTGATTTGTCCTCCGAGATATAATTAGCCTTATTATCCTGTCGTCTGACCCCCCTACTCTCACAGAACCAATGGCAATGATTCACATGCACCAAGGGACAAATGAATTTGGTTCCTTTCTAGCTGAATCAAATGCATGTTTAAAGGGATAGTTCACTTGGTATGTTTTGCCTTTACAATGAATGTTTTTCAAAAGGTTTTTTTCCCCCTCCAGTGGGTGATCTCCGTCTCTTTACTATGGAAGCTTGTTTATGCAATGGGATAAATAAAAAGGTAAAATTGTAACGTTTTTTCTCACAATTATGACTTTCTTTCAGTTATTAGTTTGACTTTTTATCAGAATTGCAAGATATAAAGTCATAATTGCAAAAATTGTAAGACATAAACAAAAGTCAGAATTGTGAGGGGGGGGGGGGGTGCAATTACCTTTGCAATTAAAAAAAACTGAGTTGTAAACTCTGAATTCTGAGAAAAAGTCAGAATTCTGAATTTATATCTCACAATTCTGAGATATCTTGTATATCTCATAACTCATAAGACAGAATTGTGAGATATAAACTAACAAAAAGTCACAATTAGCTTTATTATATATTATATATTTGGAGCATATGTATTTACATGCTTAAGAATATTCCATCACATACAAGCAAAAACAACCACAATGCTCTCAATATTCTCTAGAAACCAAGAACCAACCTTTTCATTTGTGAGAATCCTTGTCATTTGTGCCAGACTAATTAAACACACCAATCCTGAGGGCGCACCGCAATTCTGAAGGTCATTTTGCTTTTTGCAAAAACAGACAAGGCTCAAACATGTACTGTACCTCGAAGTCAGTGAATTCTGGGATAGCCAGAAGAAGAAATGATCACGGTGTGGAATGAAGTGACTTAATTAGGCCGAAGAGTGCTTTAATACCCACAGGCCTCTGGGCAATTACTGTAAGAGGCCATTATTACAGTATTACTCCGTGTGTGTGTGTGATTGCATGTATAGCTCATTACTTTCATTTACGTCCTGTACGGCCATGAGATGTAAGTCCTCTCTCTCTATGAGGCACTAAGCGCACTGTTTTTGCCTCAGGCTCAGGCTGGTCACTAGAGTGTAAAGCAACTGTGTGTATGAGTGTGTGTGTTTGTGTAGATTTATGTCGCAATATCTGAACCGCTGTAAGAAGCAGACCAGTGCTCTTCTGTCCTTGATACTGATACAGGACCTCTCTGTGTGTCTCTCTCTGTCTTAGCTGTAAAAATTGCAGAGAAAAATATTTTTTTCATGGCTAAACACATGCACGCTGTGTATATGCATGTGCTTATCTTCAGAATATTTTCTGTGCTGGTGTCTATATGCTAATAGACCCAACTTAAACTTTGCAGAAAGCTATTGGAGTGCCTGTCATTCATAAAAATACCATGTTTTATTAAATAGTACCATAAAAGTTATGTGTAAAAGACTAATTTTAAAGTCTTCTGAAATCTTATGATAGATTTGTGTGAGAACTGAAAAGATTCACGGAAAAGGTTTGCTTTAGCTCTGATGTGTTCATGAGGGAATGTAAAGATGTTCAGTTTGTGAACGAGTCATTGTTTTGAGTCTAATCTTCTTAATGTACTGGTTGATTAACAAAACCTGCCTGTCTGTTCTCACTGCCTCAAGGATCCAGTCCCCGTGATGTCTGATTTGTGAATAAATCATTTGTTTTATGAACCAGTTGATTCACAAAACCTATCTGAGTGAGTCATTCCCCAGTAGGCTGATTCTCAATTTTAGTTCACAACTGCTCACTTGTGGCCTCACGGGATGATGACTACTGGATGACTAGTATTTCTGGAACCTCACCTGAAGTAGCAATTTTAATTTGTACATACTACTCTCTTCACATACAGTTTTTTGCCTTCGATATAGTAGAGAAGTATGCAGCCATAGCCACATGTCCAGTTTTTTAAGTCAAATCTTTTCAATTAACTGGTTAATTCATAAAACCTGTCCGAATGACTTATTCCAAAATACGGCTAAATCGTTCTCAAATTCAAATCTCCAACTCAACGATCCTGTCATATCAACATCAGATTTGTGAATAAGTCATTCTTTTGAGTAAAGTATTTTCAGTTAACCTTTCAAAATAACAAAACATGTCTAAATATCTGTTCACAAATCAAGCTAAATCAGTTTTAACTCACTAACTTAATGATCCAATGGCAGCAATGTCTGTTTTGTAAATTAATCATTCTTTTGAGTCAAATCTTTCTGTGAACTGGTTTATTCACAAAACCTGTCTGAATAATTAATTTGCAAACAGAATCTGCAAATCAGAATCTGTTAATCTATTTTCAATTTCACAGCTATTGGTTTGTAAATTATTTATTCTTTTGAGTCAAATATTTTCCATGAACCATTCAGTTCACAAAACCGGTCTGAATGACTCAATGATCTGGTCACAGCAGTGTCTGATTTCTGTATGAATCATTTATTTGAGGCAGAATTTTTCAGAAAATGTATCTGAATGATTTACAAATCCTGTCTGAATGATTCATTCACAAATTAGACTGAATTGGTTCTCAGTTTCTACTCACTGACTCAATGATCCGTTCACAGTGGGCAGCAGGAATAAAAATTAATTTTATTGCTCTGTTTGTCACACAAAGCTCTTGTATGACTTCAGAAGGCTTAGAATGCAATTATATAGTTGCATGGGCGACTTTTATGGCGCATTTACAAGCTTTTTGAAACATGAAAGCTTCAGTCCCACGTTTATGCATGGAAAAAAAGCAACCAGCACTTGAGAATTTCTACTTTTGTGTTCATGTAAATGCTCACAACATTTTAGAATCTGCAGATCCCATCTGGGGCTACTAATTACACTTCCTTTAAGCTTATTTGAACATGTTGTGGGTATTACTGCTGAATTGTTGTGTTTTCGTGTTGATTCGTGTGTCTTACACTGAAGATTTACTGACTGCAGAGGGACTCCTCAACTAATTCTGTTTTCAAGGATTCTTAAACAGCAAACAACAGTCCCCTCCAGCACACACACACACGCACACACACTCGTACTCTTACACACGCATTGCACCAGACACGAGGAGAATACTGATTTGATGTTGGTCCTCTTTTTTCACGCTATAATCTGTGGACATGACAAGAATGGAAGTAGAGAGGAAAAGAGAGAGCGAGCAAGCTGTCTGCTGGGTTGCAGAGAAAGGTGGTAGAGGAAGAAAAGAGGATGGGAGAAAAGGAATGAATAAACCAGAATGGAGGTGAGGAGTGTGTCAATTAAAGAAATTAATGGTTTAAGATGGCACAAAGAGAGATGAATTATCAGAGCATTGAAAATTAGTCTGAAAGGGATCTTCATTGCACAAACAAGCCACATTTGATTCTAAAGTGGGACGTTTCAGTGATAACTTGCCCTCAAAACCAGTTCAGACTGGTCTAGTTCTGGATTAGCTGGTACTGAGGTTTATTGTGGTTAACGAAAGAGTTTTTGAACCTCAATGTTCTTCTATTTGTTACAGATATATGAGAAAATAATATGTTTGTTTTTTTTGTTGTTTCATTCATAAAAAGTTTACTTTCGACTGATTTTGATGATTATTGGTTGTTGGCAGCAATTATGTGCTGCAGTCAAGAGCAACACAGCCATTATGCTTATAATAATGAGAGTTATGTGTGTACATGTATTGATCTCAAGTGCTAACAGACACATACATCCCCTTCTTAATGAGCAGAAAGCTTTGGTAAAGAGATGTTTGTAATTGCCAATTATTTACTGTTATTGCTGTAATTAAAAGGGGCGAGTGTATTTGCCAGCACAGATAACTAAGTAACATCATCAGTGGCTCCTGCTCTCAATAAAATACCAAAGCATCAAAGTCAATACACGTTATGTAAAAATGTAAATGAATCTGATGTTTCAAAAAGCACTGTTCCTCATAGATCCAAAACTCTGAAGGATCCACTAATGACTTTGGCAGCAACCCCAGAATCTGTTTTGCAAGGAATTGACATTTGTCGCATACTGTCCTCCGACAACCAGAGCCTGTTTTCCGAGAGTCACTTCAATCAAATCACCATTAAACATCTGCACGGGAGTCATGCCGTAAATTGAAGATCCTTTTCTTCACCATTTAATCGTACAAAATCTTTGGACTGATATTACGTCTGAACAAAAGTGATTAGCTCACATTCAGACAGCTACAGCAGCTGGTACAAACACATTAGCAGCAAATTTATGTTTGCATGCTCCTCTTGATTTCCTTGTAGTTTGTAATTAAATTAGTTAATTTATTTGTTTATTGCTTTCTTTCTATTATGAATGTGATTATTAGTAGCATATGTTGTAGCTCTTCAAAAATTTACAATGATAACCACAGTTTCTACATTATTCCTAGAGTTTTTTTATACAAATATCATCTTATGTACACAGACTATATTAATTTTGGTATTTTTTTTAATTGTTTCATAGTTGTATTGCTGTAGGTTTCTCTTTTATAGATCAGGCGATTCAATTAAGTATCAAATTCAATTAAGTATCTCAGTAAGAAACTTAGGGCCAGATTTACTAACAGTTTGAGTCAGCGCAAGCCATCTTTTGGCTTTAAAATAGTACTGTCAGGATTGACTAAAGACGCGCAGTGAAGAATTATCACTGAAAAGGCATGGACAAGGACAAGGTCAGGAGTTATTTTGACCTTATTGAATATGCATTTGTAGGAGTTTTCCATTCAGATGCAAAATTTATGGGAGTAGAGTATTAATATGAATCGCGCAATGTGATTTACTAACGTTTGCGCTTGTCAAATTACTGGTATTTGCGCCATTTAAAAAAAAAAAAGCATGTCTTTAAGCAGGCGGTAATTTGCACTGCTCTTGGTAGATTGCACTGGTCATTATGGAAGTGGTTTGGCTGTGTCTGTGTTCTTTAAAGGTGCGCTAAGCGAATTTTGCCAAACGATGTTGATAATTGAAAGCACCAAAACAAACACGCCCATACCCCAACAGTACCTCACCACTATTTTGATATCTCCACCTCACATGTTCAATCTGAACCTCGGGTTTGAGTCTCCATTGGGGACAGCAAGCCAAGTTTGCTTACCATTAACCATCAGGACTGGATGGGCAGGCAAACTTGTGAAGTGCACCTTTAATGTGCACATTGTCAGAATTAATCGCAGAATTTTCCCCTCCCATCTGCATTTTTATGGAATTGCGCTCTAATGCTAATTTGCCCTGTGTAGTAAATTCTCAATTTGATTTCCATTTAATCTCCCTGAATCTCAAATACTGTAAGTATCAGATTGTCTCATTTCTAAGAATGTTTTTGGAGAAATACCTAAGGCAAATGTTGTGGATTTGATAACGGAAATCACCTTTTCATGAGAATTTCATTAGAAATGAGTTCAACTTTGGTTTCATGGCAGATCTGAGCATGGATGAGACTTCATTGAGATCACTTCTGAGACGAGAAGACTTTTTTTCTCAGTAAAAAGTCTGAGAAGCAAGCAACTTAAGCTTAATTTCCAATGTTATCTCCATTAAACTCACTGATATCGTTAAGAAACATATTAAAGAGATTCCATTTGTGATTTTTTCTTCCTGTGAGTTCTTGACTTCTATAGCTTCATAATTTGATTGCTAGATGTGACAGAGAATGAGCACATCTCAGAAAACTGAGGCCTGTGACAGTACACTAAAATCTCCCAGCATGCTCTCTGGCAGTGAGCCACAGCCCTTCTCTGGTGTCTGCTCTCAGATCAGTTTATTCTGAGCTGCTGCTTGCCTTCACACCAAGCAGACTAGAGGTCTTTTTATTCCTTTACATTCTTCCAGACGTCAGTGTCTTTCTTCATTAATCCATTCGCCTTCTCTTTTACTTTTTCATGTGCTCTTGCTCTTTTCTTACCTCTTTTCTTTACTTCTCCTCTACTTTTCTCAAGGCTGCCTATATTCATTACTTCACATTCCTCTGTTTTTCTCTAGTTAATGGAATAGTGTGACCGTGATTGTCAGTGTTTGTTGGAGTGACTGTGTTGGTGTTTTAGTAGCTGTATTTCAGTTGACTTCTGTTTAGCAGAAAGTATGCGTACAATAACGTGGGTGTGTGGATGTCAGGCCTTGAATAAAGATTTTATCAGAAGGATAAAGGTTTCTTTAAGATGAATACATCTGTTTTTGATGCTGAAATCTTTTTATCTGTTCTTACCTGCATCTCTCTCTTACTTCCAATGTCTGTATCTGTGATTCACTTTGCAACTTCACTCTATAATCACTAACACACCAGCTGGTTAAAAATAATAACACAAATTGCTCAGAAAAGATTAACTTGGCAGTGTTTTGCTTTTAGTGGTAGCATCCAGAATTAAATATTTAATTGTGCATTATATTTGTACATTGTTTTATATACACATAAAGTTAATGTTTAAAAAATGAAGGATTTAATAACACTGATAACATCTCATTTCAAAATGTATATTAATTTTCATTCCCCTATTTTTATATTTTATATTATATATATTTTATATTATATACAGAGTAATGACAGAGAGATGACTGAGGACGATGGCGAATGATTTACTGATCCTGAGCACCACTGACAAACATCTAATCTTGTAAAATGTGTGGTTAGTACTGCCGCTCCATAGTATACACAGAATATGTGCGATTGCGAATCTCGAAAGTGAAAGTGAAACTAAAAAGCGATCGTGCATTCAAAAGCAGTTTCAATGCAAGGCATAAGGCTCCCTGATGTCTGCAATTTATATACAGTACCCAATGATATAACTGCGAGAGAAAGTAGGCTATTGAAATTTATATTTTCCTCCCATCACCGTATTCCCTTTAGGGGTTCCGTAGTACACGTCATTTTCTTACCGAACACTGTATTGGGATGTGGAGGATTGCGGGGGTATGGGGTGGGGGGGGGGGGGGGGGGGGATGTTGCTGGCTCAACATCGTGATGTCTATCAGCCATCGGCGATGGACGATGTCTATCGGCCCAACCTAATTGTGCATCCCTAATTCTGACATCCCTAATTCTGACTTAATTGTCCATTAAGTGTTACATGTTTTATTTTTAGGTGTTTCTCCTCAGCTTGAAGTGTTTTTGACACACCTAATGTCACCTGTAATATCACCAAAGGTCAAATCATTGATCTTTTGACACAAACCCATACGCACACACATAAGATGGTGGTCAGGTATTACAAACGCGTTTTTGAAGCGCAATCTTCAATGCATCGGGTCTAGTTTTAGTTTTGAACTTCTGAATCCAGCAACAGAAGACAAGCTGAACTCAAAGGTCAGTCTCACACAAGAGTGTGTGTGTGTGTGTGTGTGTGTGTGTGTGTGTGTGTGTGTGTGTGTGTGTGTGTCTACAGGTGATTTATATGTGTGAGTGGAATTTGATACACTCAAGCTCTCAGGTTACAAGTTACAAGAATATTTTGAAATTAATATTAAAATTCAAAGAAAATCCTTTTTGATTTGTCCCTCAAGTGAATAAGAGATACATTTTTGTGCGTGTGTTAACACAGAAACTCAAAAAGGAGTTCTTAGTGTGAAGCATGAACAGACATACAACAGCATGAATTGACAGATGAAAGGATAAATGGAGTGTGTGTGGATGGCGGAGCTAGTTGGAGGAGCATATTACCGTGAGGCAGTGGTGCATTGTAGGAATCCTGCAGCATGCAATGAGGCTCATGCAAGACTGAACTTGAGAAAGAGGAAACTGACAAAGCTATCACTCCTGTTGACGCATTAGGCACATTTACAGTGGGGATCGAAAGTTTGGGAACCCCTTGCAGAATCTGTGAAAATGTGGATAATTTTACCAAAATAAGAGAGATCATTCAAAATGCATGTTATTTTTTATTTAGTACTGTCCTGAGTAAGATATTTTCCATAAAATATGTTTACATATAGTCCACAAGACAAAAAAAATAGCTGAAATTATTAAAATAACCACATTCAAAAGTTTGGGAACCCAAACTTTCGCATGCCACTGTATATATACACACATCTTTCATTTATAATCATCATTCAGGCAAAACTTAGACATGATCTAATCACTAGCACACCCTGAGCACATGTAAGTTAACGTATTCCTCTTATCGGCATCATTTTTCATATCAGGCCGATGCCAATATGTACATTTAAAGCCATTATCGGCCGATTCCGATATCATCCGATAATATCATGCATCCCTACTCACAATGAATCAAACATCAAATAAAAACAAAAATAGTCACATTGTCATCAGGTGCCTTGTTTGTAACAGCAGAATTTCGGAGTAATTATGTTGTGAAGAAAGCTGCTGACTAAGTGAACCACATATATGGCCTACAGGAGTAGCCTCCAGCAGTTACACACTGCATAAAGTGATTAAAACAATGATCAGCTTTCTGTTGTAAGTTATAAGTCATATCATGTATATGTCAATAATGACATTTACTGGACCAACTTGTTGTCACTACATTTTCTTGAAAAAGTAGCAAGTAATTAGTTATTTTCTCCAGTGAAGTACTATAGTGTCATGGAAGACTATTTTCACCATGGCATAAATTTAAAAAAGAAATAATAATTGTGACATTTTTCTCGCAGTTCTTGAAAGTCAGATTTGCAAAATAAAAGCTCAGAAATAGAATATAAACTCAGAATTGCAAAGAAAAGTGAGCTTTAAACTCAAAATGTAGAATTCTGAGAGAGGGGGGGGATTCAGAATGGCAAGATCTGGCAATTCTGAGTTGTGAGAATCACAATTGCAAGAAAAAAGTCTGAATTGTGAGATAAAAACTATAAATAATATATTTTTTTTTATTCTGTGCCAGAAACAATCTCTCATATAGTCAAGCAGCGAGTTGTGTTGTTGTACGGGAAACACATCCCAGAACGTTTCTATTCCTACGGTTCCAGAATGGTTAGTCAGAAGATATTTGATTAGACATTTACAGCGTCGGTGATTGGCTCAACAATTTCTGTGGTCCCATGCAAACTTCCTTTCCTGTAAGCTGCCATAGAGACAACTGGATTTGAGATGTTTCTTCAGGAATTGTAGACCTTCTTGATGGAAACACACTTTATAGCCCATAGATATTTCATTTTTTTTTTTTAAATCTTCCTGTTCTTTAAGACCGAAAATACCCCATAGTCTGTTTCTCTTTCTCCTCTCAGTCTCTTTCACTGGAGAGCAAGGTTTGTTCTTCTCCTGAGCCCTTATCTCTAAACACACACACACACACATTCAGGAAAATGTTCTGTCCTACTCAAAAAAAAATCTGTAATTGCTTGCTCAAATCTGTTTATGAATTTTTAAATTTCACCATCTCTTTGTCCCCAGTCATTTATTTTTTGTTGAATGTGCTGCCATTCCTTGGACCTCCTGCTCAGGGTTGTTTCATTATGTGCAGGAAATACAGACCTTTCTTTCAAAGTCTTTTTATTGTGTTTTTATTTTTACCGTCCCGAGAAAACCACATTCCTTGTTCCATGGCACCTCTCCTCCTCCCTCCATCCATAATTGATGAGAGAATATTCCTCTGTTTCTCAAAATTGTGCTCTGCAGTAGCAGCAAAAAAATAAATAAATGCTTCACTGATTCAAATCAGCAGTGGTTTATCTAACTGTTGTGAAGGCAGTGGGGGGTCATACTGTGCATTTAAATAATTTTATATTTAAGAAATATAAATGAAGGAAAATGAAGGCAATTGACAATTTTTTAATATCTTACATTTCAATTTAATATAAAACCATCATTTTGATATGTGAAAATGGATTTGTGATACCTAAATCTATCTATCTGTCTGTCTGTCTTTCTGTCTATCTATCATCTATATCTATCTGTTTTAGTTAAAAATCTTTAGAAGAATATTTAGTAAGAGGTTGAAGGGTGCCAAAGTGTAAACAATGCATTTTCATCAAAAGCAATGCATTGAGTCTTAATACACATTTTTGAAGATTTTTTTTTTCTATGAACGTTGTGCATTGACCTTTTCTTTTTCTGTATCCAATTTATTTAGCGCTTATGCATTGAAGTGACATGAAAATATAAGGTCTTCAGTGTTGAGGGCAGACCTTTTTCATGCCAGCAGTCCAACAATTTTACAATTAGAATTTTTTTTCCATTTCCTTCTAAGTATTTTTGGACTGATTAAGAGGTTTTCTGGATTGAAAAGTGCAGTGTTTATATAGCACCTCAAAATCCTTCAAAAGATCAAGAAAAATCTATATCTGATGTAACCCCTAAAATGACTTCAAAGTTAGACTTTAGCACAAATATAACAGTTTCACATGTGCGTCCACAGCAAAATGCTTCACACCAGATGGTCTGTTTATTTTCTCACACACACACACACACACATGCTAACAGCCACTAAGTTTACCAGCAGCTAAATGTGTTTTGGGTTTGAGTGTCCAGGTTTAGCAGAAGGCATTCCAGACCTGTAAGAGATGCACAATCTGTCTGACAAGGACACACCTGAATCAAGCTGTGCTTTCTATTCCTGAGTGGATAAATCGGAGCAGTACGGAACATTGTGGCACGGATCAATGAACTTGTCTCTAATGTTAATGCAACGTCAGTGCAACACTCGATACAGGAGTTAGGAGTTAAGTTTAATATCTAAAGAGGCCCTGAAAAGGAAAAATAAATAGTCCACCCAAAAATGAGCATGTCATCATCATTTACTCACCCTCGTGACTTACTTTCTTCAGCAGAACACAAAAGAAAATAATTTGGAAAAATGTCCCAGGGTTTTCTGTCCATGCAATGTTATTTTGGACCCCAACATTTTTCAAAATATATTCTGTTATGTTTCACAGAAGAAAAAGAGTCATACAGGACTGGAACAACATTTAATTTTGCATAGTAGATTATTTTTTTTTATCATCTGAATTCATATAATTATTTCAGTGAAATATTGTGCTTGTGTGATCTCTCTTTAAAATTATGACACTAATGCATTTTAAAGCCCCCGTGAAATCAGAATGGGATTTTTGTAGCTTTTAGTCCATGTCTGTTAACTTTGAAGCCATTTATAAGCTAGTGTACTCAAAAGTTGACAAAATTCACATTTAGCTGATACACATTTAGAAGTTATACAGCTTTTTGCTTCTGGGAAAATGGACCAAAACATTTTGATGACTCATCCTACACATTCTCTCCCAAACTTCCTGTATTAATAGGAAATACAACTGTGCCTATTTGTAATTTTATGGGGTTTTTAAATGGCTTTTCACTCTACATACTAAAAAAAGTTTTATTATTGGCATCCATGGTTCCATGAAGAACCTTCTTCAATGACACAAAAATGGTTCTTCTGGCACTATGCCAATAGAGCAAATCTACTTGGCCTTGGGTTAACATTTTCAAGTGTGAAAAGGCCAAAAGCCTTACTTTTTGGGGCCATATATTACAGGGAAGAAAGGAAGGGGAATAGAAAGAGACACTTTCTGACTCTCTCCTGTATTGATCCAATAAAGCCAATGATAGCGACAGAGGACAAGCACTGAAGAGTTTAACATCAACGGGCTCCTTCCCCTGAGTCTAGTGCGGTTTGGATAATTATACATCATTAACAGCAGAGAAATGCGCTGAAGGGTGTTAACCAGTCTTAAGCGCAGGACTACAGACACGCACACACTGAGTTCTCCGTGAGCATCTGTGCCCCGTAGCCCATGTAATTGATGGTAATGATGATCTGACATTCCCGGCTCTTGAGATCTCTCACCTTGAGCAGAACTGGACTCCCAGCCGCAATGCGGTTTCTCTGAACAGCACGAGTTTAACGACCTGACGCACAACTGAGGTTTAAAAGTGAGTTTTGTTTAAACACCAGGTGGAAGGGAGCTGCACGCACAGACTCGGAGAAGAAATCTAGATCAGATTAAGTCTAAATCTTTTCTTACAGAGCATTCATAGTTTGGAGATTCAGCTGACTTCATGAAAACACTGGTTCAGTGAAAGGAGAATATATAAAAACATATTTGCAGTGAGAAAATTGGTGTGGCTACATTTTGTATGATTTAACTCAGAAAATGTTTGTATATTCTTTAATTCCAAAGCCGTGCTATTTTCTATTGTCTGTGGAAGACTAAAAGAGTTATTTAAGTGAATGTTCCAGCTGCTCTTTTTCTGTAGAATAAAAAATGAATGAGAACCTGAGCTGTTAAATTGTCATAAATGTGGTTCATATGAGTCTTCTGAAGCCAATGATAGTTTTGTGACACCCAAACTTTTAATCATTTTAATTGTAATTGTTCGTGTACATTCAAGTATGCATCATGTTTGATGTTATTGATCGGTCATGAAAGTGAAGGAATTAGCCTTTTACCACTTTTATTTACAGGTACATCTCAAAAAATTTGAATATCGTGAAAAAGGTCAGTATTTTTTGTCACTCATTTCAGAAAGTGAAACCCATATATTATATAGATTCATTACACATAGAGTGAAATATTTCAAGCCTTTATTTCTTGAAATTTTGATGATTATGGCTTACAGATAATGAAAACCCAAAATTCAGTGTCTCAGAAAATTAGAATATTACATAAAATCAATAAAAAAAGGATATTTATTTCTATGCACTCAATACTTGGTTGGGCCTCCTTTTGCATGAATTACTGCATCAATGCGGCGTGGCATGGAGGTGATCAGCCTGTGGCACTGCTCAGGTGTAATGGAAGCTCAGGTTGCTTTGATAGCGGCCTTCAGGTCATCTGCATTGTTGGGTCTGGTGTCTCTCATCTTCCTCTTGACAATACCCCATAGATTCTCTATGGGGTTCAGGTCAGGCGAGTTTGCTGGCCAATCAAGCACAGTAACACCATGGTCATTGAACCAGCTTTTGGTACCTTTGGCAGTGTGGGCAGGTGCCAAGTCCTGCTGGAAAATGAAATCAGCATCTCCATAAAGCTTGTCAGCAGAAGGAAGCATGAAGTGCTCTAAATTTCCTGGTAGATGGCTGCGTTGACTGTGGACTTCAGAAAACACAGTGGACCAACACCAGCAGATGACATGGCAGCCCAAATCATCACTGACTGTGGAAACTTTACACTGGACTTCAAGCAACATGGATTCTGTGCCTCTCCACTCTTCCTCCAGACTCTGGGACCTTGATTTCCAAATTAAATGCAAAATTTACTTTCATCTGAAAAGAGGACTTTGGACCATTGAACAACAGTCCAGTTATTTTTCTCGTTAGCCCAGGTAAGACACTTCTGACGTTTTCTCTTGTTCAGAAGTGGCTTGGTAGCCCTTTTCCTGAAGACGTCTGAGCTGGTGACTCTTGATGCACTGACTCCAGCTTCAGTTCACTCTTTGTGAATCTCTCCCAAGTGCTTGAATCAGCTTTGCTTGACAGTATTCTCAAGCTTGCGGTCATCCCTGTTGCTTGTGCACCTTTTCCTACCCAAATTCTTCCTTCCAGTCAACTTTGCATTTAATATACTTTGATACAGCACTCTGTAAACAGCCACACCTTTCATTAATGACCCTCTGTGACTTACCCTCTTTGTGGAGGGTGTCAATGTTCGTCTTCTGGATCATTGCCAAGTCAGCAGTCTTCCCCATTATTGTGGTTTCAAAGAACAAGAGATACCCAGAATTTATACTGTAGGGACGGTCATTAATTGAAACTCAAATGTAAATATTCTAATATTTTGAGATACTGATTTTTTACTTTCATGAGCTGTAAGCGCTAATCATCAAAATTAAAACAACAAAAAAAACTTTTGAAATGTTTTACTTTACATGTAATGAATATAATATATATGAAAGTTTCACTTTTTGAAATAAGTTACAAGAAAAAAAGAACTTTTTCACGATATTCTAATTTTTTGAGATGTACCTGTAAAGCAGTGATCTTTTTGCAGTCTTTTTGACCCCTATAGTCCAAAACATTATCCAAAGGCCTAATATAAAGCAAGATATTTCTTACTTTTTGATTACTTTAAATGACTTTTTACCTAAAATATATTCCAGTCTTTGTTATCAACATCATGAAGTGTATTAAACATTACACTTGATGCCACAGTTTTCTCAAACTGGGGTTTGTGAATGAACTTCCGGGGTTTTGTGATTTGATGAAAAGTTGGAAGACTCTCCAAATGTATAAAAGCAGCAGAATTTAAGAAAGGAAAATTTGAGAGAAAAAAAGATCTGGGGCAAATCAAATTATGAATAATTTACTGCCTTAATAATACGTAATCATGTAATCTATAAAAAAAAAAAAAGTATGACCAGCATTTTATGAGCATTTTAAAATGTAATATAATCTAATTACAGGTGCTTAATTTTTGGAATCCAAACCACATAATCCTGACCAAATTACATGTAATCAGCCACTACCCAGCACTATATATGTAAATGTGTGATTAAAAATAATAATAATAAAAAAAATTATATTTTTTAAAAGTTTTTAGCATTTCATTTATTATTAATTTAAAAACTCTTTTTTTTATTAATAATAATAGTCATTATGTGACCCACATGGATGTTTGCCTATAGTGGGCCCAGGCCACCTGATAGAGAGCCAATAATTTAGAGGAGACTGGAATCCCCCTAAAAAAAACAAATGATTTTTTTAATTTACTTATACTGCAAAACAATTCTTGAACATTTTGTCATATTATAATTTAATTACATTCAGTCCATTTAATTTTGTAAAAGGGAAGTTAACTTAATCCATTTGTTTAGGACTTCATTAATCATGTTTATTGCTGAAACTGAGCAGTGGATTTACAACTCCCAGCATGCCTTGTGTGGGACTGGATTGTTAAGGAACATCAGAAAAGGATCTATTATATTGCAGTTTTTGTGGTGAAGAGTCAAGCTTGTCTATAGTTTTCAAGTTTCAAGTTTCAAGTTGAGCTTTATTGTCATTCCGCTACATGTGGGGACATACAGTGGAACAAAATGCCGTGCCTCGCAGGACCACGGTGCTACATAAATACAGACATACAACAATGACGTAAAAAACACTATAAACCTATACACAACTAACTAACCTGAGGTCCGGTACAGGAAAACATTGTGATGCATATTACAGTAACAATAAATACTGTGCTTTTTACTTTACATATAGACAGAAAGTGGCATTTCACTTGCTAATGTGTGCTTTTTCCCCCCTAGCTAGTAGCCGCAGCTCAGGTCTAACATTGTGGGGAAAGGGAAGTATTTGGGATTCATTCCACCCCACAGGCAATGATGGAGTGTACTGATGAACCTGATTCACTCTGTCAACTTCACTTTACTTCTTTGTCCTCTTCTTTGCCAGTGAGAGGAGCAAAAAGGTGACAAAACCCAACAGCTTTATGAACTGAAAGACTGCTTGACGGACTTTTCTGATGGCTATCAACTGATGTGAAGAGAAATGAGTTCTAGACGGTCTCTCTTTTTCTGTCACGAGTTTTGTTTCCACTCTCTGAATGCGGACTTTTAAATCAATCAGGTTTTTGGCTTTCTTCCATCACTTCTCCTCTGAGGAGCAAATGATTAAATAAACCATTAGAGGTTTTCAATATTTCATAATAACTGTTCGTGGTGGAGTTTGCATGTGTTTTATCCTCCTGGAAAACAGTAAATCATTTTTGTTCACTGTAGAGCGTGTTTGTTTTTAGGGAATTTCTCTGAAAGCACACATGCTGCAGTGTATTACCTGAACTGATGCATTCTTAAAGAGGTAATACTGGTCTTTTCAGAAATACAAGTCTTGTGGTTTGGCCATGATATCTTCCTTTCTTTAAAAAAATGCAGACATCATGATACATATTTGTGTGTGTTATATGTATGTGTGTGTGAAGGTAAAGACATTTATAATATAACAATAGGTTTCTATTTCTAATTTAATTGCTGTTGATTTTGGATTTTAAAAATGTAGATCTGAAGGATCATGTGACACTGAAGAAAGGAGTAATAATGCTGAAAATTCAGCTTTGACATCACAGGAATAAATTACATGTTTAAATACATTAAAATAGAAAACAGTTATTTTATTTTATAATAACATTTCACAATATTACTGATTTTACTGGATTTTTAATCAAAGTAATGAAAATGCAGCCTTGACGAGCATAAAAGACTTCTGTCAAAAACATTTTACAAATTTTATACGGGCTCCAAATATTTGAACATTAATGTTTTTTTTAAAAGTTTTTAAAGCACGGATTATTTTCTTTTGACAAATATGGGTTACAAAAGTGAAATATGAGAAACATTTTTTATAAACATTTTTCAACATTTTTGGTAACAATGCTGCAAAGGACAAAATTTGTCTGACTGTCTGTATTGAGCTATTTTATTTACTTTTTTATTTATTCATTTATTTCTGTCATGTGTTTCTTCTGCTCTAGCCACTGAAAGACATTTCACTGAGACCCAGAAGGTTAAACTGATTGTTGTTTCAGAATAAAGTCTCTGATGGTCACTAAAGAGCCTTTTTACCAGCTTCCGCTCTGTCTGTCCTCAGATTTGCCCATATAGCTACAAATATATTGTGTTTCCATCTCTCCATTCAGAGCATTAATAGACTCACACTGCCGGATAGCTGTGCCCTTTGTATTTGCTCACATATGGCTGTGTTTTATTAAGTTGATGGATCACTGAGCATGCCGTAATGTAAAACTCTCCTTCTGGGCTCAGCAGAAGATGTGTCGATCCTAATTTCCCATTCATGATCTTCGTCTTGTGCGTGCAAGGCATTAGACTGAGAGAGTGTATTGTTAGAGGGAACATGTTGGCCCTCTTCAACACGAGAGCCTGGAAAGTAGCATTTCCTACATCTTATTAATTGTCTTGCATTTTTATTTAAGCAATATCACACAAGGAAATGCTGTTGTACTGATGTGCTTGCAGCCATAACAGTCATATTAGTTTTATTAGTATAGCACGACTGAGAGTGTGATATTGTTTTTTATATTCTTTAGCGAACAATAAGTTAATATTGAGGTACATCTATATAGGGACCAGAATGGGACCATTTAGCAACAGCAACCTAGCATCATGTTTTAGTTTTCTTTAAAACTGTCCAGATCTAGTTAGTTTGTGAAGGTTCTTGCGGATTGATGTAGTGTGTCCTCCAGTCTGCTAAGAGCGTGACACAGCGTCTGTCACCTCAGATGCTGCTGTACCTCTCTGCAAGACATTTATTATGTGTTTCTGGCACAGATGGTTACTTAATAGTACTGATGATTAAATAAAATCAACACAGTGTTCTTTTTAACATTATTTCAGAAGGCTTTTTCTATAGATTTTCATGTAAAGCAGATGGTGCAATGACAAATATGCTGCATTTTATACTCTCGTGAGAGTGTTAAAAAACTTTATTTCAAAAGGTACCTATTATGCAAAATTCACTTTTGCATGTTGTTTGAACATAAATGTATGTTGGCAGTGTGTGTACACAACCACCCTATAATAAAAAAAAAACTTTTTTTAGATAGGACAATGTAATGACAGGAAGCAAATTTGAGAGAGAGAGAGAGGGGGGGGGGGATCGGATAAGGTCCACAAGCTGGGAATCAAACTCAGGATGCCCGTAACAGCGCTGTACTGTATGTCGGTGCACTAGCCACAAGGCTATTGGTGCTGACATGCACTCCTTTTTTAATCTCC
This sequence comes from Barbus barbus, assembly GCF_936440315.1. Classification (NCBI taxonomy): domain Eukaryota; kingdom Metazoa; phylum Chordata; class Actinopteri; order Cypriniformes; family Cyprinidae; genus Barbus; species Barbus barbus. Next base: position 35,286,842 of record NC_136732.1, on the reverse strand, counting down.
ATAAATCATAAGCAGTGTCTCAAAACAAGCTGTTTGCAGAATCTGTAAAATGTGATGTCACTTTGCACAGGCCCCACCCACGACTGTTGACGGACACTTCTGTAAACATGCATGCCATGTTTATCTTCACCCAAGAGCATTTAAAAGTTGCATTTAAGTAAGACATGTCTTCTTATTACAACTATAGACGGTATTCAGTTCAGAGCAGAGTGATTTTCTCTTTTCTTTCATTGTTCGGGTCATATTAACAGCATAGATAGCAGTATAGGTACTATATATATTACACTGTTGTCACTTATTAAACACATCTCATTTAAATATGCAATTTCTTTCCCAGCTTCACATACACACGTGGTCAGAATGGTTGGTACCCTGGGTAAATATGATCAAAGAAGGCTGTGGAAATAAATCTGCATTGTTGCATTTTGATCTATCATTTAAAAAATTCACAAAAATTTAGCCTTTCATTGGAGAAGAAGAATTTAAAATGGGGGGAAATATCATTATGAAATAAATATTTCTCTAATACACATTGGACACAATTAACGGCACCCTTTTATTCAATACTTTTTGAAACCTCCATTTGCCAGTTTAACAGCTCTAAATTTTCTCCTATAATGCCTGATGAGGTTAGAGAACACCTGACAAGAAATCAGAGACCATTCCTTCATCCAGAATCACTCCAGATCCTTCAGATTCACAGCTCCATGACGGTGATTCTTCTCTTCAGTTCACCCCACTCATTTTCTACAGGGTTCAGGTCAGAGGACTGGAATGGCCAGCAGAAGTTTGGTTTTGTCCCCAGTGACCCATTTTTGTGTTGTTTTTAATGTTTATTTTTGGATTATTGTCCGGTTGGAAGATCCAAACATGGCCCATTATAAGATTTCTAACAGAGTCAGTCACTTATAGATTTTTTTATCTGTTGGTATTTGATAGAATCCATGATGCCATGTGTCTAAACAAGATGTCCAGGACCTCCAGCAGAAATATAGGCCCACAACATCAAAAATACAGCAGTATATTTCATTGTACACATGGGGTACTTTTTATCCCTGTGTTCACCAAACCCATCTTGTGTGTTTGCTGCTAAAAAGCTATTTTTTTTGTTACATCTGACCATAGAAGCCAGTCCCATTTGAAGTTCCAGTCATGTCTGACAACTTAATATGCTGGAGATTGTTTTTTGGTGAAAGCATTTTCTTTTCTTGATTTTCTTTTCTTGAAGCCCTCTCAAATAACATGTGGTGATGCAGGTACTGTTTGATATATATTTTGTTAAGGTTTTCTGACCCCGAAACTCAACCTTTCTCTGCAATTCTCCATCTGTGGTCCTTGGAGAGTTTTTAGCCACTCAAATTCTCCTCCTCACCGTGCATTAGGACGATATAGACACATGTCCTCTTCCAGGAAGATTCATAATATTTTCTGTTGATTGGAAATTCTTAATTATTGGCCTGATGGTGGAAGCCAGAGAGAGACGTGCACTGCACTTGTCATATTATCATAAATATGAATGATTGAATGAATGAATGATGCATTTATATAGCGCTTTATTGTGTATTGCTGTACACCCAAAGCGCTTTACAATCATGTGGGGGGGTCTCTCCTCAACCACCACCAGTGTGCAGCATCCACTTGGATGATGCGACGGCAGCCACAGGACAACGGCGCCAGTGCGCTCACCACACACCAGCTACAGGTGCAGAGGAGAGAGAGTGATAGAGCCAATCAAGTGTATAGGGATTATTAGGAGGCCATGATAGACAAGGGCCAGTAGAGGGAATATGTGTTCTTAACTGCATATGCATATTTTAGGTTTCAGACATTTCAATACACATAAGTACTAGTAAAACAATACATTTAGAGCTTGTAAAATACACACAGAAGCAACAATAACAATCCATTCAGATTTAATTTGCCGATGTGTTTTATTCATATCAGAGACATATAGTGTAAGTAACAATAAAGTTCACTCTATTCTTCACCCAGTTCACCGGCCACTTACTTGCATGTATTTCGGGAGAAATTGATGAATTCACATGCTGTAAATCCGACTGACAGGACTCTCTGAACTGCAGTGCGAACAAACATGGAGGCGCCCATCTCACATTACAGATCACGATCAAGATAATTTATAAAGGTGTTTAACAAACACACTCATTTACACATATTTTTGAATTGGAATATCAGATTGTCCAAGACATGATAAGCAAGTTTGTGAATATATTAAATAAAAAACGAAAAACTAAATAAAAGATCCATCTTTCTTACAGTGTTATTGTGGCCGCGGTGTGTCATGTGACAAGCATGAGGCGTCACCATGGAAACAGTAAGGGCAAAGTTTCTAAAATAACGGTCGCCTTAAAAAAACTCACTCTGGGGGGACCGCTAGAATATTTTTAACTCACCACTGAAAGGGCTAAAGCCACTTCACTAATTTGTGAAGCTCAATTATCTTTTGCTGCACATCAGAAAAATATTCTTAAATATTTTTTCTCATTGTGATGGGTGATTAATTTGGAATTTGGCCTTTGTTTTCCTTCCTATTTATATTTCTGTGAAACAGGAAGCCATGGCTGGATAATTTCATTTTCATAATCACGCTGATGTGCGCAAAATTGTGAATATGAATGGTAATATATTTCATGATATTTTACTCATAAGAATTTCTAGATAGTAATTGTGTCCAACATGTATTTGAGAAAAACAAAACAAAAAAACATTTATTTCATAATGATATTTCCCCCTATTTTAAATTCTTTTTCTCCAATGAAAGCTTAGATTTTTTTGATTAAAAAAAAAAGATCAAAAGGATTAACGATGCACATTTATTTTCACAGCCTTCTTTGATCATATTTACCAAGGGTACCAACAATTCTGACCACGTGTGTACATAACCGACTGGGTTTTGTAACTTATGTGAAATCAGTTTTAACAATAGGCCTATTACATTATCTCAAAAAAGAAATTTTTGGTTTTGTTTTCAGCTTTCAGCAGTTTATACAGACTCAAAGACTCATCCCCTGAGCCACTGCACAAAGAAACAAAATGTAACCAACACAATAAATTAGTTTTAAGAGCTTAAGCGGTAATAACATATTTCAGCAAAATTACTTGGCCAAAATACACATTAAAACACACGTCAATCGGAAGTTATTGCAAACACTCGATGGTGGTTTAAAGCGAGTTTTGAGTAAAAGCGGAATATTATGTAGCATAATGCTACAGTGTGCATGAATGGTCACGTAACGCGCTTTCGGTCGTGTAATATGGACGAAGATCTTTTCTGAAATGCAGTGGAAACATCTATGGACGAGGAACATTTAGTCATTTGGCAGACGCTTTTATCCAAAACGTTTTCATTTTAAAACAAAGCGCACCAGTGTAAATGTAGCCTTACATCTATAGGGGTTGTAGTCTTTGCAGATTTGAAATATGTATTACTCTTATCTGTATGAGCAATAATGAGGCAGTATTTAAGGGCAAGTGAGTGCACCGGCGCCTCCATCTGTCCTGCGGTGAGCGCTACTGTTCAGCTTCCACACTCCACACAAACACTTGAACAGCGCACATTAATCTAGATTAACATTAGATTGAGTGGCCATGTAAAGTTGCTGCTGCTAACATATTTCAGATTATAAATCATATTTGAGGTCGATGAATGATGTCCTGCCTGATGTGTTACCACATGGACCAGTCCTTAATGATCTGCGTGACTTCGCCAATGTGGCAATTTTTATTTATGTATTTTTCTGCAACTAATAAAATTTTGGTCGACAAAGTCTCTTCTGGTCGACTAATGGTTAGTCAACTGGTAGGGGCAGCCCTAATGTTTTCATATATGTAGATGTTTATTAGCAGAGTATCTGAGGTGTGAGCTGTAAAGGCACAGTCCTATTCCGGAAAAGGGGGCGGGGAGAAGCAGCTCATTTGCATTTAAAGAGACATGCATGAAAATAGCATGTTTCTGCTTCCTCACAAAATAGCCATTTTCAAAATGATATAATAAATGATCTGTGAGGTATTTTGAACTGAAACTTCAAAGACACTTTCAGGGCCTGAGACTTAATTACATATTGTAAAAAGGGGCACAATAGGTGCCCTTTAAACAACATCAGATATGACAAAAGTTAATGTTTGACTTTAAATGGTAGCCTTTAATGGAATAAAAAAATATATATTTATAGAAAATTCAATATTCAGTATTGGAAACATTAAACATTTGTTTCAGACTGCTTGTTTCAATTAATCAGCAAGTCTACAAATAATTATTAATTCAAGTTGTGACTCAAAAGTGTTGCCAGAAGTCTAAGCTTATTTAAATTTAATTGGTTCGTTATTATTTGGTGAAACAGCTATGCTTATCACTGTTCTGATAATGTTATGTACAATTAGTGTGATTTGTGTTACAGTCCTGTTTATATCTGCCACTGTAATTACGTTTTGTTTGCACCATCTAATTCACATACTGTTCCGAAAACCTTGACTCTCCCAAAGCAGATGCATAAAAAAGTCATGAAGTATCGTGATGTATTCCAGCTTACTTTGAAAAACAGCAGCCGATCAATTTTAAAAGAAAGCCAGAGAGAAACGCCTCTGAGAGGAGAGAGAGAAGAGTCTGCTGCTAACCTTTGTGCTGTTTCGCTTCAAGTCGCACATGTTTGTAAAGGTCTTCAGACTTGACCATTCTTAACTTGTTTATGAAATGTGTGTCTTTACCTCCAGCAACATTTGCACTGCTATTTGTTGTTAAAGTTTGCGTTACCTTCTCTCCCGTGTGTTCATTATTGGTGAAAGTGGAGTAGAATATTCTTTTGTAAATTTCCTTTTGTTTCTTTTCCTATCTTGATCTCTGAGACAGTATGAATAAAGTGTGTGTGTGTGTGTGTGTGTGTGTGTGTGTGTGTGTGTGTGTGTGTGTGTGTGTGACTGTGTTTCTGTCACTGAATACTGTATTCCCATTACAAAGCTGCCAGAGGCATCCGGTTATGAACCAGTCGCTCCGTGTCATGTTTTTGCCTGCACTGCATGAAAGAGAATGCAGAACGTTCCATTAGTTTTTTGTATTTTCACTTCTATTTTCTTCAGTGAACCTCATCTCCTCATCTTCAGGTTTGCAGCAGCGATAAGAAATGTATAGTTTTATTCAGCAAGTGCACATTAAATTGATAAAATGTTACAGTAAAAACATCTATTTCAAAGAAATGCTGTTCTTTTGACAGGAAAAATAACTGTATTTCAGTTTAAGCAGCACAGTTGTTTTCAAGAAATATTTTTTTGAGCAGCAAATCAGTATATTAGAATGATTTCTGTAGGATCACATGACACTGAAGACTGGAGTAATGATGCTAAAAACTCAGCTTTGCATCACAGAAATAAATTACATTTTAAAATATATTAAAATAGAAAATATTGTATTTCACAAAATTACTGTTTTTGCTGCATTTCTGATCAAGAAAATGCAGGTTTGATTAGCATTATTATCTTACAGCCCCCAAACTTTTTAATGTAGTGTAAGCCATTTTAAATTTTTTTGTTTTTTGTTATGCAATATACAATGTATAGAAATATTTTTATCATCTCTTTTTTTTTTTTTTTTCAAAATGTGTCTTACTGTGTACATCATGCAGTTCTTTTTGATAGTCTTGATTTGATAGTGAGATCAAGTCTGGTTTCTGCCGGTCTTGGTTGGTCTTTCTAAAATTTTTGTAGCCTAAACCAAGTTATATTTCATGGTTCTTGATACCACAGTAAATCCAATATGTAATTAAACACCATTATTTATTTAATTATTAAATGATGTAAAACTAATTGAATTGAAATTATGGTGTGTAGCCTTCGATTATTTTTCAATTAAATAAACATAGCTCCAAGTGTTTGCAAGTAATTATTAAAGTAAACAGTCATCAGTAATAAACAAAGAAATAAATGAAGCGCAGTCAGTGGTTTTCTCATTTTCTTGTCGGTATTGTTGATTGAATCACACATTATAGACTGCAGCACGCTGCGTAAAATTACCACATCAAATCCAGTATATTAAAACAAAGTTTATACTGCCTGTTTATATCATTTTTAAGACAAAGAAGTGCTAGTTTTGACAGTATTAGCTAATCAGTAGTCCGGTTTGTGCTGGTCTTGTCTGATCTGATCTGGTTTTGTCTGGTCTGTTGGCAGATCAGTGCTCTGCAAAGCAGCAGCTCAACTGTTTGAAAAGCATCTCACACCTCTACACACTCTGTTCCTCTTCGTCTCTTTCTCACGCACTCAGTGCCTTTGAGGTCTCTCCATCCCTCCCTCCTCCTGTTCAAGACATGCACTTCTCCTCCTCCCCTCGTTGTGTCTTCAGTGAGGCTTACGGGTGTGTTTCAATCTGCTCCCCAGTAGTCAGCGCACTGCCCAGGGAGTCACCATTTCCCATTTCACGGTCTCTCTCCATGTAAAAATTGTTTTGTGCACTAAAACAAATACATTTTAGAGATTACCTCAATGCACTATGAAACAGAGCTAAAGTATTTGGAGAAGATTAAAAAATACACAACATTTCTTTTATTTTATTACATTAATATGTTGAAATTGTATTATTTATGTATTTATATTTATGTATTTATTATATTTATATTAATGACTTCACCTTTTCTGAATGCCATTTTATGTGTATATGATGATGCAAACCAGATTAAAATAAATAATATAGAATGCAAGGCAAGCAACAGTTTAATGCACACCCTCGTAATTGGTAATAAAGTCACTGCTGCCCCGATATTTAGTAGATTAAGGCCAAATTTGTCTTAATAATATATATTGATTCATAACATATAGAACTAGAGGGTGGAATAAGATTTAGCATTTTGCATTTGCATTGCACTGTATGTTTATAGAATTATTATTTTACAATTATTAGAAATTATAAATAAATACAATATTTAAATAAATACAATTATTTGATAAAAAAGTAACACTGACAGTAGGTAGAAAAGTGAATGAATTGTAACTCAATTTTTAGATTTACACTTGAAGATGGCATTTATTTATTTATTGCATTTATAACTAAAAGAAATACATTTTTCAGTATCATGCCGTAGCTCAGCTGTTTTGAGTTCTAACAAGCTCATTTTTCCAACAAGTAGCACTGTAGCAGGACAAAACACTACATTGCATTTTTTTCTGTCACTGCAGCAGAGTGAGCTGGACAATATTGTATATTTCACATGCATTCATTTGTCTTCATTCAGAGCATACAGTGCCTTCAAATACATTTTATTATAGTGTACTGTATGTTACATGAGAATCGCTAGTGTTGCTAGCGGCAGTTGAGCCCTAATTCAGATCTGCGTAGTTTTGTGCCAAATTAATTTACCCAGATTGGAAATTATCATACATCTTGTAGATAATATATGTGACCCTGGACCACTAAACCAGTCATAAGTAGCATATTTTTTCAAGATTTGTAGCAATAGCCAACAATGCATTTTATGGGTCAAAATTATTCAAATTATTCAATTATTCAAAATTGTTCCATAAATATATTTTGTCAATTTCCTACCGTAAATATATCAAAACTTAATTTGTGATTAGTAATATGCATTGCTAAGAACTTCATTTGAACAACTTTAAAGGCGATTTTCTCAATATTTAGATTTTTTTTTGCACCCTCAGATTCCAGATTTTCAAATAGTTGTATCTCGGCCAAATATTGTCTGATCCTAACAAACCATACATCAATAGAAATATTATTTATTCAGCTTTCAGATGATGTATAAATCATTAAAACAATTGACCCTTATGACTGGTTTTGTGGTCCAAGGTCACATTTGTTAATTATTATTAAAATTAAAGTATTAAGGTATTTTGCTATTGATATTTAATGTTCAAAGAAATATTTAATAAGAAAATTGTTAATTAGGTATTGTTTGCTTAGTAGATAAAGTCAAATGGATATTGACTTTAGTTGACCCAACACACGCTCTTATAAAACATGATGCTTCACTAAATACCCTTGTCCTGCAGACGTACTGTATGTTAGTAAGTGCTAGTGTGAGTTAAAAGCAACCATTTGGAGGTTTTGACTGAGACTAGAGGTCAAATGTGATTTGAGATCAGGGCATTAAGGGCAGCTCTCCACATGGCAGCTGTAGCCGCGGCTGTCATTGCCGATTCCTATCTCTCTCTCTCCAGCGCTCTTTCATCTCCATCTCCGGCAATCTCCACATTCCCTGGCCCTGCTGCCAGCGGGGCTCATGAGGGTTGACAGTTACGGCCAGCGATGCTGCAGGATTAGGGATGGTTCTCCAGGGCCTAGGGGTTTCACTGAGCTGCAAGGAGAGAGATAAAATTAGCCCTCAGAAATGGGAACTGGAGACATTTAGGTGGGAGGAAAGGGGAAAGCCTTACAAGAAGAATGCTGCCTTCTGGGAAACAACCAGTGTGAGACGTGAAAGACACAAAGAAGACAAAGTCTTCTAGAGGGCTTGTAGCACCATACCGCTGAGATATAGAGCTAGTAAGTGCAGTGTCTCTATAGTGTAGGTTTTATATGATTCATATTTTTGGTCAAATGGACATTGAAGGGTCCTAATTTTTTTTATTTTCCCTAGGCGAAAAAAATAAATGTAAACTTTTTTTTTTGTTTTTTTGTTATACAACTGGTACCATTAAGAAAATGTAGTAAAAATATTGTGTAACTCACTAGAATAATTCTAGAATGTAGTGGTGTCAGTCCTCTGTCGTGTGTGTCATGTGTTCCCGCCTCTTGTGTCCATATTTGGTTTGTTTCCTGTCCTCGTTTTATGTGATTATTAGTTCATTCTTGTCCAGCTGTATTTGTGTGATTATCCTGTGTATGTGTATAGTCCTGTCTATTCAGTTTGATTTCATCTGGTCTACTTACTCCCCGGTGTTCCTGTCTGTGTCAGCCTTGCCTTGCCTTGCCTTTCCCTGCCTTGATGTCTTCATTAAAGACTATTGTTTGAGTTACATCCTCGTCTGCGTGTTCCGGTGTCCTCCTCATGTGTGCACCGTGACAAGTGGGTTGTTGTTTCATTTAATTTTATTTAATAAATTTATTATTGTTAAAGTAGTAGTAGTAGTAGTACAGGTATTGGCCATTTTTTACTTTTTAAATTTAGAAATTTTATTTATGCATTTATTTTACATTTATTTATTATCTATATTACCCTATGATAATTAGAATAATTAACAGTTTTTTCCATATATATATTTGTGACAAACATTGCAGGACATTGTGTCATTCACCGCATCTTAAGTTATTTTGTATCAGTGATAATTTAGTATTTGTATACTATTATATATTTTTTATGAATATTTTATTTTAATGTTTTCTTTTTCTAGTCAATTTTTGTGCTTTTTTTTTTTTTTACATATATAGTACTATACACTAAAAGTATGTACTTTGTTGATATTGGGAAATCATCCGAAATGCAAAGTTTTGGGACCCATAGCATCTCAAAGTATTTCATTTTGATTTCTCAGACCCCTTTGTGGGCTGGTATCAAAATAAACTTAACATTTAGACCCATAAAGGGCAAAAGGGACCCACAAAGGTATTTTTTGTTAACTGAGTGACTTCATTTATTAAGAAGAGGAGTTGATGAGGATGGAAACGGAGAGAATGGGATCATTATAGAGAGATGCTTCTCAAGAGACTGATGGGAGAGTGAGCAGAGATATCAAAGAGGGGTCGACATCATCTCCGAGAGGGGTGTGAAAATTAGGAAATGAAATCAGATAGAAGAGAGGAAGGGGTTTGTAGAGAAACAGAGATTAACAATATAAACAGTGTGGTTTGATTAGGTGTAAAGGCAGACTTTAATCCAGGCCTGGAGCATTTTATTTTCTAAAACAGATGTGCGAAGCCCTGTAAGATCGAAAAAGAGGAACTGGGACATGTTTCTCTTTCTGTTATACTCATATCTCACACCTTTAACCTTAAGTAAGCATTAAAAACGGTGCGGCTGAGGCCCTGTTCACAGGAACAACAGTATGTCTGTTAGCAAAACCTGTTCAAAACTTTGTGTGACCCTCCACTTTGAATTTTGGTCACAATAATTGTCTGTGCACTTATTTACGTGTTTGTGTACTGAAATGTACATTAAAATGTCCCTCTATTGTGTTATGAGTGTATGCTGAAGGGAACAGAGCTGCATTTTTTAAATTCAGAATGACAGTTGACAGTTGGAGAGTTGTCGTGGCAACTGCAGTGCATCCTCACACAACACAGGACTTACTGAGTAAAAACCACCTCTTCTGTCTCTTTTGCTCCTAAAGGTTAGGAAAAATTATAAATTTTCAGAGGGAAAAAACTGTCTTAAAGTCGTATGCTTTAATGTCTAACTGTTGTGTATGAAGTGAATGTTAATTTTATTAGTAATTTTAGTGTAATTATGTCATACACGTCTGATAGTGTTATCATTTACCTGAACTGTTTATCCGAGTTACTTGAGTTGTTTAATTTAGTTACTTCTCTGAGATAAATCTGCTGTGTGAAAGAAAGTGTGTTTGTGTGAGGGGACAGACCCGGACAGGACAGGCCTCGGAATGGAGCTGTCTCCGGAAATGTCCTCGTTTTACAGTAGTTACGTTCAAAACAACTCCCAAATACACTGTAAAAGCCCAACCAATCGAGATGGGTATAAACGGAGGTCGGAGCCAGCGGTGTCAGCCGCAGGTGGGCGGGACTTAAGCTGCAAGTGGGCTGTACAAACCAACAGAAGATTTTGATTGGTTTGCTTAATGTCTGGGTTGTAGTATCGGTTCATGCTCCTGGTGGCGGTAGTGTGCAAATCTTTTTGCGATCCGTCAAATAAACGAAGAAGATGACTTTCAGCGGTGGGACGGTGGATGAGTGGAAGAGGTAAGCGTGATGTACAAGTTTTTTTGTTTTGTTTTGTAAAAAGTATTACAAGCTGTGAAAAGTGCATTTTCTTGGTGGCTTTTGTACAACGTTTTCTTAGTACCACACACAGCTTACACTCTGTAATGTGCCTGACTGACAATATCTTTGTTTATTTTTCTACATGCAACAAAATAGCTCTCCCAAGTTATGGATACCGAAGACCATAAGCAGGTAATGTAATTACATGGCATTGTAATTCTGGTAACACTTTCTATAAAGCCCATATTTATAATACATTATAAGGGTATTTTTAAGGCATTATAATGAATGCATAATACATTATTTAAAAAAACAACAACAACAACCTTATAATATGTTATATCATCTTGTGAATATAAGAACAGTTTTAAATGATTAGTTTAGTATTATATTAGTATTAGTATTATAATATTTAATTATTAGTGGTTATAGCTTTTAAGAGTATGATGATTTATAACACACAGTGAACAGATTGCATCCACTTAAGTTACAATGGATTATATTTCTCATAGTTATAATGTATTATAAGTCTCATATCTTGACACCTTTCTTATGCTACTTTACTTAAAGCCATCAATGACCACTTAGGTATAGTAATAATAATACTATTTTTTTTCTCTCAAAAAGCCATAAGATCAGATATCAGATCAGATTGCTTTGAACTATTTCTATTTTAATATCAGTTTGATTATTTTGATTTTAGACAGCTGTTTAGTAACTCTGCAACTACATGTCAACTAGCAGTCATTGGAGTATAGTAGTATGTTGTCTGCTAAATATATGCTAACACTTTATTTTGATGCTTCCCCAACAGACAAACTGACTATATAAGCAACTTTATGAGTCCGTCAACATTCTACCAACCCTAACTTTAACCTAAACCTACTAATACTAGTTGACATGAGAGTTGCAAAGTTGCATAGAGTCAATAGACAAAGGGGACATCAAAATAAAATGTAACCTAACATATACACATTGCTTTTTTTTTTCTGTTGAAATTATTAACTAGCTCACATAAACATTAATATTAGCCTCACAGGGAACAAATAACACTTCACACCTGACCACTTACAAGATGTACTGTAGTAAGATACTGTGCAGATCTTAAATAATGTCAAGATATATAGTCCATTATCAGTGTAAAAGTAGATTTAATACGGTGTTCATTGTGTTATAAATAATTATAATCTTAAAAGTTATATGTACAAATGTGTAAGCATTATAATGTATTCAAATTGACAATATAACATATTATAAGGTTGTTTATAGTGCATTATGCATTCATTATAATGCCTTAAGAATACCCTTATAATGTATTATAAATATGGGCTTCATAGAAAGTGTTACCGTAATTTATTTGTTTTACATTTTGGACTGCACTGATTTATAAAGTGTAAATGTCTTAAACGTTTGTTAATAGATAGCTGTTTTTATACAGTCTATGATAGATACACTGTAAAAAGTGAACAGTTGGATCAAATTTAAAAACTTTTTTATTTAAATAATACTTCAATTGGTAACACGTAAAAAAAGGCTTGTTTTTTTTTCAGCTTAACTTATTACAAATAAAGGTAATAAATTAAGTTGAATTTTTTTTTATTAGATGTTACCAATTGAAGTATTTTCCAAGTGTTCACTTTTTACAGTGTAATTTTCTAAATAATAAGGTACATTTTCAAAAGTATTAGAACACATCTCCTAACCTCCTAATCCACATTGTAATATATTTAAAACATAGTTTAAATAACCTTTTTTTTATTTAATACTAATAATAATCAATAATCAGTTTTGTGTACATTAATGGAGAATAAACTAGCATTTTATCTAGTGGTTTTTAAAAGGAATACTTCATATAAAAATAGTAATAAAGTCTAATTTACTTGGCCTAATGTCGTCACTTAAAATTTCTGGACACCATTAACTTGCATAGCATAGACCTACAGAGCTGACAAATTATTCTTGAAATGTTTGTACATGTTCAACAAGAGAATAAAGTCATGCATATCATGGATGGCATGGGGAGAATGTTTTAAATTCGGTTTAACCCTAATGCTCATTGTGCTTCTTGTGTACCCACCAGGTTATGTTGGGAAGGACAAGCGAGGCGAGCTCCGTGGAATTTACTCCGAAGCAATGCATCCTGGATTGTGCAGTGTCCACTGCATGCAAGTCTATTGTGCTGAATGAATAATTGTACATGATTTGAGTCATCAGAAATAAAATCATTTACCCATCCTGAGATTTCAGATTAATACATTGATTTGTGTAACATGTTCTGAAGAACATTAGTCTGTCATGTGTTGTAATTTGATTTAAAAAAAATATGAAAAATAAAAATGTGCAGTACAGGCAAATGGTAACTACATTTTCTTAACAGTACTCAACATTTTCTTTATGTATCACATATTTACCTCCAAAGTGCAATTGCATCTCACTTTAATGTTCCTTAAAAGGCTACTGTAGAAGAATTGTAGAAGTAAAATGTAATAACCAGAAATATGCTTAAATTACTACAGTTAAAAGGACTTAAAATGACACCATCACGAAGCATGGTAAAAGGTGTAAAGACATGATTTCAATTTTGACAGTGAATGGTATTGAATACAAATAATAATGACAAAACTAAGAATAAGACATAATTTCATTGTTAACAGTGAAATTGGACAAACACAATGACAAAACTATGAATTTCAGTTTAAACTACTATGAAAATGTGTTATATTTCTGTCATTCTAAACTACCATGAAATCCTGTCTACTTGCAGCATAAGCTCCTCCCACTTGCTGTTCTCAAACTCCTCCTACTTGCTGTTCTTGGCGTAAGCTCCTCCCACTTGCAGGTCTCCGGGCTGCAGCTATCACTACATGAACCAATCCAGCCAGCTGGCAATTATCGCATGATTGTGGTTATTTTCACCAGCAGAGGGCGCTGCGAGCTATACTGATCAATAACTGTTCGTCGCGCGCCGCTATCTTTACTGTAATGCAAAACTTGAACGAGAGCAGAGCGATATTATCATCATTTATCAAAAGAGACGCTGTTGCTGGTTTCAATCTAGTCACAAACTAGATTGAATACATGTACACAATACATGTTAAAACAAAGTAATAGTGTTTGTGTGCAGTGTATAACATGGCATGGTTAGGTTGCGGGGTTGTTTTGCACACAATATTTAACTTTCCGCCGTTACAACTCCGATATGAATCATTTAAAAACTAATCAATTAACACTTGCACAATTACATTTGCAGAAAACGCATGCTTTGTGGTCAAAATGAGCCTAAAATATATTGTCCCTGTTTTTTAATTTCAGAAATGTGGTCACCTTACGTTGTTAGGTTTTCTTTTATTTCTTAATTTCTAAAATATGTCAATATTTATTTCAATGTATCTCTGAGTACTCGGTCTTAATGACTGCCTTTAACGACAGTTCTCACTGAAGGTCTGTGTCAGGCACAAAACATTATTTCGTAGGAGAAAGAAACAGATTTAACATTCTGCTCAGTTTGCAGAAAGTAACGTAATCTCCTGGTTTTTATGCAGATGGAGCAAAGTCAGTCCATTCTTGCTGCAAAGTATGAAAAATATTCAAGCTTAGTGGTCTGTGCTGTTTCTGATACTCTGTATAGCCCCTCATATGATTGAAATGCCATTCACCTGCATCTTTTCTAGCTGTGCTTATATGTCTGTGTGTATTTACTGTACTGTATTTGTGTGGATTGTGTGTTCGGAATTGAATAGAAAATGCTTTTTAAATTTACATTTTAATTCTTGATTTTGAATTAAGGTAGCAAACAGGATACTGAATTGCAATTAACATTTGAATGTAGAAATGAACTGAATTTAAAGAAACTGATATAACTAACAGACAGACATATAGCTAGATAGCTAGATAGATAGAGATAAATCCATCTTGTTCCTTCATCTTCTTGTCTATTTATCAAATTCTTTCAAATACCAATTGTGAATGTTGTCCAGCCCTATGGAGACTGTTTATGAGTTGTCAGTCTGCTTGTGTCTTTCAGTTCTTCCTTTAGTATACCCAGAATAGTGTGTCTTATAATTAGATTCTCATTTCAGTAGACGTGATGTCTGGTATCATTGAAGGAGAGTTTAGGGGCAGTGAAGCCTATAAGATCTAGGGGGATAACTGAAAGGTTGAGGTTCAAACACTGAGAAAAGTGATCAATAAAGTAGCAGCATTGTAGGGAACAAGTTATTTTATGTCCCTGGTTGCACCTGAGAGACTGTCTTGTTAATATGTGGAGGGTGAGTGGCTTATGTCTAAATGACACATGTAATCTTGCTTTTCATCTGGATCTCAGGTTCTGGATTGGTCCAAGCAGAGCTAGAGTAGGTTGATGAGCACCACACAAAGCCCACCAGTGTTACATAATCAAACCCACTCACAGCACAATGTGGAGTTCAGTCAAAAATACAGTAAAAACAGTACTATTGTGAAATATTATTGCAAATTAAAAAAGAAAGTTATTTTAAAGTTTTAAAATGTAATTTATTGCTGCGATGTGTCACTTCAGAAATCATTTTAATATGCTAATTTGCTGTTCCAAAAAGCGTTTCTTACTATCAGTGTTGAAAACCGTTGTCAGGCTTTGCCAGCTCAGCTGACTTCAACATTAAACCTTCACATTCGTGGAAATGTGAAACGTACCAAACGTCATTGAGGAAAGTCAGCAGCCGCGCTGTGTTCCAGTCAGCAGAGCTGAAGCTCATTTTTGCCCAGCTGACCTCCACCTGATCCAGATCAATGAAACGAGGAGCCAGCTGAAAGGAAAATATACAGTCTGTACTTTCACTGTGCACCTGCCCATTACCCATACTGCTGGGTGTTTGTAACTGTGGGCAGGTGAAGGACTATTGGTAAAACAGAAGAAAGAAGCAGGGAAGGCTGCTAAAAATCTTTTAAGAAACATTTTAAGTCTGACCGTGACTTGTGTGGAAATTATCGTCTGTCTTAAGAACCTTGAAAAACTGAGCAGTACAGTCTATTAGCTTACCATCAGTCTAAACCTGAGGAAGCGTTCACTGAATGTGTGCTGATTAAAAACATAGCTAAAGTCATCTTTGATCTCGATCTCTGACTCTGGGCTCTCTGAGATTGTTTCTCAGCTGCTGGTTTGGACTAAAGCCAGACTCTAATGATGCAAAGCCGATCTCTGGATGACCGGTTGAAATCAGTATACACCTGATAATTGTAATATCTCTGGTAATCGAATGCTAATTTCACCTGTGGAGTCACTGAAGGATTGTGGGCACTCGCGCCTCTGTTTTGCAGGATGTAATGGCAGATATAGAAGCCTTCAAGATGTTTTCCCTTCTGATCTGGAGTTGGACCTGAGCTGTGTGGTTTAAAAGAATGGCATTCACACACATCAAGTGTCTGATGTTCTCTCACCCCTCGAAACTAGTTCATAATTTATGATTTCTTAATCAATTCCTTCTCTTCATGATCTTGCGCTGGTCAGCTGCATAGTTTCATGTTGCATTGCTTATTTTTTACTATACAGTACATCGATGCTGATTTTTCTTTCTTTTTCTCTGCCTGTCTCTTTTTGCAGTTGTAGAAATGGCGATGAACAGCATCCTCAACCCCGATGACATTAAGAAAGCCCTGGATGCCTTTCAAGGTGATTTTTGTCGTGCCATCTTGAGTTTTCATGCTTTCATTTCTCCTTCACATATGTACTCTTACTCTAAAATACCTATTTTTTTAGGGGCTGTTCGCTTTTTTTATTTAGTTGTGCTGTTTTCCCCCCTTTTTCTGTGTGCTAGATGTCTTTGGCCATTGCGATCACGTTTCACATCTTTTGGAGCGTTTCAAGCATGACACAGAAATGAGCATTGCAGCTAAATTTAAAATCTCTTGTTAAATTCAAAAAGCATTCTTTGTGAATGGCCCTTTATTCTGTCATTTTCTAGTGACAGAGAAATCATAACTTCCTTTATAATTACAGAAAAAAAATGACTGTGACTTTGGAAACACCATAAAAAAACTTAAAAAAAAATATCTTTGTGCATTGGATTTCCTTGTACTTATACATTTATAAACAATGCAGAAAAACACAAAGTAAAATAATAATAAATCTAAATAAATAAATGTAAAAAAAAATGCATTTATTTAAATATCCTGTTGAAAACTACTTAACATTTAGGGAGGGGCTAAAGTGCACCACTTTAACTGGATTTATAATGCAAATGACAAACGAGAGCATCATTGCAAAATGGAAAGCAGCACAATAATTGTTGTGCTAATCTTTATTATCTTGTTTTTGTAATTGTTTGAAGCCAAAATTGTAATTTAATATCCTGGTTATTTTCCTTTTATTGTACTGAATGTTGATAGGGACTGGGGCTATTAAACTCCAAAATGACAAAGGAGCACCATAAAAGTAGTTCACATGACTCGTGCACTGTATTTCAAACTGAAAATCTTCCTCTCCACTATATCAAGCCTGTCTAATGCCACCATATTTAATTAGAGAGTCAAAGCAGAGGGCAGGTTTTAAGGGATCCAAACCATAAGTCTACTTCCCCCCCCCCTAACTATTAAATGACTTCAAAACACTTGGAATATAGTGCATGAACCACTTTTATGACACATTTATGGTGTTTTTTGTTCTATTTAGAGTTTGACAGTCCCAAACTCTATTTAATTTCATTATATCAAGAGAAAATTCACCTTTTGTGCTCAACAAAATAAAACCATACACGTTTGGAATGACATGAGGGTGAGGAAAAGATGACAAAATTTGCATTTTCATGTAAACTCCTCATAGTTTCCAGACAGAATGTCAGTGATTCTCTCTGTTTTTGTGACCTTCTTGTAGCTGTCGACTCATTTGACCCCAAGAGGTTTTTTGAGATGGTTGGACTGAAGGCGAAGTCTGCTGAAGATGTGAAGAAGGCTTTCCACGCCCTGGATGCAGACAATAGTGGCTTTATAGAGGAGGAGGAACTTAAGTAAGACTACATCATTTCTACACTACAAACAGATAACATGTAACCCGTAAGATTTGTAATTGAAGCTCTCAGAGTAAAGGTGAGAACAAAATACGTTTGAAAGGTGTTAGACTTGATTTGTTTCCTCTGTGCAGGTTTGTTTTCAAGCATTTCGCTACAGACGGGAGAGACCTGAGCGATAAGGAGACCAAAGCATTCCTGCAGGCTGCAGACAAAGATGGAGATGGAAAGATTGGAGCAGAAGGTAAAATAAAGGAATACACTGGAACAGCAGGGGTGTCACACTCTATTTTTTTATTTTATTTTTTTGAGGGGGCACCATTGGGAGCCCTGACTTACTTGATAAGTGATAAGATAAGAAAACACTTTCTTTTCAAATATAAAAAAACATACTAGTTCTTTATAGAAGTGTAAGATTTGTTAGTCTAGTTTTTGATTAGTGATTAAATATACTTGGTTTCAAATCCCAACATGCTTCCTCAGTTTGAATGGGCAGGGCTCCAGACAAAAAAAAAAAAAAATAAAGAGAGAAAGATTATATAAATCTTTAATTTCAAGTAATGATTCACAGTTCATTTATATGGAAGCCTGTTCCTGCTACAGAATAAAAAAAAAGATCACAAATTCAAATCATTGAATGATTCACTGAGTGAGTGGCTAGTGAGTCTTATTCAAACTGCTAACTCACAAACAAGTGACTCTTTTAGATTGACTCATTAAAAAGAACTGGTTCATAAGAGTCAATTGAATCAGACATGCACAAAGTTTTCAGAACCGATTACATTTTAAATTATTATGAATATGACTTCTGCTATATATTATGCACTTTATCAAAAATGCTAATAATCTCAATCTATTTCTGTTTCAGAGTTTGCTGCTTTGGTTCGTGAATAAGTGACTCAGACTCTTGGCCTGTTCATACCTCATGACCCTTTGACCTCGACCTCAGCCTAACCCCCCCTGAAGCACAGACACACACACACGCTCACTTACACACACCCTCACATGTTTGCACGCCCCCTTCTGAACACCTCCCTACACACAATCCCACACACTGACCTTCATGCTATTTATTTTCCTTTTTATACAAAAGTGAGTGTTTCTGCTAGTGTATAGACCAAGAGACCTTTAACAGGGCAAAATCTCATGCCGGCAATATGTAGATATAATAGAAAAGAAAACACAGCACTGTTCATCGTGCACTATTCTTCGTCTTTCTTTATCTTCCTTGAATCTCTCCCATTGATCTTTCCCTCCTCTCCTTCCCTCCAAACTCTCTCCATCCCTCCGTTAACAAGCCGTTGTGAAACACACCAAAAGAAGAAAGAGGTCAAGTTGTGAAAGAAAACAAAATAAAGAGAAAATGCCTCAAGAGTTCTATTTGTTTGTGTGTGTTTTGTTTTAAATAATTAGTTGGAAGTATCTATCTACCAAGTTTAAAAAATAAGCTAAATTTATTTTTAAGGGAATGGTCATATGCTGGAAGTAAAATGGGATGTGAAAAAGTTAGTGGCATTGCTTTTTTTTTTTTATTTAGTCCTTAACACTTAAACTCTTAATAAATGACCCCTTCAGAGACACTAAATCAACTTTAAATTATTTTATTTATTAAACGGATCAAGATGTAAAGAATTAGTTCAAGAAGAAATCTACAAGAAAGACTACATTGTATCTTCTCCTGTATTTGCTGGTCAAATCATAACAGACGCAAATTACTGCTGTGATATAGGCACATATTTCTGTTTTGAATATTCAGCATCAATTAAACAGAAAAATATTCTCCCAAAAAAAAAATAGCTGATAACATACAAGATATCCCTACAAATGGGTTTGTACTAATGGGCTTGACACCTCAGGAGAAGGTCACACCAATTACTGTCAAGGTTAAAATGAACATTCACTTTATAGGCACTTAAGCAGACAGAACAGCCAATTTAGAGGCAGCTAATAATTGGATGCGTCAGATGAATTAACTGAGCCGAGAGACAAAGTTCAAGCACAGAGCGGGAGAGAGAGACTGATAGTCGCTTATCAGAGACGCGGGGGTCCCAGAGGTCAGACCACACAGAACTGTAGTTAAAACAGCCCCAATAGCAACAAACATGACAGTATACATTCATAAAGTGCATTCAGAGGACATGTGTTGCTTTACATGGTGTTTTGCATACATAATGCAAATTATATACAATTATTTAAAAAATGGAAAGATGGAAAAGATGCACTTATCTCAGCACTTGAAAGCACTTCAGCTGACCTGCATTTACATTTCCTGATCTGCAGCATATAAGTGAATGGAAGTGATGTTTGAAAATACACAGAAATGACTAAACATTTGGACATGTAAGCCACATTTAAAAATGTCATTGCATAAAGTGACAAAATATCAACCCCAGTGGACTTATTTTATAGTACATTTTTCACTTGACACTTTTCAAGCCAAACATTTCACAAAAATACGTTTTTGTCAGATTTCATTAGTTCAACATGTTCATAGTTAATGTGATGAACTGGACCAGCATGAATTTGAGAAGAACTGACTTCCCACATCTACTAAAGCACAATGCTTGTTTGAATATGCCACTTCATGAAATTCATATATTTTAAGTGTGACTTAAGTGACCAAATATTTATGAGGCCATTACATATAAAAGAGTGTTATTAATTGTGTTTGCTGCCGCAGACCCTCCAACAGCCTGAAGATAAAGGTAAATTAGCTTAACTACCTGCTTTAATGGGCTTTTAAAGACTAGTCATTGATCATTCTTGATTCGTTTTGTCCTAAATGTGATGCTTTGTACTGATTACTCTGGAAAATGAATGTTTTTGAAAATGGCTGAACAGCGTACAGTAAAATGTGCAGCACTGATTAGCCATTGAAGAACTGTTAAGGAGCTGACGTGCCATTGGTTGACGTATTATACGCGTGGAGCTGATCTGTCATTGGTTTTGGTGGGTTTCAGCTTCACAGTGGCAAATGGATTTGTGCCTCTGTAAACAGAGAGAAAAAATGAACATGTTAAAGTCATAGATCTGCCATATAGATCGTAGAAAACAAAAGGCAACACAATTAGGGGGTTAATGGATATGAAACAATGTGTTTTTGCCAACCTTGGAAAAAGTTGTGGTCGAGAATCATAGTCATCTTGTCTCTGTAAAAATAAGATAAGTTATTTAGCAGCTGATGATTGTTTTAGAATGCTTTTAAACTACTTACGTCACAGCAAAACCAGAAAAATGTGATGCTGAATCTGGAGAAGTGTACCGAAAATACTCTCATAGCCTACTCTTAAAAATAATGGTTCTTTACTGGCATTGATGATTCCATGAGGAACCTTTAACATCCATGGGACCTTTCCATTGCATACAATGTTCTTTATAGTGGAAAATGTTGTTTAGATTATTAAAATGGTTCTTTTAAGAACTGTCCACTGAAATGTTCTTCAAAGAACCCAAAATGGTTCTTCTATGGCATCACTGTAATTGTAGGCCTGTTCTTGTCAATAAGTTTAAGTACCTGAGCAAATTTCAAATTGATATTTGTACAATACAAATATATAGCCACAGCAAACCACAACAAATGCAAAAGGAAGCAATAGGCTCATATATAATTGTAGCCCTGTTGTGGTGTATCAGAGGATCACATCAAAGCACACACACACACACACACACACACACACAGACCGTCAGCAGAAAGAGCTGCGCCCTTGCAGCCACCAGAATGAAGGATGAGGTGTAGTAGAGAACAGCACTTCACCACAGTGCCCCTGCTGGCCACAGTAGGAAATGACTCTTAAAATTCAAAGTCAGCCTGTTCTCATCTTATCTCCACATTTACATTAGTTTAGAGTCAGGAATCTCTCCAGGGATTTAAAATATTCTTAGCATCAGCAGATCTTCAAAAAAAAACACCACGAACCACATCAGAATGTAAAACACGCTCAAAGGATAACTACATTACAGCTGCTGCATGTAAATTGTTACTTTGTGTGCAATATTAATGGATTATTTGATGAAAGAAACGGAATGTGATCATTTTTCTTCAATTATAAAGTCAACATGAATCAGACTGGACCCTATTTACCTTCTTAATACAATTTCTTTCTCTAAATGTTAACGTTACACAACAAACTGTGCACATTAATGCAAAGACAAAAATGTTTGCCTTCATAATCTTTTATCACAATGTAATAACCTTTGCTTTTTGGCTGAAATTGATGATATCTTCATAGTCTTGCTGATGGATAAAATGCATTTTTTTATTTTATCCATCAGAATTTTTATCAAAATTTCATAATTTTATTTAGAAAAATAAGTTTAAATTAAAATTAGTTAATATTCTGAATATAAATGAATTTTTCTTCTCTAATTTCTATCCAGAAATATGTCACATTACTGAACTAAAATGTGTTATTGAAAGGATAGTTTACCCAAAAATGTAAATTCTTCCATAATTTACTCACGTCGTTCTGTCCCTGTATGAGTTTCTTTCTTGTGTAGAGCACAAACAAAGAAATTTTGAAAAATGTTGGTTGCCAAACAGTTGACAGCAGCCATCGGCCTCCATAGTATGAAAAAAATATATATACTTGGGAGTCAATGGTTACCATAAACTATGCTGAACAAAATTATAAATGCAACACTTTTGTTTTTGCCCTCATTTTTCATGAGCTGAACTCAAAGATCTAAGACTTTTTCTATGTACACAAAAGGCCTATTTCTCTCAAATATTGTTCACAAATCTGTCTAAATCTGTGTTAGTGAACACTTCTCCTTTGCCGAGATAATCCATCCACCTCACAGGTGTGGCATATCAACATGCTGATTAGACAGCATAATTATTGCACAGGTGTGCCTTAGGCTGGCCACAATAAAAGGCCACTCTAAAATGTGCAGTTTTACTGTATTGGGGGGGTCCTCTATTGCATAGAGTTGATCAGGTTGTTGATTGTGGCCTGTGGAATGTTGGTCCACTCCTCTTCAATGGCTGTGCGAAGTTGCTGGATATTGGCAGAAACTGGAACACGCTGTCGTATACACCGATCCAGAGCATCCCAAACATGCTCAATGGGTGACATGTCCGGTAGGGGTGTAACGATACACGTATCGTATATCGAACAGTTCACAGGCAGTTCCAAATGGAAGTGATCGTCCCTATCACCTTGGAGTGAGCAGGGCATTATGTAGTCGTTTGGAATGCACTTGGTGAAGAGCGCGTAATTTCCTCATTATCTTCAGCTGGGATGTTCCTTTGACAGCAGATGTCGCTGTTTAAATGTAAAATGTATTTTTATTGTTGTTATCATAACTGTTGCAAATAAACATATTTCATATTTTTAAAAGTTTTTTTTAAATAAGCTATATAATATATAAAAAATTATATAAAACTTTTTAAAATATAAAATGTATATTTTTTTCATGCTGGTGCTTTTTTCACGCGAATCTGCTGACGCACACCATGATGCGTTGTCACGGGAACATACCAGCTGAAGATAATGAGGAAATTAGATCGCTCCCTTCACCAAGTGCATTCCAAACGACTACATAATGACACGCACGTGCCCTGTTCACTCCAAAGTCCCCACTCCAAGGGGATAGGGATGATCACTTCCATTTGGAACTGCCCATGAACCGTTCGATACACGATATGCGTATCGTTACACCCCTAATGTCCGGTGAGTATGCTGGCCATGCAAGAACTGGGATGTTTTCAGCTTCCAGGAATTGTGTACAGATCCAGCAACATGGGGCCGTGCATTATCATGCTGCAACATGAGGTGATGATCGTGGATGAATGGCACAATAATGGGCCTCAGGATCTCGTCACGGTATCTCTGTGCATTCAAAATGCCATCAATAAAATGCACCAGTGTTCGTTGTCCTTAACATACGCCTGCCCATACCATAACCCCACCTCCACCATGGGCCACTCGATCCACAACGTTGACATCAGCAAACCGCTCACCCACACGACGCCATACACACTGTCTGCCATCTGCCCTGTACAGTGAAAACCGGGATTCATCCGTGAAGAGAACACCTCTCCAGAGTGCCAGACGCCATCGAATGTGAGCATTTGCCCACTCAAGTCGGTTACAATGACGAACTGCAGTCAGGTCGAGACCCCGATGAGGACGACGAGCATGCAGATGAGCTTCCCTGAGATGGTTTCTCACAGTATGTGCAGAAATTCTTTGGTTATGCAAACCAATTGTTGCAGCAGCTGTCCGGGTGGCTGGTCTCAGACGATCTTGGAGGTGAAGATGATGGATGTGGAAGTCCTGGGCTGATGTGGTTACACATGGTCTGCGGTTGTGAGGCCGGTTGGATGTACTGCCAAATTCTCTGAAACTCCTTTGGAGACGGCTTATGGTAGAGAAATTAACATTCAATTCACGGGCAACAGCTCTGGTGGACATTCTTGAAGTCAGCATGCAATTGCACGCTCCCTCAAAACTTGCGACATCTATGGCATTGTGCTATGTGATAAAATAGCATTTTATTGTTAATAAAAGCCTAAGGCACACCTCTGCAATAATCATGCTGTCTAATCTTGATCTGCCACACCTGTGAGGTGGATGGATTATCTTGGCAAAGGAGAAGTGCTCACTAACACAGATTTAGACAGATTTGTGAACAATATTTGGAATTATTATTAGAGAAATAGGCCTTTTGAGTACATAGAAAAAGTCTTAGATCTTTGAGTTCAGCTCATGAAAAATGGGGGCAAAAACAAAAGTGTTGCGTTTATAATTTTGTTCAGTGTACTTGGTTACTCACATTCTTCAAAATATCTTCTTTTGTGTTCAACAGAAGAGAGAAACTCATACAGGTTGAGGATGAGTAAGTGATGACAGAATTTTCATTCTGGGGTGAACTACTCTGTAACACGGTTTATGTTAAGAGATCTTACTCTGTTTTCTGAAGGGGTGGGAGTGACCGGCCGGGAATTGCTGGATCTGGTTGATGGGGGTGGCGGTGGCGGAGGTGCAGGTGCAGGTCCAGGTGCAGGTGGAGCTGTTTGTTGCCTGCTGCTCACGGGTTGGTTTAGGAAGTTACTCATACTGCTGCTGCTTCTGAAAGAGCTGCTACTGAATAGGGGAAGAGGTCAAAGTCATGAGACTGAAGCGCAGATGCACAGGTGTTGGGAAATGTGCTGTATTGGCTTACCTGGAGAGAGGTGGTGCAGGTGGTTCATCCATGGGGCCTACGTAAGCAGCAGGGAACCAGCCTTGCCTGAACAATGCAGATTGAATGAACAGGAAACTAAATCAGGTGGTCCATCTGAGCACTGTATGTGTGTTTCAGTGCATCACTTAATCATGTATGGACACTGGAGTTTGAATCTAGGACTTTGTTTACCAGCCCAGTCTAAGGCTACTTCTACACCAATCCAGATACATTTGAAAATCCATCTTTTTCTTCATGTTTTAGCCTTCCATTCACACTGAGACAACATATTTGTGGATAAAACTGAAACCGCCATTATCACGTTGTAGTGTGGGCTGTAAAAACAGAAGTATTTTAAAATGATAACGCACGTGACGCATATTGTACTGATATATATTACCAGTATATGCCTGCTATGTGTTATTCACATTCATAGTGTTGCAAAAGATAATGTTACTTTGTTCAATCTTCATATTATATAAGATAAGATAACATTTATAATAATATTTATTTGCAATTGCTGTCCTGTGGCAAAATATGAGGGCAATTGTGTTTTAGATAATACGTGCAAAGGCAATTGTGACCTGGACTTGAGATATTTTGATAATAAAATAATCGTGCCATAAGAATAACAGGACGACTTTATTACAGTATGTCTGGTCTCTAAGTATCATCTCAGTGAGTTTTTATTACTTTGTTTTACACATGCACAGATAATTTTAGCATTTTATGACATTTCAGTGACAACTTTTGGAAAAGCTTGAAAATGCTAATGTTGACAGAACATTTTGAAATGAAAATGCTGTATTCATACGTATCTGGATCAGTGTAGACAAAGTGTGAAAGTTCTCTCACCGTCCAGAGCTGTCAGAGAGGCCGAACAGCCAGCCATTCTTCGGTTCTTTAACGAGTAGGGTGATGGTTTCTCCTCGGGAGAATGGCAGGAGGGTGGAGTTTGCAGAGGGAGGGTGGGGCACCAGTGCTCGCATCACTTTGCCTCCGCCCAATCCCGAGATGGAGTTGGAACGAGTGGGCTGAGGGGAGGGGCCTAAGATGAAGTGGAGAAAATTTGCCATATTAAACACAAAAAACAGTGTGTAATGTTCACAGATGTCTTTTATCATTTCAAAATAAGCTCTCCACACCTCTAGAGGGAACTGTGCCCAGTGGTTGCTCCACCCAGCGGTTAACATCAGGCTGAGAGAATTACACAGAAACATTGAAATGTAAAAAACAATGTAAGTGAATTTTATTTCAAATAATTTACTATTTTGAAATATATATATATATTCATGTAATTTAATACATTGTAAAATAATAACATATAATGCAACTTTCCTTTGCATTTTTGACCCTTCTTATTGAAAAGTTTGGGTACCGCTGATTTAGGGCTACTAAGTGTTATTAAATATAATATCATATGGTTATTTTTTTTTGGTAATATGACTATTGTGTCGTCATATCTCACAATGTGGTCCTCCAGTCGTGAAGGAGTGCGTGGACGGGATTCTCTCGTGTGATTCACCAGATCTTTCCACCCCTCTGCTCTGTTTTGCAGGCCGCCCCCTGTCTGTGGGAGGAATTAAACATTTAAACACACATTAATCAAACTGAGCACTTCCAAACAACTTTTAATTGGCAGAAAAAAAATCATATTCTAAAAAATTATTTTATGTAGTATAAGGCTACCCAAATATTTTGTCTTGTCCAAAGAGTTTCTCCCCTTTCAAAAAATGTAAATAATTAGGCAAAAAATTGAGATGGCAAGTTTTATGACAACACTTGGCAAATTTTCCTTAATAGTTTCTCCATATCACTTTGGTTAGACCCCAAAGCCCACCCCATTAAGCAGCTAGTCAATTATGGAAAATAATAAAAAGTAATAACATTAACCTTGCTCATGAGATATGCAATGGACTGGGTGAAGCCGCTGTGTTTCTCTGCCAGGAATCGATATCTTCTTTCTTCCTCCTTTAGCGCCTCTTTCTGACACTCTCTGAGAAAGTGCACATAATTGCTGCCGTCCTACACACATCCATCAACATTATTATCATTATTTTTTCATATTTTGTACCATCATGAATGACAATAAAGCCGTACAGCATTAGTTTGGCTTTAACACTCTTAAAAATAGCTGTTTTGTTGAGCTTCTACTTTAAGTAGTAGGTAAAAAAGTGCCAAGCCCTTGAGTACAACCATTCAAATGTTTCTTAAATTTCATAAAATTGCTGTATTTTTGATCAAATAAATGCTGCCTTGGTGAGATAAGAGAATTATTTCAAAAATATTAAAACATCTAACCAATTCCAAATTTGTGAAATGTATTTTGTTCTTCACAGAGGACTGACTGATTTCAGAGTATCCCGTCTCTAAACATCAAAAAGAATTGTGGTTGTTCATGTTACATTGCAATCTGCTGTCTTAAAGGAGCTCCCAATCTGCCCTCTGAACCTAAACATGGCAAATGAGACACTCTACGATCCTCTGGATGCCATAAACACACAGAAATGTCCAAATCTAGTGTGCCATTTAGCAAGGGTCACACACTGCTCTCACCTGTGGGACCCCTCGCCTCATCTGTCTCTCCAGTGCCGATGCCTGGTTTCTCACTTCAATCTCATAACGCCTCCTGCTGTTCTGGAGGAGAAAGTGACCCAACAACATCTATCATTTTAGTTTCAATATTTAGATTCATTGTAATCAGATAATATCCCTTGTTCTGAGTTGGCTGAAAGATAAAGTATCTTTAATTTGGTAAAATATTAATTCTGCTCCTAATTTTAGTTGTAAGAATAACTGATGTTTATGCATGTTTTCTGTTCTTAAAATGTAATTTTTTTGCTTGCATTTACAAAATATACCAAACAACTCACGAATATGTATTCTTTATCTAGTCTGACATTGTCGTCCATCTCTCGAAGGACCTCGGAGTGGAACCAGCGGAACTGAATCAATCACACAGACTCGTCAAACATGGGATTGGCCGTATAGACAATCAAACATGCATTATGTCAACAGCATGAGAAGATATGGAATAGAGGTCAATATAGGAGGATTGGTAACGCACCACTCCCTCCAGCTCACTGGTGAGTCTCCTCTGACTGTCTGAGATCTGGATCAAAACATCACCTGCAAAACAAACTCACACATATAGCCATATAACAGCCTCTGCTTGAGTGTCCATGTGTTAAAGTGCAAGAATTAGCCTTGAAAGGTTGCACTGCCAAGCTAATGTTGTGTCATCATTTATTATTTAACATCAAAGAGGAGGTGCAGTTATCT
Organism: Barbus barbus; assembly: GCF_936440315.1. Taxonomy (NCBI): domain Eukaryota; kingdom Metazoa; phylum Chordata; class Actinopteri; order Cypriniformes; family Cyprinidae; genus Barbus; species Barbus barbus. Next base: position 35,258,519 of record NC_136732.1, on the reverse strand, counting down.
GATATTGACTACAAAACTCACACACACACACACGCACATGCTGCCGCACCACCTCTCTGTGGTCATAAAATATGATTCATAGCAACAAAAGCACCATTGAAATTTAATGACATTTTTCCATTAAACCAAAACATGGTGATAGATGTCAGCTATAAATAAACACACACACACACTCATGTGTGTAAGAGAGATCTGAAGAGGACCATGGTGAATTTACAAGAGCAAAGTACAATATGAGTGTGTGAAGGGCACTGGCTCCCTCCCAATTTACCACCCTCAAAAAACACACATAACTCTTTCTTTCTCACTCTGTCCCTGTGATGGAAAGTACATACTTATCAGAAAAAAGAAAATGAACTGTGTATCAAAAATCTCTGAGTTTGACAGAAATGTGTCCTGCTGTAATTTAAAAGTGTGAAAGGAAATTAAATAAGAGGAAATAAAATCTTACCCAGCAAATGCGATGACATGCTCTGCATGGCCTGTTCACCCATGTTAGACAGAGCATTGAAATAGGCCTCACTGGTGATGGCCAGGGCTATAGATACACACACACACATTTAATTCATTTACCACTGTGTGATTTTTTTTTAACAGTAATAATATCTTAGCATCATTAAAACAAGATTGGTTAGCTTAATTTAAATATTAAAGACTAGTTCACACAAAAAGTAAAAGTTAACCCTCCTTTGCCTTCCATCGTAGTGCTCAAATCTAATTTAATATGAGAAAGGAGACAGGACTGGTGTTGGATCGTCTTTATTCTTTTATTTTTCTCAGTAATAAAAAAAAACTTTTGATATATTTATGGTAGGAAATGTACAAAATATCTTCATGGAACATGATCTTTACTTAATATCCTAATGATTTTTGGCATTAAAAAAGAAAAAGAGAAAAAAAAACATAATTTTGACCATACAATGTACTGTTGGCTATTAAATAAACCTGTGCTACTTTTGACTGGTTTTGTGCTCCAGGGACACATTTATGGATTTGGTGGATTCTTTTATTTTATTCAGTCATTTTCATTTTCATTGAGACAGACACAAAAAATGTTTTATATAAAGCTTGTGCTTGAAAAACACTTAAATTCTCTCATTTCCTTCATTATAAGCACACTCTTACAACATATTTACAATTGAACAAAATATGAAATATTGCATATTATATATTACTCTACATATGATATATAATGATATAATATTTTTGAAATGTATAAAATAAAGCAAAAATAAATAAGTAATAATATTAAATTGATATTAACTAATATTTTAATTCATTTATAGTGAGTCTAATTTTAACATCTTGTTTTAGAATAATACCATTTAAACATCCTGAAAACAAGATTAATTATTAAAACAAGTTAAAAGGTTACATTTTATTTAAATTCGTTAAGATATTAAACGACTAGTTCACACAAAGATTCAAATTCTGCCATCGTTTGCTCTTAACTCGCCACTGTACCAGTGATGTTGGATTCATAGACAAAATTAAAATTCTTCTTTCCTCTGAATCATTGGCTCAAGCCGAGTCGACTCATGTCCAAAATTCAAAATTCGTAAGGTTTAGTTTTTTCGCTATCTTCAATTGTTCGTAAAACCTACTTTGTCGAACTCGTCCTAGACGATTTGTCCGATTCTCACCAAAATTGGCTCAGATCATCTACAGACCATGGAGGGCAAAAGGTATGCAATTAAAGTCGATTCGTCCAAGCGTTCTCGAATACCACACTAACGAATTTGCCGAAAAGCACGCAAAAATGGATCTGAGGATATATCTCCGCAAGGGTTTGGCGTATTGACACGAAACTTGGTGTATGTTATACCAAGCATGAGCTGAGGCTACGTGCAGTGATTTGGCGCTGTGCCACCTAGTGGTCAGGAGATATGAAAAATTCATATTTTTGCTTATAACTTGTAAATGATTTGGCCAAAAATCACAAAACAGGTCTCATTGGATTCAAAGCATCATGCTGAGTCCAACCATATCCAATTTTCCCATGTCAGCCATTTTGGCCGTCGGCCATGTTGAATTTTGTAGTAAAATGCTATATTTTATGAACGAATTAACGTATCTTTACGAAACTTGCTATGGGTCATCAGCACGATGCCCTCAAGGAGCTTGAGAAGTTTCGAAGCAGCGCCACCTAGTGGTAAAATCCAATTTTCACATGCTTATAAAATTGGGTGGGGTTGACTTATTTTCACAGGAGTCACCTTTTTAGACTCCTGAATCGTTGCCGAGTCCATCAATACCAAACTTGCCAGGTTTAGCCTTATGGTTTGCGCCACGTTGCATTTTAGCGCTTAAAAAACATCTGGCAATATCTTAGAAACCGTTACTCCGATCGACACGAAACCACCGTAGGAAGTTCGGAAACTTAACGTCCCGGTAATTTTACTCATTGCATAATTGCCAAAATTTTGATAGTAAGTGGCACAAAAATGCAAACAAAATCAACAGTCAGTCATTTTTTTTCTACTTACACACAAATATGTCTATAACTCCAAAAAAAAATGAGATTTTCACCAAATTTGACACGCATATGTATGGGCACACTCTAAGGACACTTCAAAAATTAGGTGGGATTGTGCCTCTTGGTAGCGCTATAATTGAACAAAATATGAAATTGTCATTGACTATAATGGAGGTTTATGATATAAAATGCTATATTTTACGAATGCATTGGTGTACCATTCCGAAACTTTATATGTACCATGGAGACCACGACCTGAAAGTACTCAAAATGTTTTGAGACAGTGCCATCTTGTGGTCAAAATTTATAATGAAATGGCAAAAAAGTGCTTATATCGTTCTATGAATTTTACCTATTGTGACGAGACTGTTATTAATAGATTCCTTGGGTCATGCTGAGAACAGTTATACCAACGTTGCCATAGTCAGTTATCTGGTTTTCACATACCACAACAACGAATTTGTGGTATGATGCCAAAATGACACTTGAGGCCGTATCTCTACAATGCTTTGGCATATTGATACCAAACTTTGTGTGTGTGTCATTGTCACGTCACACAGAACACATCACATCGATTTGTTGACGGTGCCACCTGTTGGTCAAAAGTGAAAAGTCAATCAATCCTATTACTGCTAGTTTTGAATGATTTATCACTCATTTGGACTGCAATAATCTTAAAATGGCTTCAATTACTCATTTTTGCAGTTGTTCTGATGCTCCGTGCTATGCTTTGCTTCTCGTTTTGCCGCTGATGTGCTTGGCCCCGTCATTGCTGCTTGCAGCTATATTTACTTATATATTTGCATTTTGTCTTGTTTAATCTGCTGATTTGTTGTCTTGTTTTAATCACAATTTATTTCCTGTTCCTAATGGCCCTTTTTGTCTCTTTTTTTCCTTTCTTTCTGCTATCAAGTCAAATAGGCCTATTCATTGTCCGATCACCAAAAACGTTATTTTATTGGTTCTTTAATCTGTTGAAAGTTGATTACCAAACTAGAACACTGTTTGATAGTCATCTTTCAAAAGATTAAAGACTTTCACAAGTGCAGCGAGTTAGTTAGTGAAACTCAAGACTCGTAAAATAGACAGTCATTAAACAATGATGTTGAATCAGCCAATGACGCTGCCGCAATGCTGACTTATTATCGTCAATGACAGCCAGCAGGCCAAAGTTCAACCACTTTGCTTTTCTTCTTCCTCCTTTTAGCTTTTTCAGTCTTACCATCTACCGCATTCATTCTTTCTAAAGTTGACTTGCCTTGGAAAGCCTGAATGTAGCTGTTTCCCAGTGACACCAGTCTCTGCAGACCTGGGTTGAACTGCTCCATTATGCTCTGAGCGGATGGACAAACAGTGTAAGAATGAGAGTCTGATAACAGATCAAATGTCAACACATACTCCACTCCACATCAACCTGTCACCTTGGTTACAGATTGCTGTTTGTCACAACAAAATGGTCTATCTAAAATCAGTTTTGAAAAATACTGATTTATATATATATATATATATATATATTCTCTATATAACATGTACACTAACGTTTTGATATTTTAGATTATATTAAACTCTCTCTATAATGCACACATATGTATATTCATGTGTATATGCACACATAATAATGCTTCAAACTGTAACAATGTAATAATTATGTTTAATTATTGTTTCTGAATTACATTTTTAAAAACATACAGGCAACAAATCTCTTATAAATGTAAATGAATGTCCATGTAGGCCTACTTTATTAATCTTGTTCTACTCCGTTAATATACGTACATATGATTGTGAATAATTCACACTTATTAGTGAGAGGCTTCAGGCTTACCGTATAAATGGCCAGAGTGGTGCGGTGCAGTTGATCACTGTTTTGTCCGGACATCCTGATCTGACGCTGTGGTACAACAAACAAATAAACAACATCCACTGACTAAACAACAAACAACCAGACTGACAGATGACCCACTGCTGTCTCCCCCTTGTCTCCTGTGTCCTCTCCTGTCTCGTTGAGTTTGTGAGTGTGTGTGTGTGTGTGAGAGAGAGAGAGAGAGAGAGAGAGAGAGAGAGAGAGGGAAACAGTGAGCTATTGTCACCTGTGTGGCTTGTGAATTATTGAACAGTGCAGAGTAATAAAAGTGTGACTGAGGTTAGACACCTGCCGTAAACACTGCACACCTGCGATAGGAGACAGGACTGGTGGTGAATTGCCAATATTTTTGCATTTTTCAAAAAGTGCAGTGATCAGAAACCTTTGCTCGAGCCTTTATTGCCTTTACATGTATGCATTTGGCTCTTTTTCATTCAGACCCAAAACAAGTGTTTTATACTTGCTTGGGCTTGGAAAACAGTTATATTCTTTAACAACTCTCATTTCTGTCATTATCCCTATAAACATAATAACAAACATATAATAAAATAAAAACTATAAATATTAAGTATACTGATATATATATGATAGATAGATAGATATATATAGTATAATTATATAGAGTATAAATATTAATATAATGATAATATAAATATTTAATAAAATGACATAAATTGTACATACAAAGCATACTAATATTCATATAATACAGATATTAAATATTAAAAATGATATAAAATGATATTTAAATTAAATTTACTATAATAAACTATAAAATAAAAAATATTTCAATAAAATTCACTATAATAAAAACAAATTATATATATTAAACGCACTAATATTTATGTAGAATTGGATAGATATGTAGATAAAGAGTATGGGTTATAGAGGTATATAGTATGAAATATAAAATTTATATATAAATTATTTCGTACACTAATATTTAGATAGATAGATAGATAGATAGATAGATAGATAGATAGATAGATAGATAGATAGATAGATAGATAGATAGATAGATAGATAGATAGATAGATAGATAGATAGATAGATAGATAGATAGATAGATAATGTTCTTTGAAGAACATTGTTCTTTTACTCTGTTTCCCCTAATGTCTATTATCTATAGATCAGTGTATTCTGTGATCGAGGCGCGCGCGCGCGTGTGTTTGGTTCACTCCTCCACGCCGCAGGATCTCTCCATCGCTTCCGCGGAAGAACCCGTCTCTGCTGTCCCACTAAAGATGGAGCTGTCTGCGGCAGGGGACCGAGTGTTTGCCGCTGAGGCCATCCTGAAGCGCCGCATCCGTAAGGTCAGTGTGTTTAACATTAAAACTCGTTTTATTTCCTTTCACTGCGGCCTACAGACGCACTAAACTTCAGCCCTGCGGACCGAGCGCAGTGCACTGAACTGCATTAGAGCACCATGCTTTCCTATGCAATCATAAAACCGCTCGTATTACGCGCAGTTGTGTATGCAGTCTTTTTTATGGCGCTAATTTGACAGGGTTGCTCATTTTTTAGCTCGGTGTATTGCGTAAGGTCGTTTAGGTTGGAGCGACGCTAGCTGGAGCTGGTGCTGTTAGCGCGTTAGCTTTTTTGTGTCTGCCCGGAGTGCAAATTTTTTGACAAAGGCTGGTTCGTCTGACACCCCATCGACACCGCAGACGCTACCCATCTAGAACGCTAGGTCTATAGCTTAAGCCGAGGAGCTCTTTACAGTGCGTTACAATCAGCCAGACAGCGCAATTCGCGCGTTTGAAGGATGATAGTTTCGAACATTTATAATGGAATGTTTACGTTCTATAGTATCTGTGGCGTCGCGTCGCGTAGCAACCACTAGTTATTGAGTTCACCTCGCTGTTTGTTTTTGTTTTCAGTGCGACCTGCGTTTTTATTTTCAGGGAACAAAATGACCAGCATCCCCTCATACTAAATACATGAAAGAACTTTTTGTATATTGTGTTACAGTACGCATGCGCATGCATTCAGTTAATTACTGAATGGATATTATTATTATTATTATTATTATTATTTATCCAAAGCGACTTACAAATGAGGACAACAGAAGCAATCAATTGTAGTATTAAAACAACTAAAAACAGATCCAAAACTAAAAGCTAAAACTTTATAAATACTACCTATACACATTTTAAAAATAAAGAAATTAAATAAAAATGACAAGTGCATATAACAAAATTTCAAAACTTAACATTTAAATGAAAAACAAAAAATAAAGCTAAAAACAATTAAAGCTAAAAACACCAAAAAAAAAAACTAAGCTTTTTTTTATACCCATCTAACAAAATACTAATTGATACTAATTGAATACACTTTCCTTATTTTTCCACAACAAATGGCCAAGCAAGTGCAGACACTGAGACGATACGCCTATATAAATACATTTATATATATATACATTTATATTTAACCGCAGGAAGGAGAGTAAATAATGGCCGGGTGATCCTAATGAAATATTCCGGCAATAAAAGATATCTTCCAGAAATGTTGGGAACTGAATCTGATCTGTCTTTTCCATAGGGACGGATGGAGTACCTAGTGAAATGGAAAGGATGGGCTATAAAGTAAGTGAACAGAAATGTGATTCATTAGCTAAGTTTTATAATGGATGTTAAATTATCTGTATATTTTGCAGGTACAGCACATGGGAACCTGAGGAGAACATCCTAGATGAACGACTCGTGGCAGCGTTTGAACAAAAGTGAGTTGTGTGTTTTATTGTTGCAAACAGATTTTTGCTCCTGATTAACATATTTAAAGGAAATGGACTTCTACAAAATGTCAACTCGTGATCATGAGCGTTAAATTCGTTTGTGACAGTTGGCGCTTCTGTTTGAAGTGGTCTCCCTGATTCAGAGCTAGATCATCTCTTTCCTGCATACCCACAAGAAGCATTCACGCAGACATCTGCAGCCACATCACATGAATACTCAAGTCACAGTCTGAAGTAAAACTTTGTAGACATGCTTTTGCTCAAGAGGATGTTTGAAACTGCCACAAACAGTGCAAACACTGACATAATCACAAACCCTTTTGAACACCTCGTATTTTTACACAGAGAGCGGGAGCAGGAGATGTATGGGCCTAAAAAGAGAGGCCCGAAACCTAAAACGTTACTTCTGAAGGTACGTCAGCTATACCAACTGACTGGAAATAAATTTATTTTATGGTGTGCAAAGTCATCTAGTTAATTTGCTTTGGAAATGTGCTTTTAAACTATTAAAAATGATTCCAAAAATTAAAATTCTGTCATCATTCCCATTCTGTCATTCCCAATCCATAAGACTTTTGTTTATCTTCTAAACACAAATTGAGGTATTTTAATGAAACCTGAGCAATTTCTGTCCCTCCAATTAAAGTCGGCTATAGAGGTCTGCGCAGGACTAATTTTTCATTTCCACATGCAGAGATCTTCGTGGATATTTCAGTCCTGTTTCAGTTTGATTCTCTCTCCCTCAGGTGTCAAAGGTTTTTTTTTACCCAGTTTGCACACACGTGATGCTTCTGACCTTGTCGCTGCAGGCAAAAGCAAGGCTCTTTCCATTGATGTCATGTACAACCCGAAATCAGTGAGCATTTTGTATTTAGATATTTATATTTTGCGATTGTGCCAGGATTAATTTATTTCTCCTGCTTCCCGCACACACCTCAGTATCAGAAATTCAAAACATGTTCTTCACCACACTTGTATCAGGTCCTGAATCAAGCAGTTTAATCCAAATCTTATGAAGTGTGCTTTGAACAGATTTAATTTAGGCTTTAATTTACATATAAACACTGATTAAAGCACATACACAGAGCACATCAAATTTAGCAAATGGAAGCTTGAACATTCTTGCTTTACACGCATCCTCATTGGTTCTTTTGAAAGCTCAAATATTCTTGCGTGACTCTCAATAACAAACCTCATTGGTTCTTGCGCGTCAAGTGTGTACGCTTCTGGGTGAATGGACTTTAAATAGAAGGACAAAAATATCTTCATTTGTGTTTTGAAGATAAACAAAAGTCTTATGGGTTTGGAACGACATGAGGGTGAGTGAATAATGACACAATATTCATTTTTTGGTAAACTAAACCTTTAAGTGAATAATTTTTGACTTTTCCCAATTGTTTAGTCAAGAGCGCAGGTTGCAGAGACTTCCTCAAGAGTCCCGGAGTTCAAGCACACTCGTCCTCAGCAGCATTCCAAGCTTCCTCCACCCTCAGCTGCACCGGTCTACACCCCAACTGCCCCTTCTAACGCTAAACTGCAATCGGGCACCGCTCAGCCCAAACTGAAGAAAGACATTCACCGCTGCCATCGCATGGCACGTCGGCCCTTGCCCCGCCCAGACCAGACAGTCGGCCCCTCCAGTCCTTTTTCAGCCCGTCCGACAGTCAGTCCTTTCTCAGAAACTGTCCGCATTCTGAATCGTAAAGTCAAACCCAGGGAAGTGAAGAAAGGACGGGTCATTCTGAACCTCAAAGTGGTTGACAAGGCTGGGAATGGCGGTGTTGCTAATAGTAGAAGGACACATGTGCCTTCCACCCAGCAGTCCCATTTCGGGCGGCAGAAGATTCCATCCCGAAATAGGGTGATTGGGAAAAACAAGCGGTTTGGAGAGGTGTCTTACCGAGGAATCCAGCCTCCCATTAGAAGTTCTGCGTTTCCTGTTTTTGGGAAACTCTTCGATTCTCACTCCCTGAGCAATGCCGAGAACCAGACTCAAAGTGGAGAGAGTCGTAATAACACGACAAACAATCTCTCTTCCTCCCAAAGTTCAAAGGTGGACGTGTCCAAAGGTCAGACTCTTGATGAACTGCCTCCGTCAAACTCAAGCTCGGAGGTTTCAGATGGCGAGCCACCCTCCCCGCCACAAACCCAATCCCAGCATTCCACATTGCCACCCAAGGCCTCTGCAACCAAGGCCCAAGATCCTGCCCTTCACAAACTCGCCGCTCAACCTGTAGCATCCAAAAACAGCTCAGGTCCTTCTGCTCTTCCATCTTCTCCTATGTTTTCCTCATCGTCCTCTGCCTCGTCATCGTCAGAAGACAACGAACACATCCTGGACCTTTCCGTACCTCATGAAATCGACAGGCGATTGCGGCGACGCCATCCCTTCTCTGGCCGTCATCCACTCAAGGTCCCAGAGGTGCCCGTGTCGGAGGAACCGTCGGAGGAAGAGGAAAATTTGGACTGGCATCCTGACATGACCTCCCGATGTGCCAATGTGGTCGTCACAGACATCACAGCTAACCTCCTCACCGTAACGATCAAGGAGTTCTGTCATCCACCGTCCGCTACTCCTCCTCCCTGCTACCCCAAAAAAATATCAGCTCAACACGACACGAAACAGCCAAAGCACCACCCCAACAAAACATGAGTGCGGACCCCACAGATACGACTTCCTCCAGCCTTCAGAAGAGATTTTAGGAGGTTTGTTAGTCATTTGTTTACAGTTTCAGCTGCCTGGTGCTCATGCGAGCCAAGCTGTCCGCTCTACAACACTGTGCCATGACTTTTATAACCATGAAAGAATGTCTCTTGGCTCACTGTGTTTAATCTGAACACATGGACTTTTCTAAGGATGAATTTACTCACCAATGGCTTCTTTGAAGATGTGCCAAGCAACTTCCTGTATGGTATTTATTCCATATACTGTATATTATATCATTACTGATATGTATACACTTCTGTTCAAAAGTTTGGTGTTGGTAAGATCTTTGTATTGTTTTTTTAAACGAGTACAAACAGTACTGTCAAATGTTATTAGAATTTAGAACTGTCTTCTATTTTAACATTTAAAAATTAATTTATATCTATGATGGCAAAGCTGACTTTTCAGCAGCCATTACTGCAATGTCACATTATGCTTCAGAAATCATCCTAATTTGGTGCACAAGAAATATTTCATGTTCATATCAATGTAAAAAACGGTTGTTGCATTAGATTTTTTGTGGAAACTTTGATGCATATTTTCAGAATTCTTCAATGAATATAAAGTTAAAAATAATATTATGAAAAATTGTTACAATATACTTGTAAGTCTTTCATCAGTTTAGTGCATCCTTGCTCAAAAGTACCAATTTCTTAAAAAGAAAAGAAGGAAAATTATACTGATCCTAAGCTTTTGAACAGCAGTATATAATATAAACCAAGTATTATCTGCATCTTCATACTCAATTTCATACTGGATTCTATTTACTGTGGCATTTTCAATTATTTCTGTGAGTGAATGTATTATGTATAGCATCAATAACATTGAATTGTGCTGTAAACCACAACTGGGGGCTCAACCTTTTTAGTTATGTATTATATTAAAAGTGTGTTTTAGGGTCCAAATTTCTAAAATTAATAGTAAATTTGGCTGGTAATTTATTGAACTTCAATAGGACAATTTTTTTGTGAAATTACCTGCAGTAATTGTTGACTATTCAAAAGGAAATCAACTATATTGTCATTAGAACAGCAGAATGAAGTTTCTTTGCTTGTAATAAATATTTATAGCCATAAAACTTTCTCAATTCACCCGTCAGTTAATTCTGGAACCTGGTTATTTTTATTTTTAGTTAGACTTTGGCAAATGGCAGGACTCCTGACACAAACTCCTCCACCTTTAAGCATCCCCATTCCGCACAGCCACCTTCATAATGAAGCAGAATAACAACATCTGTGGTCAACAACTCAACCATCTGTGCCAAACGCGTATGTTTTAGCTCCGACATACCTATCTGCCAAGTGTTTATAGTGCTGTCCTATCCACTGTCCCTTTCGCCAAGGTTTCTGTAAATAGTTATACAGTAAGAAATACTCAGTTGAGAGAAGGAGAGAGAATGAAGAACAGGAGTTTTTTTTGTTGCTAAGATGAAATGCAGATATAATGCTCAATGTTCAACTCCAGGAATCTAATCCAGGAGTTCTTTCTGAGTTCCCTCTGTGCTTTTTCTAGATTTCCCCCCTTTAATTTAGCTGGAAATCTCTGTTAACTGATTGACAAGGAACACTAACGTTTATTTAATGACTAGTGCATTCATGTTAATGTCGTTTTCTAGACATATTTGTTCAGATTAAGCTCTTTTGTCTCTAACTGAAGTGCTCTTTTGTAGAAGAGTTTCAATTCTTGTGCTGCAAAAAAGCTTTGAGCTCAAATGAAGTCAATAAGATCATCTAGCGCTCTATCTCTCGCTTCCTGTTCGAACACAACTGTCTCCTAGTCACCACAGGATTCACTTTAGCATCATCCTGCTCTCTCTTTATCGACAGGGATACATAAATCTCAGCAGAGAGCGTGTGGAGTATGCGACTTTGAATCCAAAGAAAGAGTATTTGCTTAGACTTTGCCAAAGAGCCTTCTGGGAAAAGTGAGCTTTTGATCTAATCCTGATGTGGTTGGAACGGTCTCTAACCTCCAGTTAGGGTTTAATGAGAACTGAAGTTTAAACCCCATGGGCTTGGGCCTTGATGCAAGCCAGTGTCAAGAGTTTAAATAAGAATAGGCACAAGCGAAATGCACTAGCCTGATGAAGTGGATGGTGATGCCATTGATATGGAAACTTTTGCTGTGGCCAAACACAGTGTTTAGGGCTATTCTTAGGGTCATAAACTGAGCTCATAGTGTAGTTTCTCTTATGTTCTTGGCGTGCCTTGTTCTCACTGTCTAACATGCCTTTTGTATACCTTATTTTAAAGTCAGGACTTGATTGACTCAAAAATGAATCGCCAGAAGCGCCACTCTAGATTACATTAATTAACCTTAATTTATGTGATGTTGCTATTTAAATGGAAGCTCTTCAATGTGTAATCTCATTAATGTGTTCATTTTTGGATTGCATTTTTGGTCTGTTTCAGAGTAGGTTAAAGTCATTTATGAAATTTGCAGCTTCTCTAAACACTATATGGTTTTGTTTGGTCTTGTATTGTTTTTATTTAGTTGCTTGTGAATATCTATTTATGTCATCAAGATCAAGCTCTCAGTCCTGCTCTCTGCAGCTTGCACCAGCATTGTTGGTCCTAAAGCCCTTATATTTTCAGCAAACACTGAATCTTCTGATCCCTATGGCCTCCCCTGTAATCCCACTTAACCAACACTCCAAGACTTGTGCATTGAAACGGATTGAGAATCAAGATTTCCTCTCAAAATCCCAGTCAGGAGATTGGCTCTGAGTTCAGGGCATCATTTTGTTTATCCCGCTGAATCCTGACTCTTATTATTCCTCCACATCTGCTGACAGTTTAGCTCAAACCTCCATGATGGGGATGTTTTAAGGACACACTCTCCCATTGACCTGTATAAAATGGATTTGATTTTGAGTTGTTTTTTTTCAGCCATATTCTTTCTTTTGATTATGTATTGTGTACAGATTTGTAATTGACAAAGTGTTGAAAATCATGGCCATTTTTGTACCGTCTTTGAAGTAGAAGTGTAGCTAAGCTCACTGACCCTGTTTTAATAAAGAAATTGCATTTGTGATTTTGCAAATTATTCCGTGTTCATTTGTGTGCATACTGATCATATCAATACAAACTAACACAGGTTGAATTCAGGGAATGTATGGAAGATGAAATATTATCAGTGTATTCTGCAGTTTTCCAGACCAGACATTGTTTCAGTTTATTGAAGTCTTTATTCAGATGGTGCCATTTAATTTCGTGTAATCAACATAGCTGCAAAAGTTAACATGCAATTTCACTTTCACATGTAAAGATGGGTAAAAAGAAACATTGATATTAATAAGAGCTCTGAGATATTTCAGTGTTTATGTTACTCCACTAGTCTGTGTTCACAGCGTTGTTGTTGTTTTTTTAATGATGAAGTGTCAGTGTTTTTTCTGGTGAAGAGAAGCGGGGCTGTGTGGCCATTCTTTCTCTAAGACTGCTTGAAACAGGTTTTTCTGAGGAAAATTGAAAAGCAGTGGACCTGGAGTAATAACAGATCACTTAAAGTGGGGGAGGGTAAGCCTCCATCCAATTCAGAGTTGCTTGTTATTAAAGGGATAGTTCACACAGAAATTGTAATTCTGTCATCATTTATCTACCCTCAACTTGTTCCAAACCTGTATGAGTTTCTTTCTTCTGCTTAACACAAAAGTCAATATTTTTAAGAATGTTGGTAACCAAATGGTTGACGGTAGCCATTGACTTCCATAGTGTGGAAAAAAAATATTGCTGAAATCAATGGCTACCGTCAATTGTTAACATATAACATATTATCTCACAGTCATGCTGTTGGTCTGAATATCATCATGGTTTTGATACATGTGGCACTCGTGCCTACAGACAGACCAGCATCATGGTTGCTCCTGTGATATCTATCAAATATATAATAAGACAATTTCCTTTTGATATTGTTTTTTCATATATGAGGTGCATATTCATTCATGGTAATTGACAGGTGAGATGATCAGTGGGGCTGAATTTTTACCATCATTGTTTTCTGATGGGCAAAAATATGGAGTTTCCCATTAAAGGTCTGGCCAGTGAAAGAGTAAATATGAGACCTTGACTCCACGTCCAAAGGAGACCAGACCTTCCTCATAATCCACAAACACTCCTATCTTCTGGGGCTTCACTCTCAGAGAGCGTACAAGCCAGGGATTTCCAAGTGCCTTGTATACATCCTCATTCCTCAGCCATATAGCCCAGTATCCATTCTGTACTCCGTGTGATGCTTCCTTTCCTTACGACAGATTCTCTGGCCACTCCTAAACTCCATTCAGTCTTCTTCACCTGCACCTCAAAATAAAATCTCCTTGAGGAGAATCCCTCTTTCCCCAATACAAAGACAAAATAATCAAATCTCTCCGGGTTGAGATTGTTTAATGTTTCCGCAGCTCACTTGTTTTCCATCATCAGACAGTATGAGTATAGGACTAGCTGTATCAGGATCCAGAGTCACATCCACTGTAAGAGAAAGAAGATTTTTGATGTATTTAAAGACTTTATGAACTTCAGCTATTGTGAACGTCAGAGATCTGTGCATATCAAACAGTGTACCTGCATATAAGCACATCCTCTTAAACTCTGTGGAGACAAATGATGATAAAAGATGATCAGTTCTGTATTATTAAAGAATTCAGTGCATCTTGATTGTGGTATTTTAAAAAACGATACTCTCAGATTTGATCTAATTATACTTTATCATTTTGCAGCTGAGATTTGTGACATGTGGCTTGTTAAGTTTGATTTCTCCCTTTATTTCCCAGCCCAGGTAATGCAAGAACTGATAAAATGGCAAATGGATATTCAGTTACCGGTTTGACTGAGTATCTCATCTAGAGTCTGCTGCAGCTGAGTCAGAGCTGCTCTGATGGTGTTCAGACTCACAGGAGTGTTAACACTGATATCAGGCCACTGCTTAGTGGTAAAAGGTCTGCACATAGATGGGTAACGCTACAGGAAGAGAAAGGATACATTTTTCAACATTAAGAACAGATTTGTCCTTTGATTTTCTACATTTCCTTTGAGCATAGAGGACACTGACCTGTATGAGCTGGAGGTGATCTTCAGTGTGTGAGAGCTGTGTCCAGCTCACTGTTTCTCCTCTTGAGCTCGGTGATTGAGCTCTTCAATGAGAACTTCTTCCAGTTTCTCTGCTGCTTCTCCTCCATCTTCTCCAGCATTTCTCAATGGAGCGCATCAGAGTGGTAAAGAGCTCAGTGCTGTCTGCTTTCTCTTTCTCCTTGTTTTGCTAACAACAATCAGTCAACAAATATAATCAACAAATTCTACTTTTGTTTTTAATTAAGCACCTTGATTTACAAAGCAAATTTAACCATTCTGATTAACAAAATTTCAATTTTTCATTTTTTGTATACTCACTTTTCTGAGTTCTGCTGAGTGTCTGATGTCTTGAATCTTCTTCATTCTGTCCTGGATCATCTGTTGCACATCTGCTTGCATCTTCATCACTTGAGTCTATAAACACATGCAGTAGATGGATAACTTATAGATTTTCCATTATTTGAAAACAACAGCAACAAAAAAGGTTTATTTTTAAAACCTTTTAATATTTGTTGAAACTCATGCCTTCTTCTCCTCACTCTCCTCCTCCAGAGGAACAGTGTTGTGGTTCTTGTGATTGAACACACACATGTCTGATCATCTCTACAGAACAGCTCCAGAGTTCTCTCATGACGCTCGCATATAAAGTCCTCCAGATTTTCGACAGCGTTTATCATTTTGTGTTTTTTGAATCATGGGACTCATGATGTGGCTCCAGATGAGTCTCACAGTAAGAGCTCTGACACACCAGGCAGGACTTCAGGGCTTTCAGCTTTCTATCATCACAGATGTCACAGAGTACTTCAGATGCTGTCACACCAGACATTTCTTTAAAGAGCTGCACGACTTGTCTGAGCGCTGTGTTGATCTTGAGGTCTGGTCTTTTACTGAATGTTTCTTTACAGAGTGGACAGCAGCAATCCTCACTCTCATCCCAGCACTGATTCAGGCAGCTCTTACAGAAGCTATGTCCATGTGGGATGGTGACCAGATTAGTGAACAGATCCAGACACACTGAACACTGAAGTTCCTCAGTTAGAGGACCACTTGAGGATGTCAGGGCTGAAAGAAAGACGAATGATGAAAAGATTGCATTACATTTGTAAACATTTGTAAAATAAATAAATAAAAATATACAGAAATTAACAAATCATTCATTCCCTTGTACCGACTTACATGGAGGTATGTCTATATTCTTTCTCCTGGCCTCTCTTTGTTTGGGTGGTGTTGGTAAAGATTCCAACCATTGCTCTTTAGGCCTTTTCAGGAAAAAAGTCAAAACACACTTAACACACATTTCACAGTATAAATCATGACCATATGAGCTGATTTTAAAGAGCACAAATCATGCACATTACCAAGTAACAAGAAAAAAAAACTTGTTTAGAGTTCTTAAGCTTTTCATTTTCTGCTAGAGAGTAAAGTTACAATAGGGTTTTGGCATTTCTACTCTTCCTAAATTAAAAAAAAAAAAACTTATGTTAAAAAATTAACATTAAAGTGCCCCTATTATGGATTTTTGAAAATTACCTTTCATGCAGTGTTTAACAAAGCTCTAAGTGAATGAAAATATCCTATACAGTTTTAAATCTGAAAGTGCACCGTGTATAAAGTTATTGTCTTTCAAAAGAAAGAGTTGAGTCTGAATCATTGAAACAAGTCGTTTTTAAAACGAATCCCAAGCCGTTTCATGTTGACGTCAACATGAAACATTAGCATATTGCCCACCCACTTGTTGGTCTTTTCGCGTTGGTCTGAATGAAAATGCAAATTCATTCTTTGCCACTAGGTGCCGCTTTTGGAGCAGTAAAAATGCACTGGAGCAGTACTGTGCTCACAAACTGATGCTTTATCAGGCATTACAGGCGAGATGAAATTAAAACAATCAACCAATCACCGCAGATTAGCATCACGCAAAGGATGGGTTTGGAAAAATTAATAGTTGAGCGAATCATTTGGGAGTCGTTGAGCAAATAAGGTAAAAATAAATGCATATGATAAGACAATGAAAGTGTTTTTTGACCTTGCATGCATATCAACCTGTTGTTGGGGACTCCCAAAACCAAAACATGAACCTTTATATACCCATAATAGGGGCCCCTGTTATGGGTTATATAGAACTCATAATAAGCGCACTTTAAGTAGTTTTATCTCATATACACACTGACACAAACCACTGCTGTTTTTGAAGTAGCCTATGTCTGCAGGCAGCTTATGTCCTGTTTCTGATCTTATGACATATTTTAAAGCTTGTGAAAAATACATATGCAAAATATAGCCTACTTTTAATAACATTCTCATTCCATTTTAGTGCAGTGAATGTTTTTTGACTCAGTAATTTGTTTAACATTCCCCAGCCACAGCCAGTCTTCTTTAAGGGACCGTTATAAATTGTCCTCTCATTACAACATTGAAAAAATATGACATATTATATTTCCATCACATACCTGTGTGAATGAATATCTCTAAACATCTGTATTTTAAAATGTCTAAATTTACAATCTCTTGTCTAAAGTTCGTGATATATAGTTTCACTTTCGTTGAAAGCTCTCACCCAAGCTCCTCACACATTTTCTAAACTCGAAGTCAATGCATAAAAATTGTTTCAGCATATTCTGATATAATGTACATGTAGATTTTAAAGTTAATCGTGGTTGTGATTAAAGCGGCCATTTTTCACGGTACATGCAAGTTTAATATTGGCTACTGTGGCTACTTTTACAGATTTTTCCAATCTTAGATTACAATAGGCTAGTTCTGTCTTTGCTTCACTGAAAAAAAACCCATTTTAGTCAAGAACAAACACTAATCTGCGTGGAAACCAACCCAAGCATCAACTTTAATTGTCCAAGCTGTTTTAATTTCCAGAGGGCTCTAATGTTACAGCCCACTAGAGGCCAGCACTAAAACACTTTAAAAGGAACAACAATCTGCTCCCTGAAAGAGAAGAGGGTTTATTATTATGCCATTAGTTGTGAGGACACTTAATTTGTACATTAAAAAGAGTGAGTATAGAGAATACATTGCATCTATGTTAGGCCATCTTAGAAGGCCACTTTCAAGGTTATATTGCATAACCTGCTATGCTGCTAAATGTTGTTGTACTACTTTTAAATCCAGTTGTACTCAGATAGGTTTTATATATCTAGGCAGTGGCCTTCTTAGTCTTTCTTACACAGCACAGTTGGTCTTTCTGTTTTCGAGTGACACACTCCATTCTTAGACTGCTGTTCCACTTTAGCTTTTAATGAAATCAGGAATAGTATTCCCTCTCCTCTCCCTCTCTTACTTCTGCTGCACATTTTTCCAAAACAGCAGCTGGCAACCACAAGCTCCACTGAACACAATGAATCAAATCCAGGCCCATAAGGCTGTACTTGTGGCCAATAAATCTCAATAATAGGAGTTTAATCACTCGACTTACTAGGAATTCACAGAAAGTTTATGGACGATCATGGCAGATGTTTTAAGAGACAGAACAGGGATTGTGTTGGAGGATGTTCATTTTCTATATGAGAATGATGGTGGCTGTATGAGGAGAGCGTGACCAGATCATCTTTTCTGATTAGCCTATGTAACAGCAATAACAGGATGAATTCATACACGTTTAAAAATCTTCCTATTCACTTTGATCCAATCAAACATCTCTGAACTCATTGGATGTGACTTCATTGTGCAATAACACCAACACAATGCTATTTTAATCAAGGAGGTTTTGAAATAAAAGAGCCACTCTTCCATCACTGAATCCATCTCTAATCCAGAGTGTTTGGGAACTTGGCAAAAACAGCTGAATTGGAGTCACCATCAACAATTTCTTATTTAAAGTTTGAAATAACTTAAAGCCTCCAGAAAGACAGAAATCCCCACATAAAACATGATCGTTAGGGGTTATTTGATATAAATCTTGTGTTAATCTTCTGCTGTGGGCCTGGATGTCTCATGCACGATTTTTCTCATCCTCCTCACGCGTGGTGTGTGTGAGTGTGTGTGTGTGGAGGTGGATTACACATAAAAGGGTGACCCTGTAGACTTGCTGCATGTGAAATGATGAGGTCATGCTTATCCAGGACACTAATCTCCCCCTGCATGTGCTCGTGATTTCACGCTTCACCAGGGACAGTGTGGGATCACAGGGGACTCCGAGGTTTCCACACTTACCTGCTGGGATGCTCATTAATGAGGACAGGAGGGTGTACAAATATGTTGGCACAACTTGTTTTTATTACAAAAACATTTTTATTATTTATTATTATTGTTAGAAACTCAGTTTCAAGTCATTTAAACACTTAGGCCTATCTCACATTCTCACAATATATTTTTTTTTCTTTGGAATTGCGGGATGTTCTCTGATTTTTTTCTTCTGAATTCTGAGTTTACATCTCATATTTTTTTTGTGTGTGTGTTTTTACCACAAAATAAAAAAAGGTAATTGTGACTTTTTATCTCATTATCCTTATGTGCCATCTCTTTTTGGTTTTTATAAACTTTTGTAAACTATATATTTTCAGAAATGTTGCAATGAATTTTGAAAATCTGATATGTAGCCTACATTGTGAGAATGTTCGCTATTCAACATCTAATGGCATTGATGAAACCGTAAGTTTTGCATTGCAAACCAATACTATGCAAACGGAAAAAAAATACTATGGAAGTCAATGGCTACCGTCAAACCAACATTCTTCAAAATATCTTCTTTTGTGTTCAACAGAAGAAAGAAACTCATACTGATTTGTAACAAGGTTGAGTAAATTATGACAGAATTTTAGTCTAAAACCTTTAAAAAAACAAAAAAAAATGTTTTAGATCATGTACTCATTTTTTTTCTCAGTCTCCCTATATGGATAAGAGTTAGTATGGATGAGATATATGGTTAGACCGACGCAGACACCTGTCTTGTATCCTGCATACTTGCTTTCCTAAGAACTCCAGGTATTTTAGGCTGTATGTCTAGCTTACATTGGTCTGACATGAGGCGGGTGCTGCCTCCACCTCCCTCGCAAGTGCAGCCCACCCCGATGTGTAAGCTAAGCCCCCACCTCTTGCTGTCCCCACGGTAATACCGAGATGGAGACATAGAGAGACGCGTCCTGCGCGAGAACAGGCTCATTACAGAAGCTGTTGATTTCGTGCGTTGAAGAATTTACTGATGAACTTAACTCACTCTTAAGGTCCATATCTCCCCTTTATCTTTTGTTTCTTATTATCCAACTGTATTATCACTGATTGTTTTTTAACCGCCACCCTGAAGTTCATCGTTGTCATTTTGGCCGCCGGGATGGTGGCGTTTATCGGAGCGGTTATATGCATCATCGCCGCGGTTCACAGCGGATCTCCACCGGCATCCGCGGCCGCCGCGCAGCCCCTCGCTCACAACCATTCACTCTCACCGGACGCAACCGGGAAGGCGTTTTCCACCGGGTCCGTGGCCCGAGCAGGACCGCTGGACACTCTTCACGGTACCGATGCGACCAGCAGGGAACGAGGAGGACCGGAGGCGCCAACCTTCTACGGTTTAACGGGACTAGGGACCGGAGGCAGCGAGCAGCAGGTCACCTACAGCAGACTCATCTGCACCCCTGTCCCCGCCGGTGAGTGCAACCCCAAAAACTTTCAGCAACAAGCGGACGACCCGTCGTTATACGCGGGAGAGGACTGGGGGTACCTGCGCACCACCGCCGAGGAGCTCCGGCAGACCGTCCTGCAGCAGAAGGATGAGATCCTCGCGGATCAGATAACCATACGGGAGCTAACGGGAAAGCTCTCGGAATGCGAGACTGGCTTGAAGGGACGCAGGGTCCCGGAACGGAGCGCGGGACTTGGGGATGCGCGGGAGGAGAATAAGGAGCAACTCATGATGCGGGACGATGCGGGGTCCTCGATGCGGACCTCTCATCCGATGGAGGACCTGGTGCACGCCATAACTCAAATGAAAGACCGCATTGAGAAACTGGAGGTAAGGAAGGCGCAAGACCTTATAAATGCGTTATTTTAACAAAGGGGTCGAGAATATGCGGGATATGATCAACAGTTTTATGGGTCGATAACAAATAAAAAATGCTTGCAATCATGTTGGTTTATACACACACACACACACACACACACACACATATATATATATATATATATATATATATATATATATATATATAG
This sequence comes from Barbus barbus, assembly GCF_936440315.1. NCBI lineage: Eukaryota > Metazoa > Chordata > Actinopteri > Cypriniformes > Cyprinidae > Barbus > Barbus barbus. The sequence continues at coordinate 35,237,525 of NC_136732.1, read as the reverse complement.
CAGGCTCCTATAGCCTAAAGGTTCAGTAATTTCATTTTAATTGCAATAAATCGGTTCTATTCATTATTCATTGCAAGTGAAATAACTGAACATAAGCACAGACTCCTGAGAAAAATGCTAATTCCTATAAAAAGATTTCAGACTTTTTTGCATCTGAACTCTTCACACATATATACCTATATTAACTTAAAACATCAAATTTAAAAAAGCATTAAAGGTAAAGTATTTGTGAAATATTAGGCTATAATAAATGTCATTTTTAGAATTATGAATAAGATTTTCCTGTGGTTGCTCTATTTGTTCTTATTCGTGCCTTTTAAAAAAACGTCAAAATATGTAAATTTGTCTTGTAAAAATATATGAAAGTCACATGACGACAAAATGGCTCCCTGCAAGTTTGTTACGTCACACTGTCTTTTATTAGACGGATAAAAGTTTGTTTATAAAGTTTATATAAGCTATAGATAATATTTTTAACAAAATTCCTTCTTTAAAAAATAAATAAATAAATAAAAACCAAAACATTTAATGAGACTTTTTTTTTCTCCATCGCTGTTTTAAGCACCTCAAAAATATAAAAAATAATTTAAATTTAGAAATGAAAAAAAAAGGGGGAAAAAAAGTTTATTTAAAAATAATTGAATAATTGAATAATTTAAATGAGTGTAGCCTACGTCACTGACCTGTTCATAAAATCAAGCTGGTGCTAGATGTTAGAGACTGTCTGACCTGTTGATAAACGCGATCAGTGTGGTGGCAGGAGCCTGTTTTGAGCAGGTCGGAGAATGTGCTGCAGTGTGCTCCTAAACTTCATCTCTCCTGCGAGCAGATCGTTTGCGTTTCAGCGCACGTAGGCTACGATCGCGCGCCTCGGCCCTGATTTATCACTGCGCTAGATGCGCCTCCCTGATTGGGGTTCCATGGAAATATAGGCTGCGTGCGCAGTTTTTATGGCAATAGAAGGAACAAATTACGTCTCCATCATCAGGACCACCTCCAGAGCATCTGATTAACCCCCATCTAACCCAAATCTAGCAATCTAATGTAAATCTAGACGTAGTCCTAGAAGGTAAATAAAACATAACGGTATTAAATAACCAATATTTTGCATTAAAAGAAAATTAAATGGTAAACAGTAGTTATATTTTAGAGTGTAAACCACGAATAGCCTATTGTTGGTACTCTCCAATCAGTGACTAGCCTACAGCATGTGTGACAGCAGGGGAGAGATGAGAAACATTACACTCCACTGAAAGCATATTATGGACTCATGCAGCTGTGAATGACAGCTCTGCAAGCTAGCTGGTACAGTGACTGTGAGCTTTTCCCAGAATAGAATAGAATAGAATTTGTCATTGCATGCAACTGGAAGTGGGCTACTGTGTTGTGATGGTTTGTAATGGGTCTACTAAAGGGATAGTTTACCCAAAAATGAAAATACTGTCATAGTTTACTCACCCTCAAGTTGTTCCAAATCTGCATGAGTTTCTTTCTTTGTCTAAACAAAAAAGAGGATATTTTGAAACCAAACATTGCTGGTTCCCATTGACTTCCAGTATGGATTTAAAAAAAAAAAAAAACACACACTATGGAAGTCAGTGGGGACCAGAAACGCTATATTTTTCAAAGCTTCTTCTTTTATATTTAGAAAAAAATGAATACAGGTTTGGAACAACTTGAGGGTGTAAGCAATGACAGAATTAGCATTTTGGATGAACTATCCCTTTAAACATTCAGCGTGATGGACGTTTAATGAAATCTTAAATTTGGGCAGGGTTTCATGCATAACAGTTTTCAAAATAACCATTTTGAGTATAAAAATAAAGGTGCTTCAAAAGGTTCTTCGAGTGATGCCATAGATCTTTAAAGAACCATCTCTTTCTTACCCTTTTAGAATCCGAAGAACCTTCTTTCGCCTCAAAGAACCTTTTGTGAAACAGAAAGGTTCTTCAGATGTTAAAGGTTCTTTATGGAACCATTCAGACAAAAAGATTATTCTATGACATCGTGAAGCATCTTTATTTTTAAGAGTGTAATCCTTTTGTTTATGTGTATAAACCATTCATTTGTGTGGTTGTTATATCACTATGCACAGAACAAGAACATTAAGTAGTCATAAAATATTTAGGCTACTTTTCATGAAAGTTCATTAAATAATCACTGTCTCGTTTGCAGTCTGAAATGGCACCACCAGCGTTCAATCACACAGACACAAGCTCACAGAAAGCAGCAAGTGCTCGTACACCAGTGGCTGCTACACAGAGACGAGTGGAGGATCTGGAAGGAGAACTGAAGAGAAAGATAAAACTGCTGGAGGAAGAGAGGAAAGTGCTGCGGAAAGAGACACAGAAACATCAAGAGCACATTGACTACGGACTGGACACTGTACACCAGCGGATAAGCAGCCTGGAGAAAGGTGAGGCAGAGGTTGGATTTACTGCTGGAAGAAATATTGATTAAAAACACCTATTTTACCAAGAGCTTCTTAAAGGGATAGTTCATCCAAAGATGATAATTGTGTCAATGTTTACTCACTGTATGACGTTCTTTTTCTTCTCCTGTAGAATATAAAAGGAGATATTTGCTGCAGTGTTGTATTTAGTTATTTTTGGTCTATACAATGGAAGTCAGTGGGCTCCATTGTGGTTCGGTTCCTAGCATTCTCCAAAATATCTTCTTTACAGTTTTAAAACAACATGAGACTAAGTAAATGATGAGAGAAGTTTCACTGTATGGATGGACAAAGGAATGTGTAATATAAATGAATTATAATAATTCCTAAGAGTTCAAAACAAGTTAAGCTCTATGCTTTAAAAGCAGCTTATATTTTGTTATAGTGGTTAGAAGATGAATTTTGTTATGCATTTTCACTGTAAATCCTGTGAAAGTCAAAATGATTTTTCTGTGGTAATCGACAGCAGGTCAGAGATGCTGTCATTAATTGAACCTGAAACCTTGTCTAGTGGTGTCTTCTCTGTGCTTAGGTTTAATTAATCATTTTTTTGTTCTGTTTCTTTCTCTTTCTGTTTCTCACGTTATTCTCACAGGTCTCTCTGAGAACAAGTTTCCAGAGGGTTACAGGCTCTCGTTCCCTGTCCGCAGCACGTCCATGTATGCCACTGTAAAGCAGGAAATCCCAGCCCTCCACGCTCTGACTGCCTGCATGTGGATCAAACCTGCAAAGAGCATCTTGGGAACAGTAGCTTCTTATGCTGTTACTGACCAGAGCCATGAATTAGTGCTTCAGCAGTTGGTTCATGGACCCATTGAGCTCATCATTAATAATGAGGTAGAGCATCACAGAATCAAATTTGACAATCACGTGAAGACATGATTCAGATTCTTCTTAATTCACTTAATACTTGTAATGAATAAATATTTAGATTAAAGCAATTTCACATAATACCATTCAATGATTTTAATGTTTTATTTTGTCCTTACAAGATACTGCCGTCACATGTGTATCTTAATTCTTAAGACTTAAGTTTTAAGTGAGTTAAGTCCTAAGTTTTATGTGTTTGAGACTTAAAAGAACCGATTAATTGGAACTATTCATTCAGGAATTGCACTTCAGTGATGTGCCGCATGTGTCTGATTCACTAAAAAGAATCGGCTCATAAGAGTAATTCGTTCAGGGATTGGTCACTGTCACTGATTGTGAATGTTTTTGATTCACTAAAAAGAACTGGCTCATCATTTCTTCAGGAATTGGACAATACTGGTTGTGCTGTTTGTTTTAGATACATTAAAAAGAACTGGCTCATAAGAGACTATTTGTTTGAGAGCTGGACTTCACTGGTTGTGCTGTTCCTTTTTGTTTTTAATGCACTTGAAAGAATGGGCTCATAAGAGTCATTCACTCAAGATTCGGACTAAATTGGTTGCACGGTTTGTTGTTGATTCGATGAAATGAATGGCTCATAGGAGTCCTTGGTTTTGCAGTCAAACTGAACTGGTTGAGTTATAGATGCAGAATGTTTAAGAGACATTCTATTTGGATTTTTAAGGGATGTTTTTAGCAAAAGATGAACAGATGCTTGGTTTGACCTCTGACTGCTCTTACTGTCTGCTTAAGTGATTGAATTGTTTGGCTGGTGTTCTAGCTGTAATAGTGGACAGTCAGATAATCTGCCAGGCTTTCTTTCTAAAGTGCAGGCTGGTCTTATCCAAGCACATGGATCTCAGGATTAGTTTTTGGATTGTAATTTGAATATTTTGTTGATCCTCCATCCTGTAGGTGGCGCCGTTACCTCTGAACTTAACAGTGGGCAGATGGCAGCATATGTGTGTGAGCTGGAACCGGAGAGCTGGAGCGTGGCATGCCTACTTAGGGGGCAAACTAAAGCTTGAAGGAAGTGACCTGGCAACCCGTCACAGCATCCGACCGGGAGGAACTCTCATACTTGGCCAAGAACAGGTACGTCAGATGTTGGCCGTTGTAACAGGTTGCCAGACGGTGGTAGGTCAAGATGAGCAGCATTTGGTATTCACACAGCATGTAAAAGTCACCATCAACACAAACCAAATCCGAAACACACCCTTTTGTTTATCCTTCTTACGTTTCCACCTTTCCCTGCCCTCTTCATCTCTCTCTCTGTAAACTCCAGCGTGCTTATTCTTTCATTAGACCCAGTAGAGCTTAAAGTCATCCTCTGGTTGTGCTATTAAGCTGTGGACTGACTAAACACAATTATAAGAAAAAACATGTTTCCAGAGATGTTTCATTTTGTAAATCACTGCCTTTTTCTGGGAATCGGAATCGAAAGACATTTCAGGACAAATGCTGCATCACATTTTTAAGAAGTAAATGTTTTTGTATCACCGGAGCTAAAATGAAAAGGTTCCACTATTTCAGAAATGGTCAAATTAAGTTTTGTTGTATTTTATCGTCATTTGAAGTTTAAATGCCATTTTGGGCAAACATTTTTGTGGCACAATATTCATTTTTCACAAACACTGATATATAGGGGTGTGTATATATGTATAGATAGATAGATAGATAGATAGATAGATGTTTAAAAAGTAATAGTGCAATGATTGCTTCCTGAATATTTTTTTCCCCCTTAATAGATCAATTTGACAAGAACCAGAAAAAATAAAGTGTTTTAAAGTTATGCTTCTGAGAAAGTCATCGGTTTTTACTTGTTATTTATGTGTTGTCTTTAAAATAGTGTTTAAATAGCTTTCATGCATAATAAGCTACACTATATACCAGACTTTTATGTATTTATTGTATGTGAAGTATAGAGCAGTGTTGCAGCACATAATTATTTAATTGGGATAATCGCCATAAAGGCTAGTAATACAGTAAGTAAGTAAGTAAATAAATAAATAAAAACACGTGGAGTTTTGCTAAAAAATCTGATCTAATCCACCCATTGATTTTAATGAATAATGAGAATTTTTAATATGATTTTTTTTAAAACAATTCAAAAATTTAATAATATATAATTTACTGCACAATCTGAATACTACACTGGCATTATTATTATTATTTGTGAAGTAAATTTCACAAACAATTCCAAAGAAATAGCAAGTAACGATTGTTCAAGTTACACATTGAATTAAACGTGACATTTTGAAGTAGAAAAATGGAAATAATATTTTCCTGTAAAATACCATCAATCTTCGTTTTATTTAATATTTCGAAAAAAAAAAAATTCCAATGTATTTCCTGTCTCCTGCAGAGCTCAGTGGGCGGTCTTCGTTTCGAGGCGTCGCGGGCTATGGTGGGAGAGCTGTCTGAGTTTAACATGTGGGACCGGCCACTTTCACACATGGAGGTCTCTGCTCTTGCCCACTGCGGCACGGAGATGCTGGGTAATGTAGTCCCATGGACCAGCCGTGAGGTGGAGGTTTTCGGAGGCGTCACCAAACAGCCAGCCGATCATTGCGAGCATCACACCAGTGCCAGACAGTGATGGGCTCCTGAGGGCTCTTTTAAGGGTCAGAGAATCAAAGACATGGTGTTCAGAGATAGCAAAGATTCATCAGAGAGCAAAACACCACACCATGGTCATACTGATTTCTTTAAGGCAGAGTTTTTTGTTTGCTGAAACATGCCTAACTATCATTACTGTACTATCAACCCTAAGTGTTAAACAATAGTGCATAACTCGTCCCACACCATTTGTGCTATATGAACAAGAATCATACCTCAAGTCATCTGGCTTGTTGAGGAGATCTGTGCTCTTATTTTTCTAAGCAATCAAACCTGTGGTAATAGAATTTTGGGGGGAACTGTTCCTTTAAGTTGTGGTAACGTTTATCATTGTTTGGCGATTTATTTATTTATTTTTTTCTGCAAGATTCGCAGATTTCGCAACAGGCTCAAATTGGTTATGTGGATTTACAATGGATCTGTTTTGCCAGTGAAAGTTCACAAATTTTATGTGACCACACTTTTACTTAGACAAGCCACATCTAGGGACCAGAATATCATATCCAGTATCACAGGATCCTTTCCATCTAGCAATGTCCAGACCACCTTAGCAATATACTAAAGACATTCAGAACAGCTTAGCAATCTCTTTTGCATCATAGGGGCGAGTTTAGTGTAGGAAAGTATCTCTCTATTTATGTTATTTACATCTTATTCACTAGTTATACCTTGTTGAACATCTGAGTGGCAAGCATCAGTGTAAAGGTTTGATGTGGGATATTCACGCTCAGTGCCTGATAAAAGGACCCCCCCACACACACACACACACAGTTCAAAGCAAATATTTGCATACTCATTCAGATTTGTTGTTATTTATTCAGTGTATTTGATTGAAATTAGTTTAGAAAAAACACACTCACACAGCTGGGAAGTTGTTTGCTTTTAGTCTGCCGTTTTTTTTATACCAGGGTTTTATTTATTTATTAATTTTTTTGTATGTTTGATCTTTAAGTTTTTTTCCCCGATGGTTTTGAATCACACTGTTTCTATGGTGATCACTCCAGCAGACTGAATCCTATTGGTCAGACCAGTCCTGGTTGAATTCTTCTCCATTAAAATCCCTTTAACACCATAAGACTCCATCGAATTAGAACGAACAGACCAAAAAGGGAGCAGTTGAAGAGCCAGATGAATACTTCAGCAATATTTCATAGAATAACTACATTAACCTTTAAATTCATGGTTTTGAAACCCTTTACAATGTGGCATCTACAATAACATGCTTTCTGAGAACTGTTTTCAGTGTTAAACGTAATCTGCAAATCTCTACATACAAATGAATATCTTCTCATGCTGAGAAATTAGCATGTATAGCCTATATAGATTTATACAAAAGTCTACTCAACAAAATATTTGTAAAAAAAAAAAAAAAGCAGCAAACATTCCGTATGATGAATGTATAATACTCACCATTATATGTACATTCCACCATCTATCTATCTCTCTTCATAACTGTTACTGAATAGGCATCTCAGAGTTTATGTAAATTATGCCGCATATATGATATGCTTTATGTGGAGTATACTCAATGTATTATTTGTGTGCAAAATGCAACAGGTTGGAAAATGCCTGCTTTGTGGCCTTTTCAAACACAAGAATGTTCCAAATGCGCAATCATTATATATATATATATACATACACACACTGATGGACAGAACTGAGATTATTATGGATGTGGTTTCATTTTGGTGCAAACAGTTGTTTTATAAGCATGTGGTTTGAGATTCCATGGCCATTTGATTGAACGGCCCAAGATCATCATAATGGTTTGGAATTGTGTTTTTGAAAGTGTTTCAGCACTAAATATATCTTCTTTCGGATAGTGTATTTTCTGTTGTTAGTGCAATGCCTGTTTGTTTGCATTCAGTTATCATTTTGCGATGTTCAATAATGTACATTAACAAGCATTAAATTGTATTCAGAAAGAGTGGTTTACAAATGATTGTTACCTTTACTGGAATATATTTGTTTTTGAATGACTTGAAATAACTTGGAAGTTGGATATAAAGTTCTCTCATTTTGCTTGAACATTTTTCTACACTTTCTACTCATTTACATTTTTATCTTCTATCCTGTAATGTTCATCTCTTGCATTCTGTTTTTGTCTTTGTCTGTGTTGAAATGGAGTTCAAATGTGTTCAAATCTAAGATGAAAGTGAGAATTAAAATATACAGCACACTGAACACCAGAGCTCTCTTTCATTTCTCGTGTTTTTGTTCCGTTTGTGTTTTACTGACGCAGGAGATGTGAAAATCCAAGATGTGAGAGAATGTTTCTCAAGAGGCTGTGCACTACAGTGTTTCTGGTTATTAGCTCATTTAATCCTTGTACACATCTGAATGTAATTGTATGTGTATTTTAGGTAGGTAACAGATTTCAGGCAAGAACCAGATTTTGTGCATGTCTTTGTTCAAATAACTACTTCAGATGTGAATTTTTTATTTATTTTTATTTTTTAAAGCTGCTTTGCAGCGATTTGTATCGTGGAAAGCGCTATACAAACAAACTTGAATTTCATTTTGGAGAATTTATTTATTTATTTTTTGGTATGATTACGATAACTTGGTCATGCTAAAAAGAGCATGTAAATGTTTAGTTCCTGAAAAACAGCACAGTTGCTCTTGGACCAAAAATAATGTTTTTCTATGAGTATGTCGATTTAGTATCACCCACCTGTGTTTGTGATATTTAACCATTTCTAATTCTCTCTGTCTTTTTCGGTTTGTTCTTGCAGTGTATCCATTGTGTAAGTGGATTAGACAGAGAGTAGTAGATCTTCCATCATCTGTGCCCCAGCCAACAAACTCACCTGACCCAGCTCTTTGAGTATGTGTGCATCTGTCTCTGTCTGCTTTTATTTTTCGCTGTCTCAGAGTATAAAAACAATCCCAGCATGCTTTAACTAAATCCATCTCTGGACCCGAGATGCACAGACCAATAAGTCTGGATGTGTTTTTTTTTTTTTTTTTTTTTTTTTTGAAAGGAGGACTAGGGGGTTCCCCAAAAGTCCTGCTAAGCTTTTTTTTTTGTAATCTTTCTTGTCCTTTTTCCTATTCTCTCCGAATTGTTCCACCTTGGATGGTCCCCATTGACTTCCATAGTAATTATTCTTCCATTCTATGGAAGTTAGTGGAGTCTATCAACCGTTTGGTCATCCATATCTTCAAAATATCTTTTTATGTTGAACAGAAGAGGGAAAGGGTGAGTAAATAATTATCGAACTATCCCTTTAACGTATTGAGAGAACAATTAAAATGCCTTTTGCTTATCTGAAAATTCGGACAAGAAAGCAAAGTAAAGCAGGTTCATGCAGTTGAGTATCATCCTAATATGTTAGCTGTGAAACTCCGACTTTGAAGTTTATACAGCTTTAAAGGTGCCAGCAAGGTATTTGAAGGTGCAGAAAAAAGCACCAAAAACTCCCAAACAACAAAAAACCAACAACCCCGTGGAGAAGTGAATGATGCTTGGGAAAGATGTGTAGGAGGTCTTTTAACCTCTAGTCTCTATTATGAAATACTGTTATCTGTGTGGACGCTGATGGCAGCCAGCTCAATAACATCTGCACGTGGACCAGAAAAAAGGCACATGAGCCATTGTAAGCAATCATGATCACAACTTTGGTTGAATTTATTATATTTTAGATCACATTAAATATGCAATGAGCTTTTTAGATGCTTTGTACCAGGATGAGATACACACTCACACACATGGCCCATATTGCCTAGTAGTTTCCTTAATCTAGAAAATGTCATAATTCCCACTGGGATTACCTTTCTGCCCTCTTTCTCCGACCATTCAGGAGTGAAATGAAAGGCTTTAATGCCATTATAACCTAAAAACAAAGGTTTACTGCCAGATTTGTGTGGTGCACCAAATGACTGACCTTATTTTAACACAAAAACACACTCTCAGGCTTTTATTTTATTTTATTTTTTTCACACTGTTGCTGAAATACATGTAGCATCACTCACAAAAAGTTGAGTTCTCGGAAATGCCCAGAAGTATCATGAAAATACCAAAAAAAAAAAGAAGAAAAAAGAAAGAAACATGATATGTCCAATATCATGGCATTGTATCAAATGATACAAAAAAAAAAAAAAAAAAAAAAAAAAGAAAGAAAGAAAGATGTGGACGGAGGCGGAACTAAACAGGTCACGTGGGTCGGAGGTTGCCAAGGCCAGTGTGCCTCCATGACAACACTAATAGAGGAGCGTGTAGTACAGCGCTGCAGAGCGGTATGTAATTGAGCTATGCGGTTAATAATGAAATATTACCGAGCTTTAAAGAATTTACATGTTTACATTTCTCCATTTCTTTCAGCTGTTTATCAGTCGTAGCGTTTTAAGTCGAAGGGTGATGGAGTCGAGCTAGCAAGCTAACATTAGCCCAGAGATGCTAAAAACAAACGCGTACTCGATACATTAGTTTACCTTCATACTAGTTTATCAATTTATTTGACATAATAACGCGCTAAAGACAGAAAACATATGTATTTTCCCACTATTTTTTTATTTGTTTCAGGGAATATTATTACATGTGTATAATTCTGGTTCAATTCTCTTTTTGTTGCTCTTTGCACAATTTATTTCAGCAACAATAAAGTGTTTATTTAGTATAAATCTGAATGCTGTTAACTGGATATTAGTTGAATGTTGTGAAATGCTTCACCATCGAGATTTACACAAATATACATCTTATACAAATATTGTAAATGTGATGCTAAGATGTTTATGGTTAGAAATGAGAGAAAAAAAGTTAAATAAAATGCTTTTGGAAAGAATTCTCTCATGCTGCCCGAGTCTGCATTTATTTAATTAAAAATACAGTGATATTGTTAGATATTATTACAATTTAAGGTAACTCTTTTGTATTTCAGTGTATTTAAAAACATAATTGTGACCCTGGACCACAAAACCAGTTATAAGGGTAAATTTTTTGAAATTGTGATTTATACGTCATCTGAAAAAATAAATAATCTTTTCATTGATGTTTGGTTTGTTAGATAGGACAATATTTGGCCGAGATACAACTATTTGAAAATCTGAGGGTGCAAAAAATCTAAATATTGAGAAAATCACCTTTAAAGTTGTCCAAATGAAGTTCTTATCAATGCATATTACTAATCAAAAAATAAGTTTTGATATATTTACAGTAGGAAATTTACAAAATATCTTCATGGAACATGATCTTTACTTAATAACCTAATTATTTTTGGCATAAAAGAAAAATCTATAATTTTGACCCATACAATGTATTTTTGTCTATTGCTACAAATATACCCCAGCGACTTAAGACTGGTTTTGTGATCCAGGGTCACAATTTATTCATGTGATGGCAAAGATGAAATTTTAGCAGTCATTACTCCAGTCTTCAGTGGCACATGATCCTTCAGAAATCATTTTGTATAATTATTAAACTCTTCCCCTTTTCCACTACAGCTTTAAAATGTCTTATTTACTCCTTGTTGGGGTCCCGATTCTCAAGAATCATTATCAAGAATCACCTAGATTTCTAATCTGTAAATTCATGACAAAACTAGTCGTTTCCTCTGTGTTCATTTTGGTGCATTTACATATTTGATGAGGACAGTTATCCCATATTTACTTTTGTTCATGGACAAACAAATGTGCTCTTCATTTCCCAGCAAATGCTAAAAATGGGTGAGAATTTTGACCTAATGCTCTGATTTTTCTTTTCATCAGACAGGACTAATCCTTCTGCCTCTCTCTTTAGTAAAGAAAAGGATGGCAGAAACCGGTGATGGGAAAAAAGAGGATGCCGACTACAAAAGACTGCAAAGCTTTCCGCTCGTCAGGGTGGGTTCAGCTCGACTGCTGCTGTGACCTAGATAGAAATAACCAGTTATGGATGTGTCTGTTTGTATTAGATCACTCAAGCTGCTCCCTTTTCAAAACATGAGATTTTAAACATCTATTTACCCCCTTTTTTTTTCCTCAAGCATAATATTTGCACTGCTTCGTTATTTGGTATGGATAACAGTAAGTCTTAATATTTTGCACTGTCTTGGTCAATGCAACATAGTTTGTGTATTTATTTTAAAGTGTTTAATATATCTTTACATGATTGTAATTAATAATAATTTATAATAACTTTTCTATACATAACCGTTCAAAAGTTCAGGTCTCTTATGCTAAACCAAGGCTGCATGTTGATAAAAAATACAGTAGAACCTTAATATTGTGAAATATTTTTACAGTTTAAAATAATTTATTATTATTTGAATGTTTTTGAAAATGTAATTTATTCCTGTGATGATAAAGCTGAATTTTCAGCAGCATTACTCCAGTTTTCAGTGTCACATGATCCTTCAGAAATCTTCCTGATATGCTGATTTGCTGCTCAAGAAATATTCATTATTTTCTTTGTAAAATTAAATATATATTATATATATAATTTTTTTTTTTTGTGGAATCTGTGATCTTTTTTTTTTTAAGATTCATAATCTTAAAAGTAAAAAAGCAATCTGAAACTTGCACATAAATTGCAGACAAAAATATATTCATCCATCATTTGTTTAATTTGTTCAGTTGTTTTATTAATTAATTCCCTAATTTGAGTTAAATTAAGAATTAGTTCCCACAACCGATTTAGTTCCCTCATTTTAGTAAATCAGTATTGATTTGACATTTTTTATTTGATAATAGATTTTTTTGTAACAATGTGAAAGCCTTTGTCACTTTTGTTCAAATTATCGTATCTATGATGAATAAAAAAGTAGAAATCTCACTGACCCCAGATATTTCAGTGGCAGTTTTTCTTTATAAAAAATAATCACCTGTAAGAGCTTGACTAGAATATGTGGTGTTGGTTTCATCTGCAGCACACAGATATGCCAGAGGAGATGCGCGTGGAGACTATGGAGCTTTGCGTCACAGCCTGTGAGAAGTTTGCTTCCAACAATGAGGTCAGTCAGGTTTGAGTGCGAGTGTGTGCTTTTGTTATGAAGCGTAGGCTTTCAGATAAATTTACTCCCCAGGTCACACTGGTGGGGCTCTGTGTTTCCGTCTAGTACTGAGTCAGGATGCTTCGCACGCTCACAGTGTGACCATCTGGACTGCTCCAGTAGCCTACATGCTTTCATCTCGCTCTCTTTCTCGCTGGTTCACTCTATTTTCAGAGTGCTGCCAAGATGATCAAGGAGTCCATGGATAAGAAGTTTGGCAGTTCGTGGCATGTGGTGATCGGTGAGGGGTTTGGGTTCGAGGTGAGCCATGAAGTCAGGAACCTGCTCTACATGTTCTTTGGGGGAAGTCTGGCCGTGTGCGTTTGGAAATGCTCCTGATGTCACTTCCTGTCCACACAATCGCCACTGTGAGATATTTACACTCATGGATCTGTCCTAACTATGCAGCCCTATTTGACTTGAGACGTGTGTGTGTGTGTTGAAATTGGAGGGACGGGGGGGGGGGGGGGTACAGATTCTTGTGCACTTCTCCAGATCACTCTTTTCCTGTCTTATGTTTTAAAGGCTTCAATTTTAAGCCATAAACACAGATTTTAAGGAGTTTGATTAACTTTTTAAAACATTTTTACTAAACATGGAGTTTATTGCAACTGACTGACAGCAGGATCTAATTAAGAATTTTTTTTTTTCTCTCCTCTTCTTGTGCTGTTTACTTTCTTTTAACACAATGGTCTTATTGTGTGCAATTCATTATAGCACGTTATTCCAAAGAAGACTTTTGCCTTTGTAATCTTTCATCAAAATGTATTAACTTGCCCCTACCTACTCTTATTTAACTTATTTAATTTTGAATACATCTTATTTTCAAATTCCTCCCTATTAAGCAGCCATCACCATTCCTTAAAAAGAAACAATGAATGAATGAATTCTGGTATGCTACACCCACTTTAATGGCTAATCAGGTCCAAGTGGATGAAAGTGCAAGTCCTAGCCCCATTAAGAAATTAATCATATTATTGTTTCAAAGTAAAGTTTACATGGTGTACATTATTAAAAAAAAAAGAACATTCCTTTTTAATCCATGATCTTGCTCTTCATTGCTTCATTGGAGACAGCTTTCCTTTTTTAATGACATCACGTGTGTGCTATTGAATGATGTTTACTAATGGCCAAATAGCTATCCATTCATTCATTCATTTAGGTATGTCATGCTCACTTTACAGTCCTGCTGTTGATGATGAATATACTGTTTCATTTGGAAATACACTACTGTTAAAACGTTTCAGGGTGGTAAGATTTTATAAGTTCACTAAGGTTGTATTTATTTGATTACAAAGAGTCAAAAACACTAATATTGTGAAAATTTTAAAATAACTGTTTCCTAATTTAATATAATTTGTTCCTGTGATGTCAAAGTTGAATTTTCAACAATCATTACAAAAGTCTTCATGATCTTTCTGTAACAAGTCATTCTAAAAACAAATATTTTTTAAAATTTATTATCACTGTTGAAAACAGTTGTTCTGCTAAATATGTTTGAGGAAACTGCAATTTATATTTTTCAGGATTCTTTGATGAATAGAAAGTTGAAAAGAAGTGATTATTTTAAATATTAAATCTTGTGTAACATAATGAATGTCCAAATGTGTCCTTGAAGAATAAAAATATAAATTTCTTTAAAAAAAAAAAAAAGAAACCTCAAACATTTGAACAGTAGTGTGTGTCACATTACAGAGGTAAAATGGATTGTAAGTGCCAATTTACAGTTAAGTGTAGTTTTGAAAGACATCCCTAGGTCTATTTCAATGCATTTGTGAGTGAACATACAGTAATGTGCTTTGTAACAACTGAAGTGTCTCTGAATATTCGGTTGTAGTTGTCGTAGGAGTGTGTTTGCTGTGTGAGGCTGTTCAGGACAGAATATGTGTTATTGTCATTTTAAAAATCTCTCTCTCTCTCTCATTGTCTGTCTCTTTCATTCTGTTTCCTGTCCAGCAGTGTCTCTCTCAGTAGGCTGCTCTGCCACCTGTTTCAGATTCCTCTTTCTCTTTCACTGTTCTATCCTTTCATTGTCACCCCAGGTATCTTGTGCCCTGTCCTTTTCCCCTCTTTACGTAACCAGCATTTGTAGAGTGTGATTGCTTGAATGTTATATACATTTTCAGAACTTGATTTCTGTAGTCATAATACAATTAGTACTGTTTTTTTTTGTACCACTTCACAGCCTTGAATTTCATAAATGCTGAAACCTGTCATTCACTGTCAAAATTTGCAACTCTTTACAACCTTAAACCTATTCTCCCAGGTGAAAACCAAGTACACTTCCATAATGTACTTAAAGTGCTCTATTTTCGCGCACTAATTTTGTACTTAATATAATAAAAATGATCCTTTAGTACTTCTTAAGATAAACTTAAGATCATCTAAGTGTACTTAACTGTGCTATTTTGAGACACACTGAATATGAACTAAAATGCACTTTTAACAGTATCTTTTGTATTTTAAAAAATGATTTAGCTTGTAGTACACTTGAGTGTACTATTGAATGAAGGATGAGTTCAAGTGTACTAAAAGTGGTAACTAAATACATTTTTAATTACAAAGATAGTATGTTAAAAGCGCATTTTAGTTCATATTCATGGTGTCTCAAAATAGCACAGTTGAGTACACTTAGATGATCTTAAGAAGCACTAAAGGATCATTTTTAGTATATTAAGTACAAAATTAGTAATTTAGTAATAGGAGAAAATAGAGCACTTTAAGTACATTATGGAAGTGCACCTGGGCTAATAGTCTTTAGCCCTATTTGGATGGTACGTTTTACATGCTTGTATAACAGAAATTACAGTTGCTTGTTTGTAATTTAATTATGGGAGCAATTTCTGTGCCATGAGTGTTATTGAATGAAAGCACATAAATAGTGGATGAAAAACTTAATTTCATCTATTGTTTGGCCACCTTAGTTTCACCTCCAAACTTGAGCCATTGTTTGAATTAATGTCATTCTGTCCATCCCAGCCAGGCGACTGATTGCAATTGTGTTTAATGCAGCTATGGTGCAAGTGCTATAGTGAACACTTTACCTTTAAGTGTACATGGATGAACAGATGCAAATGTCATTTAAAAAATATTTTTGAATCTTTTTTTGACCACTGCTCATTTAAAAGGTTGCTGTTTTGACACTTTGACACAACTTGCTGTGAAATTCATGAGTTTGATCTCAAAGAGGTATGCAAATATGTTACAGTCATCATCCTGAGAAACAATTTCCAGTGCAAACAGTGCTTTTGAGTTCAGCTGAGATTTAATGCTGCAAGATTTGATCAGAATGTTCCATCCTTATTCCTGCAATGTTTATATGCAGTAAAAACCTTTAATGACTTTATTATGATATTTTATTACATTTTTAATTATTTTTTATGTCAACTATGTGCAATAATTGCTTTGTTTAGATAAATAAAATTTCTAAAAAAATACATGTGAGTCTACTGTGTGGTATCAGCAAATGCAAAATTTTAGTTGAATATCCATTTACTGATTCTTGAGTACTGAGACAAAATTGAAAACTTTTTTAGTTGGTTATACAAAGGAATTATTTTGAATTACTACGAGGTTCAGAGGTATTCATGTCTTTGGGTGAATCTGCTGCTCCAATGTCCCACAAAATGTATTTTCCCTTGCTAATTGTTGCAGTAATGTTTGTTACTCTCAACTCTCATTCTGACGGCACCCATCCACTGCAGAGAGCAAGTGATATAACTTCTCCAAATCTGTTCAGATAAAGAAACAACTCATCTACATCTTGGATGACCTGATGGTGAGTACATTTTCAGCAAATTTTCATTTGAGTGAACTTTTTTTTTTTAAGGAAAAAAAGATAAATAATCTAAATTTTGTATCACTATGAAGTTCTATGTTGTTTTGCCACACATTTTGCTGTATGTGTCAAGAATTTTTTTCAGTCCATCACTGTGCATTAGTACTGATTCGTGAGTCAGACAGATGCAGTTTAATGAGTTTTATTCCAGTTAGCCTTTGTGCCACTGATGTTATTGTTATTGATCTTCTAAGTCAGGTATATTTATATAGGCTTTATCTATAAGCTCCTCCTAATGTCCATGTTCTTGATTCTCTTGCCCAGACATGGTGTTTCCTCTCTTACTAAAGTATCTCCCAGTCTCCTCTCTTCTGTTCTTCTCTCCTGTCTGTATTTCAGATGAACTGAACCCAGATCAGATGGTGGGCTGGTGCTGTGTGTCTCTGGCTCGCGCTCCTCATTAACAGCTTGGCCTTCTCTGGGGGACTGCAGGATCTGCCTGACATTTTGCTGACCAGGAACATACCGCAGAGAGACACGGCACGAAGAGGAATGCGAGCCAAAGATCAGATTCGAAACGAGATCATTAGATAGAAGGAATGCATCACGTCTGAGATTTTGTGCTACGGTAAAATATGCACTAATACACAGGGGGGTAAAGATGGAAGAGAAAAGAGTTGAAATGAATTTGTCATTCGCAGCAGAACCCTCCTGGAAAAGAAAAGAGAGTGTAGATTGAACGGTAGAGAAATGTAGAGTGATTGATGAAAGAGAGAGCAGCAGTTGAGGAAGATCATCACAGTGATGTGTAGATCATGAATGTTCAGATGAAGCAGAAGAGGGATTACACTAATGACACGACTCTGTGCATGTGTGTGTGTGTGTGCTGAAAGAGGATTGATGGCAGTGAAGAAGTGAACTGGATGTGAGGAGAGTGTCAGTGAGGGGATGAGAGTGGGTTTGAGGGATGAATACAAATCAGTTTTCCTATTTCCTTTGGTTTCTCTCCTCGCTTGTTTTTTTTGTTTTTTTCCCCTTCTACTACGTTTTGTAATATGCATAGTTACAGTCCTGGGTGCTGATTGGTCAATACATGCACGGTTTACATGCACAGATTTTTAGTCAAGTTTTAGTCAGTAGTAATGACTGAAATGTTAGGCTCATAACAGTAGCCGTGATTTTATTCACAATATAGCATAATTTAGACATTATAGGGTAATGGAACTGCCCACCTTTTCAGTAGCATTGGCTTGGGAAGTATTATTCTCATTTATTTTCTTTGTAGGAATTTAGAATAATTTTGTAATAAAGTACTTTAAAATCAGAGCAAAAGGCAAAGAAACTTTATGCTATTTATGAGGGAATTAACTACAATCCCAAGAAACACTGTATTGATGCAGTCTAAACAAAAAATTACAGTACAATATAAAATTACTGATTCATAGTCAGTTGATATATAGAGCTAAAATGCATATTTATTAAAAAGGACTACAGAATATTCTTATTTACAATACTGTTCAAAAGTACACTCACCAAGGCCGTATTTATTTGATCAAAAATACAGTAAAACTGTATTGTGAAATAATATTAGAATTCAAAATAATGGTTTTCTATAAGATTTTACAAATGTATTGCTGTCATGACAAATCAGAATTTTCAGAATCCATTGTTCGAGTATCTCATGATTTCTTTCAGAAATAATTATAATATGCTTATTTGCAGCTCCAGAAATGTTGAAAACAGTTGTGCTGCTTTTTTTTTGACGAATAAAAATTTCAATAAAGAACAGCTATTATCTGAAATGAAATCTGAAATACAAATATTTTGTAACATTATAATAATCATCACTGTCAATTCAACTTATTAAATATTATTTTTTTATGAAGTTTAGATTACGCTGTCGTTGTTTCAAATGAAGCATATATTGATTAATAATCTCAGAGGTATGTTTTGAAAGGATTATACAGAATCATTAAAAATCGATTTCTTCATGGAGAAAATGAAAACATGGCTTAAGTGGGTGTATTTCTGCTCCATTAGGGGCATCAAATTGAATTGCAAAAAATGACTATTTTAACAGGTTTCCCATCTGCCATTGGTCTTGTTGCCTAATTATGTAACTGTTTACGATAGTTGTGACTCCTCTCATAACTTCTCATCTCTCTCAGTCTCTTTCTTTCTCACTCAGGGGTGAATGAAATATTCATGTCTTGGCAGTGAGTAGCCTAAGCCAATGCACCAGTGTCTCAAACGCGTTCCCTCCTTCACATGTCACTCACACAGTGTTTTTATTTCTGTGCGTTGAGTTTTCATCCATAAATTCCTTATTCAGGCAGGAATTAGAAGACTCTCAGATTCCAGATCTCTTCCTCGACCTCAGCAGTTCCGTCTGAATTCCAAATATCAGACCAACAGTCCATGTTGTGGAAGATGAATAAATGGAGAGAGCTTGACAGATGAGAAGAATTAGTAACGTAATGCACAAGAAAAAGAGTATAAAAAGGGAAGGGGATGAATATTTAATAGTCTGTCCCTGAGCTTGACACATACAGTATTAATAAACAGGATGGCAGGATGCTCTTGTGTATTTATGAGTGAAACAGCAGGCTGTTGTCTTGAAGATGCTGCAAAGGATTGTAATGTGTGATGCTTTGTCAAACTGAGATAAATAATATGCAAAAAATTGGGTTTGCGGAACAGATAAATATGGAAATGTCATATTTTAGCGAATTTAGACATTTTGTTTCTTATGTATTTGCATACCTGCATAATTGAATGCTCTGGCAGTATTTGCAATGGAACAGCATAATGATATACTGAATCATGCCTGCTATTAAAAAAAAATACAACAACTGCAATTATAAACGTTTAACACAGTAATATGCACCAACAGAAGGTGAAATTGAGTGCAGTGCATTGTGGGGTACACCTAGTACAATATGTTTTGTTATATGGGGGGGACCAGTTGACCACCCCCCACTGACCATCGACAGCTCGACTGTGGAGAGAGTCAGCAGCACTAAATTCCTGGGGGTGCACATCACAGAGGATCTCACCTGGACCACCAACACCATGTCACTCTCCAAAAAGGCACAACAGCGCCTTCACTTTCTCCGCCGGCTGAAAAGAGCAAGTCTCCCTCCACCCATCCTCACCACATTCTACAGAGGCACCATCGAGAGTGTGCTGACCAGCTGCATCACTGTCTGGTACGGGAACTGCAGTGCTGCTGACCGCAAGACCCTCCAGCGGACAGTGAACACAGCTGCAAAGATCATCGGTGCCCCTCTCCCCTCCATCCTGGACATCTTCCTTACACGATGCTCCAGCAAAACCAACAGCATCGTGAAGGACTCCACCCATCCCTCCCACAGTCTCTTCCAGCTCCTACCATCAGGAAGACGGTACCGGAGCATCAGAGCCCGCTCCGCCAGACTGCTCAACAGCTTTTTCCCCCAGGCTGTGAGAGCCCTGAACTCAAACCACCCCGCCCCCCTCTGAAACCCCATGCAAACCCCTACCTCCTGAAACATGGACCACCCCCCACCCCAAACCTTACCACACCAAAGAAAAACTGTATGGAACTTTAATTTATTTTATTTTTATTTTCTTGTGCAATTCAAAGTGTGCTACACACAGGTGAGTGGGCCTGTACAAACCACCTGTAGTAACACACTCTCCTCTATGTGCACTATGGACACTTTACACTATGTGCACTATGGACACTTTACACTATGGACACTTTACACTATGGACACTTACACTATGTGCACTATGGACACTTTACACTATGTGCACTATGGACACTTTACACTATGGACACTTTACACTATGTGCACTATGGACACTTTACACTATGTGCACTATGGACACTTTACACTATGGACACTTTACACTATGTGCACTATGGACACTTTACACTATGGACACTTACACTATGTGCACTATGGACACTTTACACTATGGACACTTACACTTTGTGCACTATGGACACTTACACACACTGCTGCGTGTGCACAATCTCACAAAAGACTCAGCAATATATGTATGTTTACATGCTCATGCACTACAAATCATCCTGCACTGTTCCTCAACCAGCTGCTGTCTCAAATGTCTCTCTTTGCACATGTACAGTATTTGTGAAGCATTCGTATAGTTTGTATTTTTTATCTTCTATTTTTTAGTTTGTATAGGGTAATATTTATGTGAAGCATTCGTATAGTTGTATTTTTTTTATCCTTTATTCTTTTAGTCTGTATAGGGTAAATACTTATATATAGTATACTTATAGTTAAATCTGTCAGTAGGTTAGTAGTGTATAGGTTTATAGTGTTTTTTACTTCATTGTTGTATGTCTGTATTTATATGTAGCACCGTGGTCCTGCGAGACACGACATTTCCTTCCACTGTATGTCCCCACATGTAGCGGAATGACAATAAAGCTCAACTTGACTTGACTTGATGTCCCCCTCGGTTGAAAATTTTTTAATGATAACCGATAGACCTTTAAAGACCTGTTGTGAGCTCTGGTACATATTGTTGAAGCCATTTTTTTCCAAATTATTTTTTTAAAATAACCATGTTATACGCAGAATTAATGGTGAAAAACTACATTACCCATGAGGCTGTGCAGAAAGTTCCACCAATCAGAGTGGCGGTGAGCAAATTGCGCCAAAAGAGCACTGCAGAAAATGTCCTGCTCCTGTGAAATGATGAAATAGTTGCTTCCCTATGCCATTAAAACACTGAAATATTTGTGTATAAATGCATGCATATTTTGCAATAAACTTGAAATACATTGTTTCTACAGATATAACTAACAACTTAAAATTTTTATATTTATAAGTTTCATATTTCACCATTTTAATTTGATTGTCAAAGCATTATGAAGGAGGTTTAGCTATAAAACAAGCCAAAAAACTGCATGAGGATTGACAAAGACTTTTTAAAAATCCCTATAGGAAAAATGTATGTAAAAAATGCATCTGAAATGCCGTAAACTCCTTTGTATACTGCTCTTTTAGACAAATATTGCATACTTTACACAGTAGGTTATATACAGTACAATATACTGTATACTGCAGCAGCAGTGTAATGTTATTCTGATCATAGATTTTTAATAGTTGGCTGCATAAACTAAGTAGTAGCCTAATTTAGTACTTTAGTATGCAACTGAAAAGGCAAGCTTGTATGTTTGAAATAATCACATCATAGAATAGGTCTATGATTTCAAACATAGCTTCGCACTTTTCATACTTTCAGAGTGCACTTGATTAATTAGTAATATCTGGGTTGTTTGCGCTTTAGGGTACATTTGCATCTGTTGTGTAACTGGACTTGAGTTGTGTAGCCCTATGGGAAAATGCAGACGCCACATGTTCATGATTTTACGCTGGGGATCGGCCTGTGTGTGTAAAGAGCGAGCCTCTGAATTAATGATGGTGTCTGTGGCAGCACTCTGCACTTTGGGGATAATAAAGACATGTCAAATCCACTCCTGCTAGTTGGCCACTGCTTTAAAAGGCTGATTTCCCAGGTCTCTTCCTTTACAACCGCTGCATGTTATGTAAAGGATCTTTGGAGATAAGCAGAGGTCTGGCTTTAGGCTGGTGATGGTGTGCGTATGACCTGATCATGTGCGTATGTTTTCTTAAATCCAGGATTTCTGACGTCAAGCCTGTGTGCTCATGTTTCCTTAAAAGGGTGCCTGACATCTCCGGTTTGATTCTTATCATGTGTTACCTGCTCAGAAGGAATTAATATTTGCATTTAAAGGGAGAGTTCACTGAAAAGGATAGTTCACCCAAAATTTAAAGTTTGTCATCATTTACTCACCCTCAATTTTTTTCCAAACATGTATGAGTTGTTGAACACAAAAGCCATTGACTTCCATAGTATGGAGCAGAAAAAAAATACTGTGGAGGTCAATGGTTACCGTCAACTTTTTTAAATTTTTTATTATTATTCTTACTGGCCCCAAATTTTTGAATAGGTTTTATTCAAAAAAACATTCAATGATAATGAAATGTATGGTTCTCAGGTGTCATTTGTTATTTGATTATGTGAAATGAGAGCTGAGAAGAGTGCTAATGTCTTAAGATAATATTGCAAGAAACTCTTGCTGCCAAGTATGGCTTCAGAAGCCTGGGAATACAGCGCACATGGGGATTGCTTACATAAGGCACAAGACCATGAGTAATAAATACATATAAATACCAAAACAGAGAGAAAATGCAGCACCTGCCAACAATGCAGGGCTTTGTTACAAAACCCTAATACATAATTGCAGAAGGTGTTCGTTAACATTTATTATTGAGCCCACATACATCTGTCAGTCTTCAGATACTGATTGTTGTGTTGTGTTGTAATGTCACTGAATTAGATATCAAATATCAAACCAAGTGATTTCTGCATTCTACACAAAAACACACACAAATCCCCCCAGAACTAACTAACTGAAGAAAATCTATTTCTTAAATTAACATTGCACTATTCTGGGTCAATTTAGTGATTTAAAGCAGGGTAAAGAGAAGGAAGAGGGGCAGGATGTGGAGACAGATATTGTCATGTTGATAGGCCTATGTGTTATTGTTTCCTGTGATTAAATTAAATCACAGGGTTAAAATACAATTAAAGTTGTATTAAATCATATAACCTGTTATTATGAAATGCACTGAAAATAACATTGATTAAATGTACATTGTTGAACACTATCAATATAGGAAACATCAATATAAGAGACACTATACCGATAGACATAACCGATAATATATAGACATAAAAGTATAATAATACTTTTCCCTTTAATATTTTTACACTGCAATTGAACAAACTCCTGTACTGCTGTCTGGACAGTTGAGTCATGATTTTATTTTCAACATTTTTATTCTGGATAATTTGCGCCCTCTGCTGCATAAAAGAACAACTATTAATACAAACACCACAAAAACCATGTTTAGAAGTAGTTCAGTTAGGGGATTAATAACAATGAATATTTACTGTGAAAACTCAGGTTTAGGTGTGAGTTCTGCATGAAGCTGGTTCAACTGTGGTGATGTCGGATTTGTTCTTTTGAATAGGATCTATATAATAAATTGGTTGAACTTTGCTACAAATGGTTGCCAGCTTCAGAAAAGGAAAATACGGGATAATCGCTAGGCCTATTAGCAGGCTATATATGAAAATGTGTATTTTTCAATTAAAGACAACTTATAGATTTACCATGGGCTGCTTTTGGTGCTGGACACTTTTTTATTGGTCATTTTGTGTTTCAAGAATAATTCCCTTATTGATCAAGTCTCTGGTACATTGCATGTTTTCTTGCGCGGCTGGATTTTGGACTTATGAAAAACAATCACATTGTTTAGGCTATTTGCCAAAACTGATTGGCTGAAGTCAAAACATGGATGAAAATTAATCATGTTTTTTTTGTAGTAAATGTGCAACCATGTTTTTTGCCATATTGATTTGTATAACCACAGTTTTACTACAAATAGGCCTACCATGGTTAAACTATGGTTAGTGTAGCAAAACCATGGTTAATTTGCGGTTACCATGGTCACCACATGGTCACAGCCATAGTGGATATGAGATCAGGGAATACACAGCAACACACACACTCACACCCCGCTCACACACACTGATGCCTTGATGCTGTAATGCACACAAAATCATATATTCATCAAAACAATCAGCAAGTGCATAAGCACATTCACATACACACAAAGATATTTACAACCTGAATTCTGGAAATGTTGGGACGTTTTTTAAATTTGAATAAACTGAAAACTAAAAGAATTTCAAATCACATGAGCCAATATTTTACTCACAATAGAACATAGACAACATAAATGTTTAAACTGAGAAATTTGAAATGCACAAAATGAGCTCATTTCAAATTTGATGCCTGCTACAGGTCTCAAAATAGTTGGGACGGGGGTATATTTACCGTGGTGTAGCATCTCCTCTTCTTTTCAAAACAGTTTGAAGATGTCTGGGCATCAAGGTTATGAGTTTCTAGAGTTTTGGTGTTGGAATTTGGTCCCATTCTTGCCTTATACTGTATAAGTTTCCAGATGCTGAAGAGTTTGTGATCGTCTTTGATGTATTTTTTCGTTTAATGATGCGCCAACTGTTCTCTTTAGGTGAAAGATCTGGACTGCAGGCCAATTCAGCACCTGGACTCTTCTACTACGAAGCCACGCTGTTGTAATAACTGCAGTGTGTGGTTTTGCATTGTCCTGCTGAAATACACCAGGTCTTCCCTGAAATAGACGTCGTCTGGAGGGGAGCATATGTTGCTCTAAAACCTTTATATACTTTTCAGCATTCATAGTGCCTTCCAAAACATGCAAGCTATCCATGCCGTATACACATATGCACTCTTTCACAGATTGGGGAGACTCTGCCAATCTTTACTTCTGAGAGACGCTGCCTCTCTAAGACATCCCTTTTACAGCTAATCATGTTACTGACCTGATGTCAATTAACTTAATTAGTTGCTAGATGAATTTGAAATTAGCTCATTTAGAGGAAAAAAATTCTCAGTTTAAACATTTGTTATGTTCTCTATGTTATATCGTGAATAAAATATTGGCTCGTGATTTGAAGTTTTCATTTTATTCATATTTAAAACACGTCCCAACATTTCCGGAATTCGGGTTGTACACACACAAATACGATTAAAACGCTGAGCACTATAATGACATGACATTCACAAATAAGTCTGGAGTGAAATGATTTGCACAGACATCATGTCTTTAGGTAGATTTTGAGGCGCATTACCTTGAAAAATGGAAGTAATCCACTGCGTCCCCAGCAGCTCAGATGTTGGGAGAAAATGAGGACTCTCAATTTCAGACGTTACAGCTGCTCGAGAGCGGAGAAAATAGGACAGCATACAACCACTGAACAAAATCTATAGCAATGCAGGGCTGTCAATCAGCCACTGTGGCCTGGCCCTATGCAATGTGACGTCATATTGCTTAAAGAATCAAAACAGCAAGCCTAGTGAGACTGATTTGATTTAATGGGGATTCAAAATTAAGGATTGGGTGTCTTTTTATCATTGTTGGGTGGTTGTGAGAGATGGTCCTCACTGCAGAACACAAGATCCAGGGTGCGAGGTTGGATCCAGATCCAACTCCTCCCAACTTACATATACCTAAACCTACCCATCTCCACCCCCTGATCCCTAAACCCACCCATCTCCACCCCTAAACCTACCAATCTCCACCCCCTAGATGTGGATCCAAAGATCCCCCTGGATCTTTGTTCTGCAGTGAGGGGCTACTGGGTTGTGTTCACACCTTGCCAACACACATTTATGTCCAAACACCATGTAAAAGTGGATTTTGCATAATCGGTGCCCTTTAAAGCATTAATGCATGTTAGGGCTGAGTGACATAGCCCATCGGAGTGAGACAGGCCTATTGGAGTAAGCAAATATATCTGTGCAGCTTTTAGTGAGCAGGAATTAAGTTGGAGTGGAAAAAGAAGCATGAACAAATGAGTAATAGTGTGTGATATGCTTGGTGTTATTATAAGTGCAATATGCTGCAAAAGTAAATTCAAATTCTCCCCTGCAAACATGCTCCTGCGGGGCCCATGCTGGCTTTTTGCGGGCACAATAGGCTAGGGCCTGCCCACACCAACCCTAAACAATGCGGGCTTGCGCAGGCGAGGCCCACAGCTTTGGGCTCACTGCAGGCTCTCTGTGAGCAGCCCACACTATGGGACAGCCCACATTAGTCTTATAAGGACCCAGTGTGGGCCAGCCCGTTTGGGCCCAGAGCAACTTTTGTCACTTTGGGCCCATGCCGGTTTTGTGAAGGCAGCCCTGTAATGCAACTAGGAGAATACTAACATTGACTGGCCATTCTTTACTCACTCAACTGAACTGGAATGGGTCAAACCAAAAGACACCTTTTCAGAACCTGTTGTTTCATATAGGCCAGGGATCCTCAAATCTGGCTCGCAAGATCCACTTTCCTGCGGAGTTTAGTTCTTCTAACCTTAATCAAACACACCTAAGCATGTCTTCAGGATGATTAGAAAATCAGAGGTGAGTGAGTTTGATCAAACTTGGAGCTAAACTCTGCAGGAAAGTGGGTCTCATGAGTCATATTTGAGGTGTAACAGACATGAGCCTGTCAATAAGAATTTTGTGGGCAGTTTTCTTCCTTACCACTAGGGGTGCTAGGGTGTTTAGGTTTCCTGAAGTAAAGCCATGTGGTAGAGGGACTGAGGGAGTTAGCAATAGCAAGCAGCAGTAGACAGTATAGCTCACCTGTTGAACATGTTTTGATGTGTTCTGGTTGGGAAATGTGTCATTTCAAGCCCAGTCTAAAGTAAGGAGTTGATGTTTTTTTGCAGAGATGTTACATTTATGTATGGCCTATGTTTGGTAGATGCTAAGAGTTTAAGACAGTGGATTTGTATGCATTTTTAGAAGGTGAGGTTACCACATCATGGTCCAGATTGAATATGGATTTAAAGTTCTTTTCAACATGAGACCATAGTCTGGACTATTTTTGACTGTTCCTGGTTAGTGTCATGTATTTTGTATGAGTGTGCTACCCGTACCTGTGTGACATCATCAGTAGTGGACTTGAGTAAAAGAAGTCTGAACCTTGTGTCTGTGTAGTCTCGTGATTCACCTATAAATAACATATAAAGACATAACATGGTGTCAGAAAAGGGATAGAAGAAAAGGAAAGCACAACTGAAAAGATGTCACTACTGCAACCACCATCGGTTTTGTCTCTGCAAGGCAACTTAGCGGAGAATTGGAAGGTATGGCTCCAGAAATTTGAACTGTACCCCATTGCTAGCGGCGTGGCAGAGAAATCAGAAATCGTAGTATGCTACCTTTCTTCATATTGCGGGTGAAGAAGCTATCAAAGTGTACAACACATTCCAGTTCACGGCGGAAGAAGTGAATAAAATCGACGAACTAAAAAAGAAATTCAAAGAATATTGTGAGCCCAGAAAAAATCTGCCATATATTCGGCATATGTTTTTCACGAGAGCGCAAGGTCGCTTTAAACACAAAGCGAAAGACTGTGAATTCGGCAATTTGACTGATTCGCTAATCAGGGATAGAATCGTATGTGGGATAAAAGACGACAGTGTTCATGCAAGACTTTTGCGTGAGGCAGACCTCACGTTGGAAAAAGCAATAGACACCTGCAGGGCCAACGAAATAACGTCAAATCAAATGAAAATGCTGGTTGAAGAAGTTGACGTGAACAAAATAAGCAGTGTCAGAAACACAAAGAAAAGAGGCAATACTGTGCAAAGTGAACAGAAAAACAAACAGCACACAATGGAATGTCAACACAAAGCACACGCGAAATGTTCACGATGTGGTTATCAACATGAATACAAAAAGTGCCCAGCTTATGGACAAATGTGTAAAGCCTGTAATAAAAGAAACCACTTTGCAAAAATGTGCAAAACGCAAGTCTCTACAAAAAAAATCCAGGCAATAGATCAAGGTGAACAAAGTGATGAACAAGATGACTTTGTTGGAACCATTGAGGTGCAAACAACTCAATAAAAAATGTGCACACGATCTCCACTGAAACACAAATTCAAAAAGACAGATGGACTGAAAGCCTGAGAATAAATAACAAGAGTGTCACGTTTAAATTAGACACAAGGGGCAGCATGTAATGTAATACCCCACAATGTGTTCAAGTCACTGGAAACACAACGAAAACTTAAAAAATCCAACTGTCACCTAATTACATATTCTGGCCACAAGATGTCGCCTATGGGACAAGTACAGCTTACTTTCACGTACAGACAACAAAAGCATAACATCCAATTTCAAGTAGTCGATGCCACCGTACCTGCAATTCTTGGACGCACAACCTGTGAAAAATTAGGAATGGTGAGAAGAATACATGAGATAAAGGTTGAAGATGACCCTTTGAAAGACTTTGAGGAGAAGAGTTACACAAGATGGAAAGCATGGGAGTAATAGCAAAACAAACAGAACCGACAGACTGGGTGAACAGCATGGTAACAGTAGTGAAACCGAACAAGATACGTATATGTATGGATCCGCGAGACCTTAATAAAGCAATAAAGCGTGAGCATTACCCTCTACTTCTACTAAGAAGTGGTATCCAGCATGCCAAATGCAAAGATATTTTCAGTCCTGGATGCTAATCAAGGATTCTGGCAAATAAAACTAGATGATGAAAGTTCGAGACTCTGCACGTTCAACACGCCAATAGGAAGGTTTCTTCGCATACCCGTTTGGTGTGTCTTCAGCCAGTGAAGTCTTCCAGCGTGCAATTGCACAGATGTTAGAAGGTCTTGAAGGTGTGGTCAACGTTATAGATGACATCCTAGTATGGGGAGAAACAACAGAAGAGCATGATCACAGACTCATCAAGCTGCTGGAAAGAGCAAGAGAATGGAATCTAAAACTAAACAAGAGCAAGTGCCAGATAAGAACGTCAAAAATAAAATATCTTGGACACATCATCTCAGAGGAAGGTCTCAAGCCAGAGGATGAAAAGGTGAGAGCAATCGTACAAATGCCACCGCCTGAAAACAAACAAGCACTTATGAGATTCATGGGTATGGTGCAATACCGGTCCAAATTCATTCTGAATTTATCCGATATCAGTGCTCCTCTTCGAAAGCTGCTCTGTGGCACTGGGAGGAAGAGCAACAAAAAAGCTTAACAAAAATGAAGAATTTGCTAGCAAATGCTCCAACACTGAAGTTCTTTGATGTACAGAAACCAGTAACACTTTCAGTTGATGCCAGCTCAGAAGGGATTGGAGCAGTCATCCTGCAAGATAAAAAGCCAGTGGCTTATGGATCTCGTGCGCTAACAGATGCTCAAAAGAAATATGCGCAAATTGAAAAAGAAATGCTTGCCATTGTCTATGGATGCGAAAAATTTCATCAATACGTCTACGGCAAGGAGGTAGAAGTTGAAAGCGATCATAAACCACTGGAAAGCATCTTCAAGAAATCACTGCACCAAGCTCCACCCAGATTACAGCATATGCTTCTCAGACTTCAAAGATACAGCCTGAAGGTAACTTAAAAACCAGGTAAAGAAATGCACATTGCTGATGCATTAAGTCGTGCATACCTGCATGAGCATACAGAAGACTTGCTTGGTCAAGAGCTGGAGCTGTGCTGGATAACAGCATATCTACCTGTATCTGAAGAAAAGATGAGTGTTTTTCGTAAGGCAACAGCTGCTGATCAAGAAATGCAACTACTGCACAAATTCACTATGGATGGATGGCCTAAAGAAAGAAGTGAGGTTCCAAAACAGATTCAGGCATACTGGACATTCAAAGAGGAAATAAGCTTCACATCAGGACTTCTCTTCAAATCGGCAAAGCTCATTGTTCCAAGGCAACTGAGAAAAGAAATGCTGATGAAAATACATGAATCGCATCTTGGAGTGGTGAAATGTAAAGAAAGAGCCAGGGATGTTCTGTATTGGCCGAACATGTCAACCCAAATTGAAGAGTTTGTCTCACAATGTTCTATGTGCAACACACACAAGAATAGTAATTCAAGAGAGCCAATGATATCACATCCAATACCAGGAAGACCTTGGTCAAAAATTGGCACAGATCTGTTCCATTTCAACGGTTCGAATTACTTACGGTCTGTTGATTATTACTCCAAATTCCCAGAAATCAGCAAACTGTCTGACACAACTGCTCAGAGTGTAATTGTGGCCATGAAATCCATGTTCGCAAGACATGGAATACCAGATACAGTAATCTCAGACAATGGTCCACAGTATGCCAGCACAGAGTTCAGTAACTTTGCAAAAGCGTGGGAATTTGAACATGTGACATCCAGCCCAGGACACGCACAGTCAAGCTGAGCGAGCAGTCCAAACCATAAAAAACCTGTTAAAGAAAGCTCAGAGTGGCAAAAGTGACCCTTACATCGCTTTATTGGAATATCGAAACACACCATTGGACGGTATTGGATATTCACCGGTAGTTATTAATGGGACGTAGGTTGAAATCCAAGATACCTACCTCAGTCGCCTTACTGTCACCTGGAAACAACATTCAGATTCAAGACAACCTTAAACAAAGACAGGACAAACAAAAGGTTTACTTTGACAGACAAACGAAGCTGCTTCCAGATGTTCACATAGGAGAAACTGTGAGAGTGCAAAAAGGAGATGTCTGGCAACCTGCAGTAATCATCAAAAAACATGAACAACCAAGATCCTTCGTTATACAAGCTCCAGGTGGAAGAACATACAGGAGAAACAGAAAACATCATCTCAAGACTGGAGAGAAAAGTTTCACAACAGCAACAGACAACACGGTCAATGACACTAATAGTGTGATGGACTCACATGTCACTGACACTAAATTATCTACAATGGACCACGAAACACAAAACACTGAATTACCTGAGTCTCAGTCTCATGGATACATAACCAGGTCAGGTAGACAAGTGAATATGCCTTTAAGGTACAAAGACTGAACAGTGATTGTCACTACAATCTGTGCAGTGCTAACATAAATTTTGTTTTTTTTTGTTTGAATAATTTGTGTAAGCAAAACAAAAGGTTCTATTTAGTTTGTGATTTAAATTGTTTAATGAAAGCATTATGTGTTAAAGAGTTTATATAGATGGTTGTAAAAAAAAAGTTACTTGCTGTTGCGCAGTAATCAAAAAAGCTGGATAGTTCTAACTTTAAGAGAAGGGATGTCATGTATTTTGTATGAGTGTGCTACCCGTACCTGTATGACATCATCAGTAGTGGACTTGAGTAAAAGAAGTCTGAACCTCGTGTCTGTGTAGTCTTGTGATTCACCTATAAATAACATATAAAGACATAACAGTTAGGAAGAGTCTGGTGTTTGAGAGCTGTGGTGTGTTTTCCTAACAAGAGGTTGGAGTATTAATTTGCTATAAGCCAACTTTAGCTATGGACAGTGTTTGGTCATGTACTACAGATAAGACTTTTGCACACACCAACTTTCACATGACGAAATCCTACAATCTTACATTGATTTGTTTGCTTTCTTTTTTTTTTCTTTTGTGTATTTACATTTTTGCCTATATGTAGCTGTAATAACCTGAATTGAATGCTTTATATTTTGTATTTAATAAACTGATTTGAAATCCCTTTGACTAGTTCATTTTTTGACAATACAGACATTAGTTATCCATTTCAGAAGTACAGTAACTGTTTTTCTCAAAGACTGAAGTTATAGTAGCTGAGAAGTATTGATAGTGAAACAGATGTATTGTTGTAGATTAATTGTGTGGGCCTTGTGAGGGCTTCCTGGGGGCTAAATGGAGGGCTGCCCATGCAGGGCAAGTGCTAAGGGGCCAACATTTTGCCAATGAGCAAATTCTCGAGGGCCCTGTGCCTTTAGCCCACTGGGGGCCCTTAGACTAGCCCTAAGTGATGCACATGTAATGGGGCAGTCGTGGCCTAATGGATAGAGAGTTGGACTTGCAACCCAAAGGTCGTGGTTTTGAGTCTCAGGTCTGACAGGGATTGTAGGTGGGGGAAGTGAATAACCAACACTCTCTCCACCTTCAATACCACGACTGAGGTGAGACCCTTGTGCAAGGCACCGTACCCCCAACTGCTTTTCAAATAAAGAAATGATTAATTATTTTTGAGCACATTACAATTGAAATATAAAAAAAAAAAATGTAAAAGGAGGTGTTGTAGATTTTTGTAACACTGTTCAACTGTTGTAAAAAAAAAATCCTTGGAAGTGACTTTTTATTGCTTTATTTACTTTCATACGAAGACAAACTGTGTTTATGAGTCAAGATAACAGACTTTCTCATGTCCTTTTTTGTGAAACGTATCCATCCCAAACTCCTGATGCTGTCAGTCCAAACCAAATCACATCTTTAGGTGTATTAGGAGGCCAAACGTCCTCTCTCTACCACCAGCGGTAGTGTGCGTATGCCCTGTTGGCTTCGGCCATCTTGTGAAGGTCGTGTTTGCGTTTCACTACGTTTCCCTCGTTAGCGAAGGCAGCCAGCAGCTCCTGCGAGAGTTTCTCGTACATGTGTGTGCGACGGTGCTTGTTGTCTCTGCATTCTGTGATAATCCAGTTCATGGCCAGAAAACGCCGCCGATTATCTGTGAGAGGAACTGGCACCTGCAGGACCAGTAATTAAGAGTGAGATTAAACATTAAATCTTCTTCATAGAGCTTTGATGTAATTCCTCTAGCTTGACCATACCATTGGTTGTATGGGAAAAATCTGATTTTGAAAACTAATTTTGTGTTTTACAAAAGAATGTCATACAGGTTTGAAACAACATGAAGGTGAGTAAATGATGATAATTTTCACTTTGAATGATAAATAAACATCCCCTATAAACATCACGCTGGGTAAAAGGATATAATTTTATAAAAATGTTAGTCATAAATATTGTTCAAAATGTGTATACATTTAATTCCTTGCAACATCTTTGTTAACATCATTAAATTGTATTTTCTTTCATAAAAATCATTCACTTTCAATCATTTCTGGAGATATATTTCTATCAGTGTTGGCCATTTGCAAACCCATTAAATGATCGCTGATTCTGAGTTGCATATCTACAAACATCTGACTAGATCATCTCAGAGTTGTGAAATATTAAATGTTGTTCACAGACCTGATAAGATTTCCCTCCTTTCTGAACATTGGCCAGGCCAATGATGGGTTTGCAGTTCTCTAGGGCCTGATGGAAGATGGTGTATGGATTGCACTCGATCTCTTCTCTCTTAGCTGCTGGAGATTTGTGGTATTTCTCCACCTGTTTTCTCTTTATGGTCTCCAGCGTCTAAACCGACACAAAACATCCAAGCATTATACCGATGAACAATTTTGTAATATTTTTGAAAGACGTCTCTTATGTTTACAAGGCTGCGGGGGTTTTTAATACACGGAAAAACAGGAATATTGCGACATTACAATTTAAAATAATTTTTTTATTGTAAAATATTGTAAAATGTAATCTGTTCCCGTGATGCAAAGCTGATTTTTCAGAATTATTACTCCAGTGTCACATGATCCTTTGCTGATTTGCGCAAGTATTAATATTGTGCTCAATTATCACTAATGGATCATATTATTATTATTAGTGTTTTGCTGGTTTAAAATCTATCATAAGTATTTTATTATAAATAAGTATTATAAATTATATTATATAATATTTATATATTATATTAATAAATTATTTATAATTTATGATAAGTAATTGAAATTTCGTAACATCATAACATTGTTTTGTTTTGAAAAAGTCTGACTTACCCCAAACTTTTGAACAGTAATGTATCACAGTTTCCACATAAATATGAAGCAGCACAACTGTTTTCAACATTGATATTAAGACATGTTTCATGAGCAGCAAATCAGCATTTTAAAACAGTTTCTGAAGGATCACGTGACACTGAAGACTGGAAATTCAGCTTTACTGTCATAAGAAATAAATTAGTATTTTAAATTGTATTTAAACAAAAGTTATATTAAATGGTCATACTACTTCACAATATTACAGCTTTTATTAAATTTTTGGTCAAACAAATGCAGTGTTGATGAACAGAAAAGACTTGTTTAAAAAAAAAAAAAATTGTAATTATTCCAGCCGTTTGATCACTAGTGTGTGTGTGTATAATGGGATTTGACCACTAGTGTGTGTGTATAATGGGATTTGACCACTAGTGTGTGTATATATAATGGGATTTGACCACTAGTGTGTGTATATATAATGGGATTTGACCACTAGTGTGTGTATATAATGGGATTTGATCACTAGTGTGTGTGAATAATGGGATTTGATCACTAGTGTGTGTGTGTATAATGGGATTTGATCACTAGTGTGTGTGTATAATGGGATTTGACCACTAGTGTGTGTATATAATGGGATTTGATCACTAGTGTGTGTGAATAATGGGATTTGATCTCTAGTGTGTGCATATAATGGGATTTGATCACTAGTGTGTGTGTGTATAATGGGATTTGATCACTAGTGTGTGTGTATAATGGGATTTGACCACTAGTGTGTGTATATATAATGGGATTTGACCACTAGTGTGTGTATATAATGGGATTTGATCACTAGTGTGTGTGAATAATGGGATTTGATCTCTAGTGTGTGCATATAATGGGATTTGATCACTAGTGTGTGTGTGTATAATGGGATTTGATCACTAGTGTGTGTGTATAATGGGATTTGACCACTAGTGTGTGTATATATAATGGGATTTGACCACTAGTGTGTGTATATAATGGGATTTGATCACTAGTGTGTGTGAATAATGGGATTTGATCTCTAGTGTGTGCATATAATGGGATTTGATCACTAGTGTGTGTGTGTATAATGGGATTTGATCACTAGTGTGTGTGTGTATAATAGGATTTGACCACTAGTGTGTGTGTGTATAATGGGATTTGATCACTAGTGTGTGTGTGTGTGTATAATGGGATTTGACCACTAGTGTGTGTGTGTGTGTATAATGGGATTTGACCACTAGTGTGTGTGTGTATAATGGGATTTGACCACTAGTGTGTGTGTGTATAATGGGATTTGACCACTAGTGTGTGTGTGTATAATGGGATTTTATCACTAGTGTGTGTGTGTGTGTATAATGGGATTTGACCACTAGTGTGTGTGTGTGTGTATAATGGGATTTGATCACTAGTGTGTGTGTGTGTGTGTGTATAATGGGATTTGACCACTAGTGTGTGTGTGTGTATAATGGGATTTGACCACTAGTGTGTGTGTATAATGGGATTTGATGATAACCTGTGTCATGATTCCTCTAGCAAGGATTTTGTTGCCGTCTTGCATCATCATGTTGATGAACTTGCTGTTGAAGTAAAACAGATAATCACTGCTCTGAAAGATACATATACAGTGGGGTACAAAATATTGGGACCACGGGTGAAAATGTATATATTTTTAAAAATTACATTTCAAACAGTATTATAAGCATTCTTAATAATCTAAATGAGATGATTAGTTAAATAATTGTGTCTTCTGGACCCCATTGTGTTTCTGTTCAGGTCATAGAGCTATAATAAGGTTTCCTGCAGGTGGTTTAGTCTTTACCTGATCAGAGGGTCATTGAAGGGAGAGCTGGTGTCGCTCGACAGAGCTGCTTTTATCGGTCTCACTGTTTTCAGTTGCTGCAGCTCTTTTTCTTCAGGACTGAGCTCTGATTCTGGGACACGAGCATCTTTACTGGGATCAGGATCCAGATAGTATGGATTATACCGACTCCATCTCACCAAACACAGACTGAGAGAAGATGCAGAGTAACAGACACATGCTAGTCAGTAAATCAGATCAAGCTGAGGAGTGAGCACACATGCTTCAGTTTCAGATCAACAGCGATAAATATCACAAATGATGAATTACAGAGCACAGCTGATGTGTCCTATACCTAACTTCGATCATTCCTGGCAAACATAAGCACAGAAAACTATCAAATATACCTCGGTGTCCAAGGTTTCAGTAAATATCTGACGGAGGCTGCCATCTTTAGGATATTCGAGGAGAAACACAAACACAGATCTCAGATCAGCGCTGAACTCAGTCTGACAGGACCTCAGCTGACGAACGCGTCCTAAAATATTGCCTGAGTAAAATAATACCACTATTTGTTTTCATTAAAAAATTGTTAATGTCCTGCATTTTGCATTTACAGTAGCTACAGAATTGTTCTTGCTCAGTGTTTAACTAATAGTTTTTTACACTGAAAAGTCAGGCAGTCGGTGCATTTCCTGTAGGCTGTAACCATAAGTTACGTGTTTTGGTTTGTAGATATACAAATGTTTGTACTTGTAAATTTTTGGGTAAGAACCCAGTACTGTCAATTTTTCTGATCGACTACAATTCTTACGTTTTATCTAGTCCTATTTTCTAGTATCAGGATCAGATCGGTCCGTGTCTGCAAACGATGGTGAGGACGTCACTCTGAACTGCTCTGTAGACTCTCACATCCCTCTTGAAGACATTGAGGTGTCATGGATAAGAACTGATGGAGATATTCCGGTTCTGCTCTTCCAAAACAATGAGCCTTTATCAGATTCATCAGATGACCAATACAGAGACAGAGATGAGTTCTTCACTGATGAAATCCCCAAAGGAAACTTGTCTCTCAGACTGAAGAGTGTCAGAATTGAGGATAAAGGAGTTTACATGTGTCTAGTGTTTGCTGGAGGACTTTCAGCCAATGCAACTGTGCTACTGGAGCAACTGGGTGAGTCCACAAACATAGCAAAAATTAAAACAATGTCTGTTTGTGCCAAATTTAAATAGACAACCTTGTTGGCACTGGTTATTTTTGTTAACTCCACCCACCATTCAAATCATTTGAATATTGTTCTGTTGACACTGTTTGAATATAGCATCTATCATTATTTGCACTTGATGTAAACAAGATTAAAAATAGTATCTACCACTCAGTGTAAGGTGCAGATAACTGCCAAAATGGTTGTAGGAGGTTATTTAAAGAATGAATTGCCTTGATTGCAAACCTCTTAATTATATGAGAATCAATGATTTAATACGTATACCAAGTTTCAGTGCCGGTGCAAATGTTATACTTGATTTTTGTTTCACAGGGTTCTCTTCTTGGCACATAGCTGTGTTGTTTTTCTGTTTCGCTGCTGGCTCTGGAGCTGTGCTTCTGCTCTTCTCTCTGATCTACTGCAGATCAAAAAACACTGTTTGTAAGTGAACTGTTATTATTTCTTGTCATTTAACTCTTTATGTCTCAAAGTAAGTGTTTTGTTAATTTAACTGTGATTATTCTGCATCTTCTCTCCAGCCACCAGCAACAAAATCTGGAATCTTCAGCTTTCTCTGGTCTTTTGTCCAAACATCTGTATATGTTCTTGGCCTTCATCCTTTGGTATTTTACTGAAGGTGAGTTGTTTTTAGTTGTATTTGTAAATAGTAAAATAAAATAAGAAGCATAATAATATTAATAAGTAAAATAATATTCATATAATCTTAACCTTAATGTGGCACTCTTGTTGGTGTTTTGTATATTCTGTAATGGTTTAACTCTTCAAAACTGTCACATAACACAGTTTTTGTCATGAATTCTTCTGTTCCAGGATCTCTGAATGAGACCATCACTTGCTGTGCTCTTTATATTCTGAGGCCTGTTATGTTGATTTGGGCTATGCATTATTTAAAGTATCTTCAAGGTATGTTAGGATTTAAAGTTTTTTTTTTTTTTAAGGAGTTCAGTAAATGCAGCAACATATTAACACGTTGCATTACAATATTGTTAGTAATTTCTTCTATTGCAGTTAAATACATTAAAGTGTCAATTCCTTCAATTTTTTCATGACAAACCACAAACTCAGCCTCTGATTATTTTCTAATTATACTCTTGGCAACAACGTTGAATGTTACACTTTCCTTCCCAAAACGAAATACTGTCTAAATGCTGAGTACAAGCAATAGAACAAGATATGTGATGCATAGTAATGCCATGAATCTTGTTAATAGAAATATCCTGTTGGAAACTGTGACGTATGAGTATGTTGATGGATATTGAAAATACACATAGTTTTATTTTTTTAAGAAACCTAGTTATGATGTATCTGAGGGATTTGGCATCTGCAGGGTGATGCACAACCATGCTTCATTTTTTCATGTTGGGAATAAGAAAACGCTCTGTAGACAGATATACCTATGCACTGCCAATACCATGGCAGTGCATTGGTGTTTAACAAAATATTAATTTGATGTATTCGACCCTTTCTGTCAACAGACAACCTTAAAACATGGATCAAGTTTTTCACAATAACCAGAGAACTTGCTGTTTTTACAGTCGTTGTTAATTCAGGTAAGTAAAAGCACATTTCACACAACATTCTGACATTAACAGTAACTATGTTTCCTTCAAAACTTATGCACAACATTATCGCATAAAACATTCGTAAATGAAGCAGTGTTTGCATTCCATGTGTTCAATAAAATAAAATAATCTCTTCCTTGGAAACTGGTGCAATATATCGATAATAATAATTAAGGTTGCTGCAACTGGGGAAGCCTGTGGCTCTTTTTTTCCTGCACAAATTACTTGATGAAACGCAATAACAAACGCTGTCATGTTATCTTGTGTTTGGATGCCTGATGTTTGGGAATGCAATAGAGTGAGACAGTTATGGGAGGTGATTTTGCCAAATCACTTTTATTATGCTATTTTGCATTTTCTTAATGCAAAATGTTTAGAATGTATGCATATCTTGGTGTTTCTAACCAATGTTTTTTTCCCCTCCCCTTCTTTTGCGATTATTCCACAATTCACATAAAATCGGTGAACGGAATCATAACTGCTGCTTTATGGAATATAATTTGTTTTGCTAACTTCCAATACACTTGTCTGGAATTCATCCATTAAATCTGACCCCACTCTCCAAAATCCAGTAAACATGAAACCTGAAGTCAGCAACCCTGATTTCTCTATGACTAAAATACAGACAGTGCCGTCTAGTATCCCAGGATTACAATTTTTATTTTTTTATTTTTTTGCTGATTACAAATGTAATTTCTCAGATACCCATTTCAGTGATGTCTGTCAGATAGTAGAAATATTTTCTGCATGCTGCTTTAGTATAACAGAACCATATGGGTTACAAAATTAAGTATGGCATGTTTGAAATATTCTTCATTACAAAAATATTACATCCTTTAATTGATAATACTTTATTTGTATACTGTTGCCTTATCTTTCCTCAAATATCATAATGTAAATGAGGTGACCGCCACTGTCCTAGATACAGATTACAGTTAGAGGAGGGAGAGGTGGAGCGTTCAGCCGATCATCTTAAGTGATTAATAGCGTGCATCAGTTGCTTTTACTAAATTTTGAAAAAAGCAATTTCCAGGCCTGGGGGGAAAAAATACTAAAAAAATAATGAAATTTTGTAATAGAGTGTTATAATTAATCATGTCCAGAATTTTGTGGGGGGTTGTGTGTATATTGCATAGTTTTACTCATCCCCGCCGCTTTCAAGTAATGAGGGAAATTCCTGCAAACATTTATTCAAGATAGCAAGTAGGTTATATGAGTAAATAAATCCACACAAACTAGCAGATTAAATCAGTCATTTGACCACTAGTGTGTGTGTGTATAATAGGATTTGACCACTAGTGTGTGTGTGTATATAATGGGATTTGACCACTAGTGTGTGTGTGTATAATGGGATTTGATCACTAGTGTGTGTGTGTATATAATGGGATTTGATCACTAGTGTGTGTGTGTGTATAATGGGATTTGACCACTATTGTGTGTGTGTATAATGGGATTTGACCACTAGTGTGTGTGTGTGTATAATGGGATTTGATCACTAGTGTGTGTGTGTGTGTATAATGGGATTTGACCACTATTGTGTGTGTGTATAATGGGATTTGACCACTAGTGTGTGTGTGTGTATAATGGGATTTGATCACTAGTGTGTGTGTGTGTGTATAATGGGATTTGACCACTATTGTGTGTGTGTGTATAATGGGATTTGACCACTATTGTGTGTGTGTATAATGGGATTTGACCACTAGTGTGTGTGTGTGTATAATAGGATTTGACCACTAGTGTGTGTGTGTATATAATGGGATTTGATCACTAGTGTGTGTGTGTATATAATGGGATTTGATCACTAGTGTGTGTGTGTGTATAATGGGATTTGACCACTAGTGTGTGTGTGTATATAATGGGATTTGATCACTAGTGTGTGTGTGTGTGTATAATGGGATTTGACCACTAGTGTGTGTGTGTATATAATGGGATTTGATCACTAGTGTGTGTGTGTATATAATGGGATTTGATCACTAGTGTGTGTGTGTGTATAATGGGATTTGACCACTATTGTGTGTGTGTATAATGGGATTTGACCACTAGTGTGTGTGTGTGTATAATGGGATTTGATCAC
Organism: Barbus barbus; assembly: GCF_936440315.1. Taxonomy (NCBI): domain Eukaryota; kingdom Metazoa; phylum Chordata; class Actinopteri; order Cypriniformes; family Cyprinidae; genus Barbus; species Barbus barbus. Next base: position 35,196,908 of record NC_136732.1, on the reverse strand, counting down.
TAGTGTGTGTGTGTGTATAATGGGATTTGACCACTATTGTGTGTGTGTATAATGGGATTTGACCACTAGTGTGTGTGTGTGTATAATGGGATTTGATCACTAGTGTGTGTGTGTGTGTGTGTGTATAATGGGATTTGACCACTATTGTGTGTGTGTGTATAATGGGATTTGACCACTATTGTGTGTGTGTATAATGGGATTTGACCACTAGTGTGTGTGTGTGTGTATAATGGGATTTGATCACTAGTGTGTGTGTGTATATAATGGGATTTGATCACTAGTGTGTGTGTGTATATAATGGGATTTGATCACTAGTGTGTGTGTGTGTATAATGGGATTTGACCACTAGTGTGTGTGTGTATATAATGGGATTTGATCACTAGTGTGTGTGTGTGTGTATAATGGGATTTGACCACTATTGTGTGTGTGTATAATGGGATTTGACCACTAGTGTGTGTGTGTGTATAATAGGATTTGACCACTAGTGTGTGTGTGTGTACAATAGGATTTGACCACTAGTGTGTGTGTGTATATAATGGGATTTGATCACTAGTGTGTGTGTGTATATAATGGGATTTGATCACTAGTGTGTGTGTGTGTGTATAATAGGATTTGACCACTAGTGTGTGTGTGTATATAATGGGATTTGATCACTAGTGTGTGTGTGTGTGTATAATGGGATTTGATCACTAGTGTGTGTGTGTGTATAATGGGATTTGACCACTAGTGTGTGTGTGTTCCACAGTGTGAGTGATTCAGCTGGAGCGCGTCTTCTCTCTTTCTCTCTCTCAAAGCGGCTTCACATCAGCTGCACACCGATCCAAGACTTTCCTCGCATTTCGGGACAGTTGACAAAATTGTAACTTGCTTAATCGGGTCATTGTTGCATCGTCACAATATGTAATTTGCACGTCTTTTTAAGCCAATGGTACTGGCGCGCTCCAGAGGCTGTTTCAAGGCTGAGCGCTCAGTCACATCCAAAGCCGCCGATAGCGAGTATCATATTTTACGTAGTTTGTTGTTGAGCTTAAGTGGCCAAATACACACATAATGGCCGTCCTGTCGAGTATCCAGGTCTTTTCTTAAGTAAATGTGAACAGTTAGGAAACAAAAAACAATTGTTACACAAATGCAGAGGCCTGTGCGACGGACATGGGAAAGTGTGGAGTGAATGTTTCAGAAGGTTATGATTGGCCCGTAGTAGAGTCTTACGTCAGCACGTTCTGAACTCGTACGTGCTCATACGGGTAATTTTCCTTCTGTGTTCACACACAGCAGAATTCCGGCAATTTACTGCTAATGTTACAACTTCTCATACTGGTACATTGCCGGAACGAATTTACCAGTATTTTTGAAATGATCCTGTTCACACATGACCTTTTTACGGCAATTTACCGGTAATTTTCCGGAAAAGTCTGTATGTGTGAAAGGGCTTATTGTTTGACACACACTGTTCAGTTTATCTAATCTTTACATGTACTATTTTTGCACAAGACATCATCTATGTTGTGACATTTCATTTTTATCTGTTTCTATAGTTCTTTTTACATATGGCTGGAGAAAGAGTGCACATGATGTTAGCATTGTGCCTCGTGTATCCTCTGGAATATTATTTGGAGTTGTTGTGCTGTCATGTCTCGTCTTGAGTAGAGGTAAGAGATTCAGTATGATTTGATTCTATACATTGTTAAAGATGAGCGACAGGCTAAGTATATAATCACAGATTTATTAGGTTGATAAGCTTATTACCAGTGGTTTTGTTCATTTAATTTTTTTAATTCTACAATTACAAAAAATGATAAATACATACAGAAGATGCAGACAGTTTCCTTTTAGACTTAACTGTGTTTTGTTTTGTTTTGATTTTTAGTTGATATCTTAAGGCGTCCCAGTCTTTTTGTTTTACAGCAATAGGAGTTATCAGAGTTGCAAAGTACTATTCTAGAAAAAAAGTTGTTTAATAAAAAGTATGTGTTACTGAATTGATAAAACACAAAAACAAATGAAAATAAATCTGGAGTATTTTCTGTTCTTCACCGTTACCACCCTCTGCTACTTAAACCAACAACAGAAGCATCATGTCACCATGTAACATCATCAAGACTGAGACTTTTATCTTGATTAATCAGCAGACCATTGTTATCCCACACTATGATAGACTGTATTTGGAATCTTGTAATACATTTTTCCATTCACGTTTGCCTTTCTTCTCTCTCCTTTTTTTCAGGTTTTAAAAACAAGCTTGTATTTTTAGCTTGTCTCTTTCTCAACTGTCCGAGTTGATGTTCTCATTTGGACTTCCCTCTCTAGGTAACACCAAAATACTGATCCCTTCATTATGAAGGTGATATGTAAAAAGTAGTTTGTAAAAATGTCTTAAAAATCTTTCTTAAACTTTTTATTTTCTCTGTAAAAAAAATAAAAAATTATATATATAAAATTATAATTCAGACAGTTTTAACTTGCTGTAGAACTTGTAGAATACATTCAATTTTAACATGTATGTACAAACTGAATTAAGTCATTACATAATCCACAAAGAAAACCACTCTAGACTCTTATTTCAGTGATTTTAACATTTATGTTTAAGAACTACTGAGCAAACCATATGATGTGTTTTATTGACATTATTTACTGGTGATTTGTTTGGGTGGGGAAATAATGAATTATTCTCTTATTTTAGAAATTTTCATTGTGGGATGTGTTCAGCCACTACTGCTGATCTGTATTACATCATTACCTCTTCTGCAAGCAGAATTCAAATGTAAGTAGATGCTCAAATAAATTCTTATTTTTATATTTGTATAGGTGTGGAAAGAGTAAATCCCATAATGTTCCTGCATGTATACATTTGTGAGGATTTTATGAATAGAAATACAAACTTTATAATGTTTAAGTTGGTATGAAACAGAAGTTGCTGTCCATTTTACTATACCAAACTGTGATGTATTTTCGAGTGAAACTACTTATTAAAATAATAATAATAATAATTGGATGTGACTTAATTTCATCCACTGGTTGTTGATTGTATTCTGAAAAGTGAGTGGTGTTTACCAGAATGTTTTGGCTTAACTGCTGCATGCCCAGGGTATCATAGACATCAAGTGAGTCATAGGAAGAGGTAGTTATGACATTTTGATTTCATTTAAGATTGCGAGGTAAAAAAATACATGAAGAAATGCAAGAATCAATTGAGCACAATAAGACCAAAACATGCCTTAAGAATATTAATTGGTGAATTCTGATTTCATGCCGATTCTGAATTGATTCGTATCAGATCTGAAATCAGTTTTAGTATGTGACGTGTTAGTATGTGAATGCTGATGGCCATGTTTATATTCATAGTTCTCCGCCATAGATGGATAGCATTATCGTGGATAATAACAACACTCATGGATATCATCCTATTGATTTATTTTCTTCTAACCATATTGGAAAGAGAGAAAGGTATGCTGCCTTTATCTTTCATTTTCCATATAGAAACACATTGTTAAAAAAAGCATATATAAAGTTGTAAAGAAAAAGTAGATTTGTTGTGGGAAAGCTTAAATTTGTGTTTTATTTCAGGACAATCATTATTATCATTACTGCGAGAGTGATTAATGTTCATATTTTTAGAATACACACAATTTTGATTTGTAAGATGTTGAGCTGATCAAAATTGCTTGATTTTAATTAGGGATGCACCGATACCGATACTGGTATCGGGTCGATACTGAGCTCATGTACTCGTACTCCTTAAAATGCCCCGATACTAAACGCCTATACCACGCATGTGATCAGTGCCATATTCAGACAAAGAAACACCAACAACAGAAAAACAGACAGCAGAATGTAGTTATTAGAGATTAAGGTTGTCTAAAAATGTACATGCAATGAATATAATGTTAAACATTCAGTATTAATGCCTGTATAGCTGATGTGAGCAAGCTGATAAGCAAAACACGCTGAGTGGATCCAGCGCGCGGCGGCGCAGATGCGCGAGCTTGTCGAGTGAATATCCCTTTCTCACAGATATCACTGGAAAGTTTGTACTTCGGTCGGAAATGTCAAAAAAGAGTAAGTAAAACAATGCACAAGTTACTTAACAGTAGGGAGAGAGAGATAGAGAGAGCGCGCGCGCACTTCTGTGGTGTGATCTTTATTGATGTTCGCTCAGCACGCATCATTTGAATTAAAACTAAATCGTAAATATATGACAACATATAGGGGCATTCATTCACTTTAAACATCATTTATTTTTAACCTTAAGCATTGAACACGGGTGAAAAACAAGTGAAACTATCAGTCTGTGTGAAATGCGCTAGGCTGTTCTGTACTTGTCCCTGTCACCTGCTCCGGTAGCTACACATAAGTGCGCGCGCTGTGCGTGTTTTCCTTGCTTCATGCGTGTTTCTGCAATTATATGGCTTTGAAATCTAAATCGCAGCATGTTTCAGATGAAAAAAAAAAATTCTATATCTGAAAATGATTGATTTATAACGAGTGGTTCCCTGCATAATTACAGCAAAAAGCGTGGATACAGCACTGAGCCGCTGCAATGGAGCAGCTCTAATGCTATTTAAGATGATGTACCATAGAGCAAATAAATAAATAAAAAATTAACAGTGAAAGTAACAAAAAATTGTAAATTACATTTTAATGGGCATAATTAAGTGTGAAAAATAACCAAAGGATATACAGTCAAACCAAAAATTATTCAGAGACCAGATATAATTTTTTTATTTTTTTTTTACTAGTGGGTGCAGGACACTATAGTTAATTTAAGCAACTGAGGATAGCAAAATAAAGTAAACTGTGACAAATTATACCCAAAAATTCTTCATACAGTGGACTACCAGTAAAATTGATGCAAAAGTGAGACCAAAAATTATTCAGACCAAATAATGGAAAAAAATTGAAATTCAGGCTTTCATGAACCTGGTTGACAGCATGCCCAGGAGACTACAGGCTGGCATTAAGGCTAAGGGTGGCCCGACAAAGTATTGATAGTTGTGTAAATATTGTCATACCAACAGCTGTCTGAATAATTTTGATTGATTGATAGAAAGAAAGGTATTATCAAGCTAAATTTGTTCTGACACAGTTTAACTTGGAGTTCTTGTAATATTTTATTAGCATTTTCTAAACTATAGCGAATAAAATGTGAGATGTTGAAGGTGTCTGAATAAATTTTGGTTTGACAGTATCTATTTGATAAATGAAGTTAATCAACTAACATTTTACATACTCATTTGTTTTCTTTACCCAATATTTAAAAAATGTACAAATACAATAAAAGTATCGGTATCGGTACTCGGTATCGGCAAGTACCAAAAATTTAAGTATCGGTATCGGGCGAGTACTGGAAAAAGTGGTATCGGTGCATCCCTAATTTTAATTGACAGAGTTGGTTCTAGAAGTTCTGAAGATGATAGTGGTCTTTGAAGAAGGTATTATCCATCAATGATTTATGCTTGCTAAGTCTTTTATTACCCAATACTGTAGTTTCAAAAGAGCACGAAGTAGAAATTATGTGGTATGTCTATGCTGTTTGCAATTAAAATGCATAAATAGTTATAGGTCTATTATTAGTTAATTAATACATAGATATACACTTCAGAATAAACTGCACAAAGTCACATAAATAATCTAGCTGTCACATTTGTGATTACTGAACTAGAAGTAAACAACCGATTGACAAAACTAAAGCTAACTTTACCCTAAAAATGTAATCTGTGTGGTTTGTGTTTTGTTTTAACAGGGGTAGAACGTTTAGTAGCTCAGATACGAGAACAAGATACTGAGACAAGTCAACATGGATCAAATGCATGTAATTACTCACTGCTACATCCTAATATTTATCATAATATATATAATTTTTTTTTTTTTTTTTTTTTTTCACGATTTACCGTAAGCTTTATTGTATTTATGCTCTTTGGCATAATGCCAATTTGATAGTATTGCATAGAAAAGAGATCTGCACAGTCTATGCAGCTATTTGATTGTTTGTTTGTTTTGTGCATCTGTTATAGTGCATCTCTTTAATGAAGTCATGTACATGTTTGGAGCAGTTGGTGTTGTTTTGTTGAGCTCTGTTACACTGACAGCAGAACTGATCCTGAAAGCACGTGAGTGGATATCTCTAATTTCTGCAAATAACTGTATTTTTGTCTGTATACAGTGGGGTAAATAATTATTTGATTTTTCAAGTTTTCCCACTTACAAAGAATGGAGAGATCTGTAATTTTCATCGTAGGTACACCTCAACTGTGAGAGACAGAATATAAAATAAAAAAAATCCAGAAAATCACATTGTATGATTTTTGAATAATTAACTTCCATTTTATTGCATGAAATAAGTATTTGATCACCTACCAACCAGCAAGAATTCTGGCTCTCACAGACCTGTTAGTTTGTCTTTTAAGAAGCCCTCCTATCCTCCACTCATTACCTGTATTAATTGCACCTGTTTGAACTCGTTACCTGTATAAAAGACACCTGTTCACACACTCAATCAATCAGACTCCAACCTCTCCACTATGGGCAAGACCAAAGAGCTGTCTAAGGACACTAGGGACAAAATTGTAGACCTGCACAAGGCTGGGATGGGCTACAGGACAATAGGCAAACAGCTTGGTGAAAACTGTTGGCGCAATTATTAGAAAATGGAAGAAATTCAAGATGACTGTCAATCTCCCTCAGACTGGGAGCTCCATGCAAGATCTCGCCTCGTGGAGTATCAATGATCCTGAGAAAGGTGAGGGATCAGCCTAGAACTACACGAGAGGACCTGGTCAATGACCTGAAGAGAGCTGGGACCACAGTCTCAACGGTTACCATTAGTAACACACTACACCGTCATGGATTAAAATCCTGCAGCGCACGCAAGGTCCCCCTGCTCAAGCCAGCACATGTCCAGGCCCATCTGAAGTTTGCCAAAGACCATCTGGATGTTTGGAGGAAGAAGGATGAGTACATTCCCAAGATCACCATCCCAACCGTGAAGCATGGAGGTGGAAACATCATGCTTTGGGGGTGCTTTTCTGCAAAGAGGACAGGACGACTGCACCGTATTGAAGACGGGTCATTGCTGAGTCTTCCAGCATGACAATGACCCCAAACACACAGCAAGGGCAACTAAGGAGTGGCTCCGTAAGAAGCATTTCAAGGTCCTGGAGTGGCCTAGCCAGTCTCCAGACCTGAACCCAATAGAAAATCTATGGAGGGAGCTGAAACTCTGTGTTGCCCTGCGACAGCTCCAAAACCTGAAAGATCTGGAGAAGACCTGTATGGAAGAATGGGACAAAATCCCTCCTGCAGTGTGTGCAAACCTGCTCAAGAACTACAGGAAACGTCTGACCTCTGTAATTGTAAACAAATGTTTCTGTACCAAATATTAAGTTCTATTTTTCTATTGTATCAAATACTTATTTCATGCAATAAAATGGAAATTAATTATTCAAAAATCATACAATGTTATTTTCTGGGGGGGTTTTAATATTCTGTCTCTCACAGTTGAGGTGTACCTACGATGAAAATTACAGATCTCTCCATTCTTTGTAAGTGGGAAAACTTGAAAAATCGGTAGTGTATCAAATACTTATTTGCCCCACTCTATGTGTGTATCTAATTATTTATATATAATTGTGTGTGTGTGTGAAGCATCACACCATTTTTACACAAAAACCTTGCAGAAAATGAACAGAGCCCAGCTGGGTTACATTTATGAACAGTTTTGATTTCAAATGTCCCATGCATCTTTTTATTCAAAGTTATTCTTTCATTTTGATTCTAAGGAAATGGTGAGCGTGTCATGAAGGATCTGAGAGTCATTGTCTTCCCTTCTGAATGTGCTTTTGCTTTCTATTGGCTGGTTTTACAAATGCACGCATGCAGTAAATCGATCAAAAGTAAAAGTAAAAAGACAGTAATAACTTTTACATTGTTACAAAAATATTCAAATATTTCAAATGAACTTTCTTTTAAACTTTCTAGTCATCAGTTAATATAATATCAGTTTATACAAAAAAATAAGCAGCACAACTGTTTTCAACACTGTTAATTAATAAGACATGTCTCTTGAGCAGCAAATCAGCATATTAGAATGATTTCTGAAGGATCATGTGGCACTGAAGACTGGAGTAATGATGCTGAAAACTCAGCTTTGATCACAGAAATAAATTACGTTTTAAAACAGATTACAATTGAAACCAGTTAGTTTAAATTATAATAATATTTTAAAATAATACTGTTCTAATGTATTTTTAATCCAACAAAGGCAGCCTTGGTGAGCATAAAACACTTCTTTCAAAAACATTTTTAAAATCTTACTGACCCCAAACTTTTGAGCAGGAGTGTGTATATATACAAACACAGATTTCTATTGTTCATATTTTATTCCTTCCATCTGGGGCAGGAGGTTCAGAGGGCTGAGTGAACTCTCCTTTCTTTAAACTAGTGTCTGCTCCAGGCGCCTGAATGACAGACCTCAGGGGTTAAAAAAGCAAGAACAGCCAGCAGTTGCTGTTCATATCAAAACAAGACATAAGGTGTTTATGCTTAATAATTCCCTTGATCTCTTGAAACTCACAAAGACATAATGAGGTCTGTCTGATGAAACTCACAACAAGTAACTAACCAGGGGATAATATATTCAGAATTATTTCAGTTGATCATTCTGTTTGGAAATGACCTAAGTGTGAAGTGCGCAAAATTTGAAGTTATATAGATTATATGCCGAGAGTAACCAGTGGTAGATAGGGGGGATGTTTGAGTAACCTGTTTAAAAAAAGGTTGTTTGGCTTGTGAACCTTTAAGCTTTCTGTCCTTGTTTGGAGGGTGATGATGGGATGGATCAACCCTGCTGATGCAGCTGGGGAGCGTTGAGAAGGGTATAAAACCTCTCAAAGTTCATTCTCATTCCTAGTCCCCATCTCACACCCTCTTGCTCACCATCTTGGTTGATGAATGGCTCCTAAAAAAGCTGAACTGAAAAAGGAGGCGGCAAAGCCTGCGCCTCCTCCTGAACCAGAGAAACCCAAGGAGCCTCAGTTTGACCCAAAAAGCATTAAGGTAAGTATACTTGCTGTACGCTTCTATGTTGGTATTGCTATTTTACTAGCTGCTCAGTTTTAGACCATCATGGTGAGCAGACAAAAGTGAGTAGACACAAAATAACTTAATCAGGAGGTAAACTTAAACCTTAAAAACTATAAAAACACTGAGCTTATTTCTAAACATTTGACTTTGTTGCAATTCACAAAAATCACATTTAGATGATCTTCATCAGCAGCTTGAAAAAAATCTGTGTTTGACTTTACATATTTACTGTACTTTGAGATGAACGCTGCCAGAAACAAGCACAGAGTATCACATGTCTTGCCTGCAGGTGAGAAAATGACAGAATCAGAGGTAGAACAGCTGATGGCAGGACACGAAGATGGAAACGGCTGTGTCAACTATGAAGGTGCATGTGAGCATTTTCTAAATTTTAAAAGTTTGTTAATACATTCTATACATTATTCTATTTTTATCTTTTTCTCCCACATGCAGCGTTTGTTAAACACATCATGGCTGGATAAATGAAAGAGATCAGATCAGGTGATTATGAAGTTTAAATGCAAAGATGTTTGATTAGGATATAGATGGAGAAAGGACGTTCTAATTTAATCTGATTGTCTCACATTTTCCCTTTAGGCACTACTGTCCTCTGCCGTTATCTACAGTCCTTCAGCCCAGCTCTACGCTCTCTAATGCCCTTGAACTAGTTTTCCTGTATGAGATTTTTTTCTTTTTTACTTGTGTTGCACAGATTTTCAACATCAAACTAAATAATTATTTTGTAATGCTTTGCAAGGAGCAAACCCCTCCAAAGTAGGCCTATATGTTCAAATTGAATGAATTTACTTCCAATGCATTTGTTGGTATACTAGGCTACTGAATGCTTGTAACATTACAGATTTTTTTCTCATAAATTTATGTCAATGATTTTTTATGTGTCAGTGCACATCCACAAAGACTAAAACTCACTGTCAGATGGTATACAAAAAATAAAAAAAAACATCAAAATTAAAATTGACCTTACTTCAACCACCCCAGTTAAAGCTTTACCTTCTTTTCAAGACACAGATGGAGCCAGAAAACTCTGTGTAGAATGGATTACAGCAACAGATAGAAACAGAAAAGACTCTGGATCACCAGTGTTAGAGTAAATTACAGATTTACAGCTCAGACAGGATGAACGACAAGAGAAAATTCACATTACATGTATAAAACGTTTATGTAGTGTCTCCTCTAGGAGATTTCTTAGATCCTCTAGAGTTGCATTTTGGTTAATAGTCATTTGGTAAATGCTTTTAAATAAAGTGTTTAAGTCATAAATGTGATGAGATATAGATGGAGTAAACCAAAAATATCACATGTGACCTATGTGTCATTACTGATGTAGTTTCTAGAATTTTAACTAGAACAGATGCTCAGATGTTTGTTTCTTCATGAAGAGGTTTGTTTTGCGACAGTGAAAGGCTAACTGCTAATTTTCTCACTTTATCCCATGTTAGTACAGAATTAAATATTTAAATACTGATTTGAGCTATTTTATAATTTTACCCATATATTAAATACCCATATACCATATATATATATTATATTACCAATATATACTAAAACCAAGTAGAAAAAAGTTGTCCGTTTCACTGAATAAAATAATTGCCCTATAGCAACAATATGGGATGATATTAGACTCAAAATGATTAATAGATGCATGCACAATTATCTATGTACTGCATAAATTTTATGCATGTATCTTACTAACCACGAACACATGTCTTTCAATTTGAGTCTGTGGAATTTGGGATTAAATGACTGTGCAGCGATTTTAACAAATACAGACATGTTTGTGTATAAAAATGTTGTGATCTGCATTAATATATCATAAATTGCTCATGCAAAAAGGAATCCGTGCATTTGTGGATCAGGTGACACACGTGCATTTATTGACATCTTGTTTGCATTAATATTGTTCGGTTCATTTGGATTTTGAGACTTCATTTTCGCAGTTTGCAGCATTTCACGACGCCCACACACACAACTACCAATCAACAAAGCCCAGTGCAATTCATTAACGTGTACACGATTGAAAAATTCGCAAATGTGCATCACTACACTGAAACAAATGCTTTTCAGCCAGTGTCTGCAGAGTTAAGAATTACATCAATGTTCAGCATTTTATTCAAATAGAGACTTATTTTTGAACACAAATGTTATAGTTTGTATTAAACTATCATAATTTGTGCATGCAGCGATTAAATGTGCATTTGTGGATCAGGCGAGGTACCTGCATTCATTCACATCTCATTCACAGTCGATTCTATTTGATTCATTTAATTTTGAGACTTTCATTCCGCCCGTTTAGCCTTGCCCAATCCACACACACACAGCTGGCGATCCACACGCAGCTGAGTTTAAGAACATCAGCGAGCACTAGATGGCACTAGCCCCAGTAAGTAACAATAGTAGCATTTTTAGAGATTTGCTGTTTACACTAAGTGAAAATAGCCATTCTATACGTGCTGTAAAAGTAGCAGATATTTGCAATAAGTGTAAATAGTAATTAGACGATATTTATAGGCTACTTATAAAAAAAATGGTGAATTAGCATTGTCAACGTCATCTTTGTAGCCGATACTGACTCAGAAAACAGTTTAGTAATAAGTAGGCCTAAATAATTATGCTAATAGCCTCTAAAAGGCTCATTGTTTTACTATAGTACAGTTTAAGTTACTGTAATAGTTTAATTAATTGAATATAAACGTGCAATTACTAATGGCTTAAATGAGCAACTATAATAGCCCTTTAATGATAATAATAATAATAATACAAGGAAGGAATAACTGACAACGTGCCGTTGAATTACAGAAAAAACAAAACACAAAGGTACCATCAGGACGTTCTTGTTTGGCTAAATTAATATGAGCTATTCTGTGTCCTAAGACTAGTTAAATTAGAACAAGTTCAATAAAATTTTTTTATTATATTTCTACTGGCAGAGTAGAATAGCCAAACCAAAAAGAAACCAGGAAAACACAATGTAACATTCATAAAAGTGTACACAATGGAATGAGCACAGGTGACTGGGGCTAGTGCCATCTAGTGGTCGCTGATGTTCTTAGGCTCAGCTGCGTGTGGATCGCGAGCTGTGTGTGTGTGGCTTGGGCAAGGCTAAACGGGCGGAATGAAAGTCTCAAAATTCAAATGAATCAAATAGAATCGACTCAGAAGAGATGTGAATGAATGCACGTGCGTCGCCTGATCCACAAATGCACATTTTAATCGCTGCATGCACAAATTATGATATTTAATACAAACTATAACATTTTTATTAAAAAATAAGTCTATTTGTACAAAATGCTGCACATTGATGTAATTCTTAACTCTGCATACACTAGCTGATAAGCATTTGTTTCAGTGTAGTGATGCACATTTGCAGATTTTTCAAATCGTGTACACCTTAATGAATTGCACTGGGCTTTGTTGATTGGTAGTTGTGTGTGTGGGCGTCCTGAAATGCTGCAAACTGCTAAAATGAAGTCTCAAAATCCAAATGAACCGAACAAGATTAATGCAAACAAGATGTCAATAAATGCACGTGTGTTACCTGATCCACAAATGCACGGATTCCTTTTTGCATGAGCAATTTATGATATAGTAATGCAGATCACAACATTTTTATATGCAAACATGTCTGTATTTGTTAAAAATCGCTGCACAATCATTTAATCCCAAATTCCACAGACTCAAATTGAAAGACATTTGTTTGTGGTTAGTAAAATACATGCATAAAATTTATGCAGTACATGGATAATTGTGCGTGCATCTATTAATCATTTTGAGTCTAATATCATCACATACAACAAGACATTTTCACTGCAAGGGACAAAAAGTTATTTTCACTGCAGTCAATGACTGTCACCAGTTATAAAACAATCGGTGAGATAATAGAGACAGGCGGAAAAGTTTTAGTTTCAGTTACCCCAACAAACAGTATTTTACAGTGTGACCATTATTAGGAATATCTTACCACTGGATGCCATGATTGTCCAATCAGAATCAGGGTAGCCTGTTCCAGAGAGGCTAGTGAATAAAATTATCCACACTTTGTGTATACACACATGGTTACATTACAGACAGCTCATTCTCATGGATTAGTGATAGACATGTGTGGGTCCACAGCTGGCAAGTGTTAATTTATAGACCAAAACAGCTCTCCATTCAAAGGCTATTGTATTTTTCCTGTGTGTCCTTGTGGCTCATGGCAACAGAGATGCTGTCATTTGTCTCCCTTATTGTTAGGCTGTGGGATGCAAGCATCTCCTTTGATTTTTCAACACAATGACTCATAAATAGCACATTAGCCTCAGCTGCGTTCAGCAGGATTGAGAAACGCGGAGGCAGAGCAGGTTATTGTGTTACTGATACATGGAGTGGTAAGACGTGCAAAGATACACACAATCTATCAGCAGCAGCACAAGAAGGGATTCTTCTCAGTTGCAGCCAAAGCTGCTGGATTACTGTGAAGTTTTTCGTGCTAAATACACTTACAGCCAGAAATAAACTGCTACTTCCTGTCTTGTTGCCAGGATACCTATGTATTCACAGTTGGAATAGCAATGTTCATGTAGTCATAGTGTAATATTCTCTCAAAACAGATTTGCAGCAACAACAAAAACAAGAGGATAGCTTTCTAAAATTAACTAGTGTTGTCTTTACAATATATAATGTCTTGTTCATGTTTTGTTACAGTGGAGACAGGGGCTAATTGTCACAGGTTTTATTTCAGTAAATATTTTTCAGGATATATTTTGTATTGCCCTGAAAAAAAAAGTGTGATTAATAAATTTACATAAAATTAGATCATTTAAACTTACTCAAGTGCTATTATATATATATATATATATATATATATATATATATATATATATATATATATATATATATATATATATATATATATATATATATATATATATATATATATATATATATATATATATATATATATATATATATATATATTATAATACTTTTTATTACATTACAATTTTAGAATGTTTTGAGCTAAGTGAAGCTAACAAAGGCATGTGTAACAAATGGACTTTAATGCCTAATGGTTAGAGAATTGGACTCGTAATCGAAAGGTTGCGGGTTCGAGTCTCGGGCCGGCAGGGATTGTAGGTGGGGGGAGTGAATGTACAGCGCTCTCTCCACCCTCAATACCACGACTGAGGTGCCCTTGAGCAAGGCACCGAACCCCCAACTGCTCCCCGGGCGCCGCAGCATAAATGGCTGCCCACTGCTCCGGGTGTGTGTTCACGGTGTGTGTGTGTGTGTGTGTGTGCATTTGTTCACTACTCACTGCTGTGTGTGTGCACTTGGATGGGTTAAACGCAGAGCACCGATTTCGAGTATGGGTCACCATACTTGACAATACGTCACGACTTAAATGTGCATACATTAATATCAAAAAGTCAGATTTCTACAGAAGAAAAAATCAACTACCTCAGTCCTGAATAAGATCAGACAACCAGTCATATTGACAAGGCTGAGACGCCATCTAATGGCCAAAAGTGTTTGTAACAGCCAGACCCTCTCTCCTGTAGGAAATAATGCAACAATATCATCATTTGAAATATTAAAGGTTGATGCATCAAAACATATTGAAATAAAGAGGAAGGCAACCCAACCCAGGAAGGCAAGTCAGTGCAACAAACATTATCAGGCCATTAGCTGTCTCGCATAGAAAACATCTAAAAAAAAATGCCTACTCATTCACATGTGGGCTAGTTGCTGAGCAACTCCCACCCAAGCCCAACCTCAACCAAGCGCTCTATTGGCTTTCAGAAGAGCATCTCACACATCTGAAGAACACAAGGACATTGAAAGCATCAGAAGCATTGCTCTTTTTCATACCTCATTCTAAAATAATCTATAGTATTGTTTTTGCATGTAAGAGATCAATATAACTTGCTTAGCAATAGGAAGGAGGAGGAATTTACATTTGTTCTTGCAATTTCTCTGTCTTTTGGGATAAAACAGCAGCAGGTCGTGCAGCGGTGAAACAGAGGAGCACAAGGACTCTTACTGTTAATGTGAAGCTGTCCAGGTGAAGGACTTGGCTTGGTATGTAACTCAGGGGTATATGTCTGAATTTGGGGGGCAGATGGTGCAATGTGTATGTGTGTGTGTGTTTGTTTTTGCATGAGAGAGAGCTTGTGTTTATCATGAATGTTTATTAAGATTAGACTGTGAAAATATATAGGGGTTGATCATAAAAGCACACTTTTTAATACAGTAATGTACTAGCTTGCTGCATTGTGCAGTGAATCAGCAAAAATCTGACCCAAATGTCTAAGACTTACTGATTTCCAAGTCAAAGTAAAAAATGAAATATTTGAGATTTAGCCTTGCAACATTTAAGCTATCTTATATGCTTTATGGAATATGGAAAGAAAGCATCTGCTAAGAACATAAACTAAGAAATATTGATCACTCAGCACGTGTTTTCAAATACGATAGCTTTGGGTGGCCTCGTCTGACCTTTATAAACATAAGGACATCCAATCCTGCTCCTGAAGGGCCAGCATCCTGCAGACTTTAGCTCCAACACACTTGCCTAGAAGTTTCTAGAGAGTCTGAAGACTTTGATTAGCAGGTTCAGTTTAATAAGGATGAAAGTTACTCTGCAGGAGAGCGGTCCTCCCCTTTGGACACCCTTGCATTAAAGTGTTCACTAGTGTTACTTTAGTATCATTTACATACTTTATAGTTTTTTTCATATTTTGAATTTAATTGTATTGTTATATTTCATGCTTTTACTTTAATTTTATTAAAGTAAGTAACATTTTATTTAGTAATTTTGTGTTTTTTTTAATGATTTGTTTTTAATGTCTACATATTTTTTATTATTATTTTTAATGCATTTTATTTTAGCACTTCAAGATAAACTAAATAAAAATGAGAAATTATGCTTTGGCAACTAGCTGAAATAAAATAAGTTTAAGGTTTTCTATATTTTATTTTATTTATTAATGTTTATTTTATTCCAAGTAATTATATTTATTTATTATTTTAGTTTTTATTAACTAACCCTTGTCACAGTAGTATGTTTGTATTCAAATTTCACACAAAATTTTCAATTATAATAGGCCTAGTCTATGCCAGGGATTTTCAAATTGAGGTCTAGGAACTTTCAGGGGGGTTCTAAGGAGGTCCATGTCTTTTTCGCACACAGTATAAAAAGCTCCGTATAGGTCTATATGAAAATACATAGAAACCTTTATGCTTAAGGTTCAAAGAAGGTATCAAACCCTTAATTCATTGTTAGAAAGCATCTGCCAAGATCGTAAAGGTAATTCCTGATCACAACGCAGACATCCTAAAATATATAAAATAATGTAACACACAGGATATCATTCGGTTAGTTGTGTGTGAATATCATAGAAGTGCACAGAGCTCATCCTGACATCATTCTTGATCTCGCTCTCTAGCGCCATCCTCCCTTTGCAGGACGCTGAAGGAACTGGTTTGTTCACTGACTGCTGCAGTTGGACAGACAATAACTCAGTGTGCCACAGAGGTAAGTCAAACCGGTTTACAAACTCAAAGACTTGTATTTAACAGCGATGCATCATTAATCGAGCAATGAGACATGCTCCTAAGCCTTACCACAGTTTTTACCCCTTTATTGGTCTTAGGATGTTAGTGAATCCGACCGTTGGGTGTGTGACTGAGACATAACGGGCCTGAATTTCTTTATAGCTTGATCTAGAAAAGAAAGAAAATTCATGTAATTTCACATAGATTGCATCGATAAGAAAAACTGCACATAAATCGGATTGCTTTTTTATGCATTCGCACCAACCGGTAGTTATTTAAATCATGAATGCACAATATAGACAATAACCTTTTTTTTTCATTTAAAGAATATTGCATTACATTATGTTTGTCTTTTAGCATGGCATGCAGGATTTTTTTTTATTTATGAAATCTCGAGGCAGTGTGGCGATAGACGCATGCTATTCTTCACGTGCACGCGGTGTGGAAAAACCTAGAAGTGTTGAGACACTGATGATGGAGCATAATGTGGCTCACACCGGTGCGTTAAGTCAGTTTGGATGAAAGGTGCCAGTTTTTTTTCTCCAGGTCTGTTGTGGTCATAACGAATGACAAATCGATAGTCGGTTTTTTATGCGTCTTTTGCGCGTGGTCCTGATGCGCCTGACAGCGATAAGCGGACTCGACGCGTCGCTCATCCTCCGGTGTAAAGCGATTTTCGCAGTTTGCTCTCGGTTGAAAATGGTGCTGATGTTGCATCTGGATGTTTTGCCATAGTTACACAAATCGCTATAGGATATATTAAAGGTTCTCCTTTATCTGTAGATTTAAGGCGAGTTTAGAGCGCACGTCTTTGAAAGAACCCTCTTTTTTTCCTCTAAGTGAACATGATGAAGATGCTGACATTTGTAACACCACATGGGGCTTTTGTCTGGGCGACTCTGCAAATAAAACAGTCTATTGAACAAAAATGTGATATTAGGCTACACAAAAAGACTTTCACTAGCAGCAACAAGCCTGAATCTGTAACATTTAAAAAAAATCCCATGTTTTTCTATTGCTTCAGTTTATATGTAATCTGACATAAAACTCGCTGTTTTTTCTGTTTTATGATTTGTATGCGAATACAAGGATGTGTAGATTAATTCTGCATTTTCAAGGCAGCGGACACACCTTGCTCCCCCGCCCTCTCCGTCTCTCTCTCTCTCTCTCTCTCTCTCTCTCTCATCACGGCTGTTGCTTGGCCACACTCTCATCATCCTCGCTCATTGTTCGCTCGTAAGTACCATTTCTTTTTAAAAATAAACATTATGAATTCTAGAATCTTGGCTGTAACATTTGAAACGAAACAGTCGACTTCCTCCCCCACGCCCATCTCTGCCGAACATGCCTTTCGCCCAACCGCACCGTCGCCTTCGTATCGATTATGTATGTAGTTTTTTATTTTTATAATGTTTAAAGATCACGAAATGGCATTTGCGGTTAGTATTTCAGCATGGCTTTATAGCAGTGGCTCTTTCTGGAGCGGTATGTAATGGTCGGTCGGTTTGTATTCTGCAGATCGTTTTCTTCATTGCCTGTCTGTGCAAATTATAAACATGTATCTGAACCTAGTTTACTAAACACGTTATTTTAACCAGTGTTATTAGATTTGAGAAAATTAAGGAGGAAATTAATAATATAGTCATGGAGTTCAAAGATACAGCAAGGCATGTACAAAAAGAGCTGAGGAGATTATGAACTAACCTTAGTACTCTGTATTAGTTTTGAACAGATTTACAAAGCAAGACATTCCAGTAAAGCTGACAAACATTATTTAATTAAAATCCCCACTTATTAACTAACTAATACAAGATGCTGTCTGCAGGGTATCTGTAGCATAAAAGCCCAAAAATAGTTAATTAAAAGCCTAGGCAGAGTTGCTTTTGCATAGGCTACATAAAAATATGCATGCAGAAATCTACTGAAAGACACTTCCCTTATTAAGACTTATTGTTTAGACAGTAGATCCCACCGTCATACAGAACCAGAGTGCTTTCTGTCCAGTTATTCCTAGCATTATCTAATTAACCATGGCAATTAAAGAGACCCGTGAAACATTAAGCATTAAATCTGATTCCGTTTACAGACCATGCAATGAAGTGTGTGTTACTCCTGTCAGACAACCAGCCTGTTACTTGCATCAGTTTCTCACTGTTAGTCGCTTATAGCTTCAGAATGGAGGAGGGGTGGGCTTGATTTCAAACTCATTTCTCCTTTCATTTAGAAGAAAATTTGCTTCTTATAATGACTGCATCATAATTTAGCTTAAAGTCGTAATGATAAGTATTACAGTATGTAGTAATAGAGTCATATGTTTCAGACCATATGTTGTCAGAGGGTCTCCACAACGGGATGTGAGCATTACATTTCACTTTAATTTCATTAGAAGAATCATTATCGCCCAATAAGATCTCTGGAACGTTCGGGGATACGACAGATATGTCTATCCAGATTCAACAAGTCTTGAAGACAGCGAGACAGTGTCTATCTGGTCTGGTAGGCCAGATCCCATGCAGTGTGCACTGCAGTCCTGAACGCCCTGATGCACCATGGCAACAGATGGCAAAAATGTGTCTTGCACACACACGCAAGCTGATTTCATGGTGTTTATACATCTTATATTCTCTATATTGAAGCCAGTTGAGTAGTTTATGATATCATAGCTATCTGCATCCGCACACATTTTGTGGTGGATGTATATCACCAGACTGACATTTTCCTCTTCATGCCAGTATCTGTACAACACATGTTCACGTAAATACCAACCGTCCTTTTCAGGGACTGAATATTTTCATATGCTAAGTGGATCATGCTGTTATCAGCAGCGACTTTGTCTGGCAGCATGAGCATTATTTCATGTCAGCCAGAGTCCGCACACACAAACACATTAACTGCTCCGCCAGTTGGTTCATTTAACGTGCAGATTCAGTTCATTGATCTGAACTCTTGTGGAGTCTGGGCAAGACTTGGGCTGTGGGTCTAGACCACATGGCAGATGGGAAGGCTGCGTCTCTCGGTTAGATCAAGGACATTTTGCTGTTGGAGCAGGTGTGACATGGGCAAATCACCCCAGCACTGTTTATGCATAAATTAGGCTTTTATGTCATGATTGTAGTAATGCATATTATTTACATTCTCTTTGAGAATGTTTCTGACATTAGTCCTAATAATCTTGTTCTGAACTCTTTTTTTTTTCTATACAAAATAAAGGTTATTTATTGGCCTCAGTGGTTCCATGAAGAACCTTTAACATCTATAGAATTTTCCATTGCACACAAGGTTCTTTAAAGTAAAAAAGTTATTTTTTTTATTTGTATTATTAAAACGTTCTTCACCCTTACAAAATAATAGAAAATACTTTTATTTAAACCTGCTAAATCTCGTGAGGCTTCACCTTCATGATTACAAACCTATATGACTTTCTGCCATCTGTGGAACTCAAAAGGTACATTTCTGAAGAATATTTCAGTTACTTTGTTACATATAAAGTGAATTATGAATAAAGCCATCAAGCTACAAAATTACCAAAATAGCATCATAGCTTGGGCACTATATTCCAGATCTTCTGAAGTCATATGATAGCTCTGTACTGCAAACAAAGATTATTGCAGTATACTATATGCAGTGTGTTATTTGTGAAATTAATTGTTTCAAAGTATTTCCTACACCATTTTTTTTCATACAACATACCAACTTGTAATTATTTATTAAGTAGTCATTATTCATAGAAAGTCTTTGCTCAAGCTCACCTTGATGTGTTCATGAGACAGTGATGTCTGATTTGTGAACAAATCATTGTTTTAAATTCAGTGAATGAACTGATTTGCTTAAGGATCAGACCATTCTAGTTCTCAGACCATTCAACTCAATGATCCAGTCCCACTGGATATCAGATCAATGGAGTGAAGATTAATAGTGAAAAACCTTTTAAATTCAGTCTCTCCCTCAAACAAAGCTAACATTTGGCTTCAGAAGAGATGGAATATAGTGTAAGAGCTGTGTGGACCACATTTATGATATGTTTATGATGCTTTTTTTTTTATGGGGCAGTCGTTGCCTAATGGTTAGAGAGTCGGACGTGGGGGAGTGAATGACCAACGCTATCTTACCCTCAACACCACGACTGAGGTGAGACCCCCGAGCAAGGCACCGAACCTCCAACTGCTCCCCGGGCGCCGCAGCAAAATGGCTGCCCACTGCTCCGGGTGTGTGTTCACGGTGTGTCTGTGTTTGTTCACTACTCCCTGCTGGATGGGTGAAATGCAGAGCACAAATTATTGGCCACACATCACATCCTTTCCTTTATGGGGGAATTTTGGAGCTTGACACCCATTTACTTAGTGGCCAGAATATGATTTAAAATGTTCACCTGTTAAGTTTCACTGAAGAAACAAACCCAAACAGGTTTGAAATTACATTTAATTACGGGGGTTTTTTTTCAGTGAACTATTTCTTTAAACACATAAGCATGATTTTGGGGAGAGCCAGGGAAAGGATAAGCTCCTAACCACTGGATTTAGTGTTTACCAGTTAATCTTGCTGGCTGGTGCAATTTGGCATGCTTCAATGCTTGATAAAATACTGAATACATTTCTTGATCAAGCCGCACCTGCCATGCATTTGGCACATGTAGACTTGCAGCCATCGCCCTCACTGATCCTGCTGCCCAGTGTTGCAGCTCTGCGGGAACAGACAGAGAGAGAGAATGGGAAAGAGATGGACTAAAGGGTGGAGACATGGAGAAATGGCTGCACACTTCTGAAGTGATGCTGCAATCTGCATTGCTAGCTGGGATGGACAAAACTAGGTCAGAGGCAGAGCGGCACCCAACTGTGCACAGACAGGGAAGCTAGCAGAGTTGCCCACCCTTCAATAACAACCTAAGCACACACACAATTATTACCTTTCTACAAACTGTAAAAAAACAGTCAATAATTTCACACTGAACTGCCTCTAGGAAGTAGTTTCACTTGAGTGGTCTTGACTTGGGTGTTTTTGCTGCTGCATTGTTGCAGAGGCATTCCAGAACCATCTCCCGGACACTTCAATTACACTGCGCATAGGGCACTTATGTAATTGGTCCATCTGAAAAACTCTGAGAGAGACCCATAAATTTAGTGAACAGAAACGCTGAGCTGGAAAGGACAGTCTGGTTAATTTAACCCTCAGAGAAGCTAAGGTATGAGTGTCTCTCTGGGCTGTTAAAGAGGACAGATGATAAACAAGCTAGTATTTTAGTTATAGGGCAATGACCACCCAGATATGGATCTGCGTTCAGAGTATAGTAGGTGGATTTAAGCTCAGACATGCCCTGTCTAAGAAATAGCTACCATGTCTAGACAATCGTCTAGACAATCATAGTTCATCTGCCTCCAGCCTGTTAAAAACAGGGTAGGTGATTTGGTTCAAAAACATTTTTTGTTATGCTGGTTGAAAGTCTCTCCACATCCCGATAGCAATCACTAAGTTAAGTAGTCTAAATGCATTTGTATTTATATATTTTATGGTCCTACGCCTTCCACAGACGATATAAATATATATATTACATCGTCTGTGGAAGGTGTAGGGCCATAAAATCTTCCAAGGATTTCGAAAAGCTGACCTACCTGCCTGCCAACGTTTG
This sequence comes from Barbus barbus, assembly GCF_936440315.1. Lineage (NCBI taxonomy): Eukaryota > Metazoa > Chordata > Actinopteri > Cypriniformes > Cyprinidae > Barbus > Barbus barbus. Next base: position 35,174,650 of record NC_136732.1, on the reverse strand, counting down.
TATGATAATACGTCATCAGCGTGTTCCATTATGCTACTGCAGATTGAGTGATAATGGACGTGTTATTATTGTAATATTATGCGCTTTGTACTCTAATGAAGGTGAATGAGACATGAGGTAATCTGACAGGGCTGCATTCAACCCTACACCAACGTGGTCTCTCACCGTGTTGCTGGTTGTCCTCTGGCCTGCCGGTGCGTGTTCATGTGTTTTGGAGGAGGCGTGGCTTTAGAGAGTGATTTACAGGGAGGGTGAGATCTTACACTTTCAAAGCTAGCTTTGCTATTGCTAGCCTTTCCGAAATCGCCTACCCTACATTTATCCTGGACATGACAGATATTTTGATGTAGGGCTGACAGATTCCTCAAGATATTCTAACGCATTATTAAACATTAGCACAACCACAGTCATTAAAAAATCAGCATGAAATGCTGTTTGCAGCCAAATTTACTTGTATATGATGTATACTCAACCATAAAGCTGATATAATTATTTTCATGTTTCAATTAAAATAATAAGTGTTTTTGAGATGACAGTCCATAAAGTCTTGAAGGGAGTCAAGTTATTACATTTTAAAATATTTCAAGGGCTTTTTCCCCCTTTAAAATAACATGAACCGATTCATTATTCACAATAAAACCAGGAATGTTTATTAAGAAATAAATGAGAGAGGGTAAAATTTGATTTCATGTTGACCTTAATGAAAACGTCAATGTATTAGAGGCTTGGAAAGCAGACAAGCCACAAAACATAGACAGGAAATGGAGGAGTGCAAACGGATGGCTTACAAATAATGAATTTTAAAGCCACAAGGGCCTAACATAATTATTCAGGACACTTATGTCACGAGTACTGTTCTCATTTACTCTTTCATTAAGACATTAACCTTTATTATGCTGTAAAGATCAAGATTCTTAATGTTGGAAAAGCTATGGATTATGATCCTTCTAGATTCAAGATTTTTATTTTGAATCTAGAAGGTTCATAATCCATAGCTTTTCCAATTCTGAGGCACCAACCAAGTGAAAAGATGGTGAATTTCATGTGAAAGGAGGGTGTTTGTGTGGGAATTCACCATAGTGACATTACTGTGGAAGCGAGAAATGTCTTTGAGAGCATTATGGGTGTGCACATTTAACTCACCCGGTTTTCTCCTGCTTGTTGTTTGGCTCATATTTATTGAAGATGGCCACTTTATTGATTTCTCTTCTTATCGCATCAGCTGGGTTCTGTCTACGTCTGCACATTTTTTCACAGATTCCTCTCTGCAAGCAGAGTGTTTGCCTCATTTTCTGCCCTTGCTAAGGGCTGTACATTTACTGACAAGTCCTAATTACAGAAAGAGACATACATAAGGTAACATGAGGTTATGGATCGCCATGTCATCAAGTCGTGGCACGCACACACACGCCTCTACCTCCTGGTATCTGGTGTGCAGGGTTTGACAGATGGTCATTTTTCCAATTGAATAAGCAAAAGTCAGGTCAATTTAGCAGAAAAACAGCCGATCTTCACCACACTAGGACCACTGACAAGTTACATAGCATCACATTTAATACGCATGACTGGATCAGCGTCATTCCATATTGAAAATTGCCCACTGGTTCTTCAATACATGACCAGGTTTGCCACGTTTACACCAGATATTTGCATCTGATCATAAACCGAAAGTGCTAAACTTGACCAACTGTGTAGAGCTATGAGGAAAAGAAATGTCTGATTGATTTGAAATGGCTCAAACAAAAGGTTGTGGCTAAAGGCTTCATAGACAGGAAGAGACCGAATGACAGTCATGTAAAGTGACCAAAAACAAACTTGTTTTTTCGTGCCATTTAGGGTATAGGTAAACGATACTGTAAATTCTGCAAAATATATATTATTACATTATATTATTTGAGTAATATTGATTGTACCACCAACATGGAAAATCTGTATTTAAATGTGGGCCAGTCTTTTACTAAAAAAAGTGATTATTACATCCTCAAAAGTGACTCTTGTGTCAGATCGGTACCTTGTTGACTTGACTCTTGATTGCTAAAAAACCCTGTGTGCCCTTTGATCCGGTTTGGTGACAAATCATGCCCCTCTCGAAATCTGGTCTCTATTTGGACCCCAGTTGGATCCCAACAAAATCATGTTATGATAACTGCTTTTTGCACTACATTATAATGACCATTATTGTCTGTATTATTTAGCTTATGCACTAGAATAACAAAGATACCCGATTAGCGTAATAGCTTAGGAATTTACACTTACCTTACATGTATTCACAATTATTTTTTATTTAATTATGTGTTAAATGCCCAAAGTTTTATTTTAGAAATAAATTATGTTAAATTATTCACTTAATAGGATATTATTATTAATTAGCAGTTAATCAGTTGTAAGAAATTACGTTCAATTTGTTTAATTATGCATTAATTTGTTAAATAAAAGCCATACATATTTTAAGTTAATATTAGTCACATGTTTTTAGGATTATAATTAACTGATATTGATGGAGACCTGATTTCCAAGGACGACACTATTTGTCATGACACCAGATGAGGAATGAAGTCAACATCCTATGGAGCTGCTAAGGAGACATGGTGATGGAAATATGAGATGGGAGGAAACATTAAACTTAAATGTTTACTCACAAAACTATTGCATTCCCTCAAGAAACTTTGGGTTTTTTCCCCCCACCTCATATTAGGTTTTGCGAGGGAGCGCAAAGATTCTCAGGAAAATGTAAAAGTTTTGCAAGACAAAGCAAAGTTTCTTAAGGGAACGTAAAAGAAGAACACATTGAGATATTACTATTCCTCCCATTTATTTTTTTCCATCACCACATGTCTTTAGGGGCTCCATTACCAATCAGATTAGAGTATACCGAATTGAGAAGGTCAGCAAATGTGCCGACTACATGGACATGTTGGTGGGCCATGCATAACCTCAAGAAACCTTTCAGATCTGCCGCGCTGCAGGATCATTTAGCTCAGTGTGCTCAGGCAAAATAACATGTGATGTGATGAGAGAAGACAGGGCTGAGTGCAATGAAAATACCCACGATGCCTCAGTCCTTTAGATGTGATGGCAGCCTATTGCACTGTTGCAGAAAAATCAGTGAAAGTCCCTCTAGAAATCTGCTGTATCATACAGTTGCAGGCTCTGTCTGCTTGTCTGTCACTCTTTCTTTTCTCTCTCTTGAAGTCCCTTTATCCTTTCATTCCCAAAGTGCTCTCTTTTTCTCTTTCTTTTTCTTGCTCTCTGAATTCTTTCCTCCTGCGTGCTTTGTCTTTGTTGTTTTGCTCTCCTTTCCGCCTACACGCTCTTGTCCTTTCAGCTCAGAAACCCTCACACATTCCCTCTCTGTCTCTCTCTGTTTGTCTTCCTCATCACTCGTTCTCCTTTGCTCACTGTTTACTGTATTGTTGCAAGCAGGGCTCAGCTTTGGCTTCTATTTACTGGCTAGTCTGGGCCAGTAATTCAGTAATTACTTCACTGCCAAATTTTCACTAGCATCACCAATTATGCATTTTATTTAGCAACGCGTATAAAATGTGTCATAAAATAAAACTACATTTTCATTTGGCATTTTTCATTCTTTTTTTATACTAACAAAAATAAACTAATAACGTTAATAATAATACATTTTAATTTTGATGTTTAAAATTGTGTAAATTTTACAGTTAATGGATAATATTATCTTCATGACAGCTATAAATTCATAAACACATGCAAATGATGATATATGATGCAAAACATTTCTGATTGACTTCTGATCATTTTCAACCCATTCTTACTGATATTTTCAAGTAGGCTAACTAACACCTAACAATTATTTTGAAAATCAGATAATCTGTTAAAGGATTAGTTCACCCCAAAATGAAAATTAGCCCATGATTTCATGATTTAATTATTCCAAAAAAGTCTCATTAAAGTTTCTGGATTTGACTAAAAAAAAAATCCAAAATGTCCAAAACGTGCACTTGATCTGAGACGTGAATTTATTTATTTATAATTCACCTAGATTCTTGGTGATGCTAAATACATCACTGTAAACAAAAAGGTTATGTGTGCGCGGCATGCAAACAGTGTTCAACAGTGTAGTACAGTCCAAATAAAGAAAGTGACGTTTCTGTCAAAGGGCCCAAAACTCCCCAACACTGGCTCCGAACCAGCGTGCCATCCTTATTGTTGAGCTGTTCTGTTACATTAGCGTACTACACACCTCTTTCCTTTTCTGCCCCCCTCCTCCCTCTTTCTCTCAGTCTCCATTTCCCTTTCACCCTCTTTTTTGCTCTTTCATTCTCTCTTGCTTTCTGCAGTAATGTGTCCTGAATATTGATGAGGTGAGAGTTGCCCGTCCCTGGCTGCAGGCCAACTCACATTACAATTCTCCGTCTCACCCCTGCCCACTTCAGTCAGGCCACCCCTTAGCCATATCGGCCACATGTCGCCCTGCGTTGTCTTTCAAGAGCCCTCCGCATTCACAAGCCTACCCTTCATAAATCCAGCATTGCCCTTTCTGGTCCGTGCCACTGCCTTAACCACGAAAAAAAAGACAGCGACAGAGAGCGAGAAACGCTCAGGAAGAAAGGCGTAGACTTCTTAAAGGGGCACTGACATTCTCACTGCACTGCCCAGGAGGGATCACAATCATTCAGGTCAAGTGCACCAGCATGCTGAGCACCGTGAACAGCGATTGTTGTAAATCTGACTTCCAGCCAGAGGAGACCAAACTGCCTGAGCATAAAACTTAGGCAGCAAATTCACAACGCAATGTTTCTGGAAATAAAAACAACATGAATTCTCAAATTGTACTGCTTACTTTCTCAATACACACTCCTGGTTATTCATTGTGCATGTGATTGCACAAAAAGAAAATGTTTGTCTTTGCAGTCTACAAACTGGTTGATGTCATCAATCCCTCTTATTCTTGAGACCCATCTGGTGTCTGCTTTCCACAATCCAGTTGATTCCCTATGGACAAGATCAAGTGTTCAACTGAAGGAAATGGTCATGCTTTTCATGACCAGAGCCTTCTAGCAAACATTGAATCACACGCCAAACACATTTACTCTTCTGTCCAGACCAGCATGTGCTTCCTCAAGCTAGTTTATGTTAGTTAGTGCCCATTTGTTGATATTCTAGCTGGTGAACCAACAAGTTTTTTGCCAGCAAAACCTGGTAAACCAGTAACTGAAGCTGATTGACTGACTTAACTGTTTGAGATGGTTAAAAGAAAAGTTATAAACTACATTTTTGTGATGTTTTACAAATTGCCATTCCAAACTTGTACAATTTCTTCTGTGGAACACACACAAAATAATTAAAGCATGGTCACACCGCTTTTAATACATACAAACAAACAAAAAACAGTAACCTGGGGCTGTACTTAAAAGTATCAAATGCGCTATATTTCAGCTTTGTGTGAGAGGAACAGCAAAAGAAAATCATGCAGAACCATGTGAGAACCAATGGCATTTGAGATATTAATGTATTAATGTAATCTGACGCCACTGAATTATAAAGTCAGCTTGAAATGAAAGTCAACCTTTTCCCCTATTGTGACATATCTGAGTGAAATTGCTTCTTGAATGAGAATATAGGCTTGGACTTTATTTTGTCCATTAGGAATTGATTGGATAATCCTCTATTGCTAATTTCTGCGATCATGTGAGTGACGGGTTATTGGAAGGGATGGATTATGGTCTGATGGGGATTCCAGCATACCATGCTGAGGACCAACATCCTAAACGCACCATCTGCTGAAGACCAGCTGCAAGGCTATCCTCTATTTTTTTTTTTTTTTCAGTTTTTGAGCATTTTAGATGTTGCTCCCCAGTTTGTGTTTCTCCGACAAACATTTTTGGTAAATGAATCCGGTTTCCTCTGGTTATCTAGTTCTGTACTGACTGTGGTTGCAGGTGGTTTCTAAACTCTGTTTACTGATATCACAGCTTGCTCTGAATAATGCATAAGGATCCTGCGGGAGTCAGGCTTGAATTTGCACCACTGCTGCCTCAGGGAAACCCGTCTTGTGAGAGTTTATTAAGAAGGTGACAGATTCTCCCTGGGGAATTTGGAGAATGATGCTTCCCAATCCTCAGCGCACTTGTGCAATCATGGTGCCGGGAACAAAACACCTTCAAATACAAAGCATAAGGGAATAGTTAACCCAAAATATGTTGTTCCAAACCCATATGACTTTGTGGAACATGAAAGGTGAACATTTAATGACTGTTTTCCATATTCTTTGCAATTAAAATAAATGACTGAAGCTTCAAAGCTACAAAAGAACCATAAATTGGTCCAAGTCATACGGGTTAGAAATGAAGACCGAATTTTCATTTTTGGATGAACTATGTCTTTTAAAGGCCATTTTGGCTTCTGGTGTTGTTCTACCCTGCTGGTCATTGCTGACTTTGAGGATGATGTAATTGACAAATGTAAACCCACCCCTGCAGCTTTGGCACTATTTTCAGCTCCACAGCACTTCTTGCCTAAAACAACTTGGTTTTCATTATGACTCTCACATCCAGAGGACCTTGCTGTGTGGGTCTCAGAGTGCAGGCAAAACATTTGGGTGTCCGATTACGTACACATGGGTCATCGACAAAAAGGATTTATGGGATATGACAATGTTGCGTGTGAGCCATCTAATCCATTTCTACACTAATGCAATTCATGTTTATGGGCATCCTGTGTGAAGGAGATGGATGAGAGCATTCATTGTCTCCAGTGTGGATTTACTAATAGCTCTGCTGGGACTACATAAGTTTGTCTTAACATTGAACAAAGTATAAAGCAGAACTGCTAAAAGGAGAACCACATTCTTACTTGTATCAGGAAGCACACACTCAGACACACAGACCATAATTAAAAGAACAGGATACGGCTTTTTCTGGGCGTGATTTTAAGAGTAAATTAAATCCCAGTGCCATCAATCCATCATTTAATACCTTCAAATAATATCTAATCTTGCTCTCTTCATTGGATGAAAGGTTCTGGTACCTTCTATGTTTGGCAGAGAGACTCGATTGGCTTTCTGTCAGCCAGTTATTGGTTTTACCTATAATGGAGAACATGTGCACATTAGCAATTATGCTATTTCTACATGTTAAGAAGCTATATATCAGAAGCTGTTTTTGTGGAAGAGAGGTCTCTTACCACTTCCTGCTGTCTCCTGTAATCTTACTGTTTCATTCACCATGGCAGATATATTCACTTTGTATCATGGGATTGTTTGAACATTGATCATATAGAGTCTGAAATTAAACTGGGAACTTAATCATAATTTATAGCTTTAACACATAAAATAAGTTGTTTTCCATAAATGATACAAATTTTAACAAATAAATATCAAACTGAGCAGAACAGAAGAATTGCTGAATGCTTAGACTGAATGCTCACTGCTCACATTTGGTTTATTTATCAGTTGATTTATGGTCTAACATTTGCTTATATTTCCCATCTTGTCTCTAAACAGTTGTTATTACAGCCTTTGGTCAAATTATATTATGCATCTAGCTGTTCTTCTTTCTAGAAGATGTTTTAACACCCAAGCAACAAGAAACAAATTACTGGAAAAGATACATCTGACTAAACTTCCTCCAAATATGAAATTATGGCACTTAAAAAGACTTAAAGGCTGTAGCTATTTTGTCTCTATGGTATTTGAATGCCATTTTTGTGTCTTGCTTTGTCCTTAGCTATAATGATAAGTTTTTTATGAAATATTCATTTCTAAAATCTCCTATATTAGAATCTCTTTTAAAATGGACTTTTCTTGTTACGGTGTTATTTGCTCTTGCCAGGTCACTCTTTTAATCTCAGCTAAAAAAGTAAGATAACTAACTAATATCATAGTTTTAACGTCGTTAAATAAAGCTTACTAACCAATGAACGAACCAACCAGCTAACTCATAACTCTATGTAAGTAACTCTTTGTATCATACACTGGATCAAGTTGTGATCGTTGCTCCTGCCTGAGCTAGATCACCTTTTTTTAATCTCAACTAACTAAATAACTAAAATCTTAACATTTTCAACTAACAAAAACAACTAAATATGTGTGTGCATATGTACGTCACTCTGATAATGCTACTAATAATATTAATTGGATATGAGGGAGGAGACATCTTGTGGCTAAAAGGCAATGCAGCACTTATTTGTCACATTGCCACATTAGCCCTTGATGACTGTTTTCTGTTTTAACTCTACAGACTGAAATCATCTCAAAATGGACCATCAGGACCACATGAATTCTGGACAGCTGGGTGACTCTCAGCACTCTCCTGGGAACAACATAGCATCTGGTGTAGCTAACATGACCATCAGTGGCGGCCATCAACAAGACATGAAGAATGGGACAGCAGCACATATGGGACCGGGTGATGGGCCAGTGAAAGGTCTGTATATTGAGTAAAAAAATGTAGTTACTGTAATAAAAAGAGGAAAAAAGTGTAAGGCTGAAACCCCCCTTTTCCCCACAAAGCGCAGAAGAGCTGAGTGATACTCATGGCAGTGTGTTTCTCGCTTATGTCTCGTCTCATACTGAGAAACCTGACACATATGCTGACAGTGAAACTCAGCCATGTGTTGGTTTCAAATGTCTGTGAAGATATTCATTCATTCAGGTCAACTGCAGAATGTCTTGTAGAATTTATTTGTTGGGCCTAATTTTCCATTTGTTGAAGGACAATGGAGATCACAATCACAATTTTCACCTTGAGCCTTTTGAAAATGTGGTACACAAACCCTTAAATTTTAAGGCATCACCACCAAAGGGTTCCCACTGTCAATGGAAAACCTGGAAAATGAAGAGGAAAAAACTACATGATTTCCAGGTCTGGGAAACTCAATAAACTGCATGGACAAAAAAAAAGAAAATACATTTTCCTAGATATGCAAGAATTTGCTTTGTAAATATATTTGCAATAACTTAAACAATACATCCTTATCCTAAAGATTTTGGACAAAAGAGTTGGAAAATGAAGTTCAGTTAAGAATTTCTTCTATAAGACATTTTGTCCTGCCTGCATTGTGTGTTCACAATCATTTTTTTTATTTAAATTTAGTCATATAACATTGATCGTAGATTTGTTTTTTGGTTTCTTATGATGTATGCTTGGATGAGGCTCAGATGTGAGAAAATAGGTCATAGTTTACAAAAAAAGGGTAATCTGTCTTACCCGCTTTGGATTGTTCTGGCACAACTGACAAGCTTTCAGCAAGCCCCAGGCTCCCTCAGAGAGCACAGACGAAAACCTTCTTATCAACCAGCAACCTAAAATTCCAGCTCAGTTGTGCAGGCAGAAGTCATTAGAGCAGGATGTCTCTAAAATGACAAATTCTGTAAAATAAAGTTTGAGAAACAGCATGACACTGGCTTTTAGAGTTAGTTTGTCTTTTAAGAAAAGCTGTTTGAAAATCAGTTATAGTTATTGTCTCAAGAACATACTAACAGATGCATCAATGTCCTGTCCTTTGTTTAGAAGAAGACTGTGAGGAAATCATTCTTGCTTTGTTTGCCATCTAAACCACCTCAGTCCTCTGCTGTCCAAACTAAAAGCTCACCGTTCTTTCATAGAGGACACGCATGAACCAACGCCTGAGGTGACCACCCAAAAGCCTGTTTTAGAAGACTCCGAACCCAAACCCTCCTTTGATAAAGATGTGCCATTGGGTATGACCCTCCACGCTAAACTACAGTTGTGCCGCTCTACTTCGCTGTACTGTCCTGCCTGTTGCCAGTTCCCTTGATCACATTACTCCTTATTTTGCTACTGATTTGCTACTTTCAATTTGGTCACAGCTTTGATTCATTTCCCAAGGATGCAATACAACTACATAGTATGAATCAAATTCAATTTTCTGCATAATTATCAGTGCAATTATTAATTAAATAACTGGCACTTGAATGTTTTTTTGTGATGAAAGCCAGCCTCTCATGTTTCTCATGGACAAATGAGAGTGCTAGATACAAATGTAGCCATTTATCATCCTCACCTGCTGCTATTCTCCTGTTACTATGCTTTGATTTCCAATAGAGGGCCCTTCCAGGCAGGTTATGCAGTTTTAATTTGAATGCCTATTAACATAATTTTTTTTCTTTTATAATTTTCCCAAGTCCAGGCTGTAGGGTTCCCACGGTCATGGAAAACTTGGAAAAATCAGAGAATTTGAAAGTGGCTTGGAAAAGTAATACAACTTGAAATGTAATAAAAAATGATATGACAAATGTATAGTGACAATACATTTCCATGATTATGCAATGTATGGAGAAAGCCAAATCCTCCATTGAGCCCCGTTCAAACCTTTTGTCTTTTTAGAAACCGACTGATGTACAAATAGAAATAATTGTAGAAATCTCTAAAAAAACATTTTTAATAAAAATGAACAACAGGAAAAGTCACACTATAAACAGTGGGAACCTTAACACTAACATAAGATTTTTTGCCTTGCTTTTGCTAACAACAAGTTTCCAAAAACAAATGCTTATTACATTATCAACAGTAAAAATTACATTGACTTTTGGGCCAGCAACAAGCCTGGAACCTCTCAGGAGTGACCTTGTTCTTAGAAGCTTTTTGGAAACTTAGTTGAGTTGTTTTTCGCTGATGTTGTGATATGCTGATGTACAGCAGCACCGAAAAAATTCACTGAAAGCTAATTGCATGCCTTCAAGGTTGTAAAACGCAGTTGCAAAAGGAAGTAGTGTTCCCGAGCAACATAACTAGCTCTTTAAATGATTCAAGGCCAGTAAAAGCGCAGAATAGAGCAATTAGGCAAGTCTACTCATAAGAGAATAATGTAAGTTCTGGGCAGGGTGAGTACTAGACTAAATAGTGGTGCCCAGAACATCCATTTGGTATTTGACATGGTCAATCAGTGAGTGAGTAAATGACATAAGCACTAGAATTGCTAATAGCTTAGATGGATGTACCTGTCTGGTGCCGTGACCCGGAAATACAAGTCTGTAATAATAATAATTATTGTTGTTATTAAAACAAAAGATTTAAAAACAGCTCTAGCTATTACCGTCAGAGAATATTGAAGTGATAATATATATTTTTTCAAAATGCTTCAATGCCAAAACTTATAACAGCCAAAAATATTTACACTTGTGTGAATATATAAAAGGGAAATCAGAGCACTGCACTTCACTCTACAGAAGCGTTCATATGTTCTCCACACTTCTGAGCTTATTTGGAGCACTCGCATAACACTTCTCACAAAAGAGAGATAAAAATGCACATTTCATAGAATTCTATAGTCGCTTATTTTATTTTAAGTTATTGCACTATTTGTCTTTAAATTAGAATTTAATATAATTAAAATAGAATTTAATAATAACACATGCACACACACAAACAATAAGGCGGCCTTCTGCCATTACATAGGACATATAATTAAACTCACAAAAGTTCAAGGTTTAAGTGACAAGCTTAGTTTATCATTTATCTCCCAGAACCACAAACTCATTGATCTTGTCAGAGAATTAGCAGTCTAGTTGAGACAAAGGCATTAAGATGGCGTTATACATGTTGTATGCTGTGGTTCTATGAAGTTGGGAGTGATGTAGATGCATTAGACTACCATTAGCCATCAGCTGAATATTTCATGTTAGAGAACATGTTGCTGATGTTTGCAGTACAGCTGAAATGGGTCTGCAACTTTAATGGCTACTAAGTCCACTATACATACGAGCTCTTCACTTGTTATGAACTGCCAGAGCGATCAAATGTCTATAAAGTCATTCATAATGTAGACTTTCTCCATTAATTTCATATGATAAACCCATTTTACTTTAAAGCTATAGAGGAAGGGTTAACTCAATAAAAACATTTTGCTTTGTTTCCTGTGATTTATAGGTTGATAAGCAGTGTGCTTGTCTGACACCCATCGAGGGCATACATTTAGCATCTTTGTATTTGCAAAATTGCAAAATTGCTTAAGATCAGTTCACCTACAAAACTGGGCAAAATAATCCCAAAGCTGCTGTTAATGTTCTCCGTATCTCATCTGCTCTTTTAACTTGCTTCCATGTGATCACACAACTTTGACCGGTCTGGACGGACAGCAGGAGCTGGAGAAGGTATGGTGGGCTCACCACCCCCTTATCCTCCTGCAATGTAAAAGTTCAGAGGATTTACATCTAAACAAACATACATTGGGCTCATATATCACCACAACTTAATTATTTCATTGCTTGTGCATACATGCAAAAATCAAATAAGCGATCTCAATATTCTTCCTAATTAAGTCTGTTTATATTGACTCTCTCACATCACTGTATCTAAAAAATGAAAAGTCTGAGAATAGCAATGCGTTCATCTAAAACTATAATTGAATGCATTAAAAATGTTTCAAATGCATTCATAGCACAATGCAAAACATACGCTTTACTGCTCAGATCAGATCCAGAAGGTTCTATATGTTCATTAAATTATACTTGCTAATGGACAATGCACCAATTCATTGCTGGTCATTTTGCTACCAGTCATCTATGCTTAACACACTGAAGCTCACAGAGATGTTGTGGGTCATTGTGGATATTGTGGTTTGATTGGCCAGTTCATATTGTTATTAATGGTTTTGATTGTTTTGTTGTGATTGAATGAGTGAAGAGGCACTTTTATATGCATTGATCCCATAACCCATTGACCCTACTGTACTGACCCCCTCATTTGCTGTAGTTACCAGTTTTTAAAGTACAATCCATGTTGTAGTCTCCTGCTTGCTAATTTAGATGACCAAGCATCAATTATTGTAAAAGTGCCTTTAACTCAAAGTATAGTGTGTAAAAACAGATATTTGGACTGTTTAACTGTTGAAATCAGAAACTTGCATTTTGTGTTGTGTTCGGGCCCCTTACGTGGTTCTGTGCATTTAGTTCCTTTCAGTTCCTTGATTCCTTTTCTTTCTCTGCTTTTAATGTTGACTGTGGAGAGAGCGTGATTAAGTGTTGCTAATTCTACAGTGTTGTCTATGGCTGTTCCTATCATTCTGCCTTCCACGTCATCAGAAGAGTTAACACCCGGAAGTCCGCCTGAGAGTGTCCGGAGCAGTGCGGCATCAGTGGATGGGGAGGGAGAGCGTGAGAATGGGGAAAAGGAGAGCTCTGTCAGCCCAAGAGAGTCTCCAATGTCTCCACATCCACTACAGACAACTCTAGCTGATGATTTGAGTTCAGGGATCATGGGCTTTGACAGCCAGGTGAAGAGGAGCCCCTCAGAAAAGATGGCCGACCATCATAGTGCCAGTGGATCTGAGGAGGAGAAAGAAGAAAATGAGACGGAGAAATCTGAGAGAAGATCTGGTTCTCCCAGTGTGGATAAAGCTCCCAGAAGTGCTATCAACATAAAAGAGGATGAAGAAGAGGACAAAGAAGCAGTTAGTGATGAAGAAGAGGAAGAAACAGGAGTTTCCTTGGTGCCCAGTTCTGTCACCCCAGACTTGACAACCCAGAAAGACGACAATATTGATGATGAACAAGAAACCCCTTCTCATCTTCCCATGACTCCAGAGGAAGCTAAAAAACATGGCCTATCGTTTGACTACACCGAACCTCAGGATCCCGGTCGTCAGGGTGGTCCTGTGGGCTGGGAATGCAGCTCTGACAAAACACCACCAGAAAGCAAGAGCCCCGAATCCTGCAGGGTTGATCCGGGATCACCTCTTTCTCCCAGTGCTGCTGCCGAACCTACCCAAGAGGAATCACCTCTAAAAGACTTACAAACGGATGCTCGGGAGGAAGAAGAAGAAGAAGTAGAGGTACCAGAACCTGAACAAGAAGACGAGGCGACAACCATTCCTCCATCTTTTCAAGAAGTTGCTGCACCCAAGATGCAGCCTAAGGCAGAGGAACGTAGAGAACCTGAAGAAGAAAAAGAGATCAAGCAAGAGAAATATTTGGAGACGAGCGATGATGATCACATTGAGATGGAAAACGTCCAACCTGTGGCCACACCTGAGCGTGTTGCCATTCCTGAACCTGTTGCCAAAACTGAACCTGAAGCTAAGGATGCCTTTAAGCCCAGCGCTCAAGTAATGCCCACAAAATCACCAAGCAAAGCAGCTCCTATCAAAGAATCTCCTGCCAAAAAAACAAAGAAACCCGTCGCTACAGTTGCTGCCACTCCTTCCCCTAAATCTGCTCCTAAACTTCAGAAAACTCCCTCTAAAGATGCTGCTCCGGCCAGAAAAGCAAGTGTCCCATCCAAAGGTCTGTTTTTCCGTTCTGTTCCTCCAAACCCTTCACAGAGCTTTTTTATTTCACTTTCCCTTTTCTTCTTTTCAAAATAGATCAGTAGAACTAAGCAGCACCCTTTCTGAAAAGTGCACACTGCGATAAGAGTGTGCTCGGTTGAAGAAACGGGCTGCTTGTAGCCACAAAATCTCTCTCTCTCTCTCTCTTGATCCTTTGTGCCCTGTGTGTCTCTCTCTTCTCCTTCTCTCTCTGTGTGTGGTCAGTGTTATTTTGCTTGTGTCTGTGACTAACTCTGTGTATTGATTGACCGTTACTGCTGGCACAGTTTTCACCTACCCCTCTCTATTGCATGTCATCTGTGCATGTATGTTGAATGTATCACTCACAGAACTGTGCTTTACCTTTATGGGTCCACCCTTTCTCAGATGTCTGTGTTATTAAACACAACCAAGTGGACCCAAAGGCCCATGCCGATGGGGGTGACTATAACACACACTGAAAGAAGAAGGTCAGCAATTGCTGCTGGGTTCAAGACAAAATCCCTTAAATGTCTCCCACAGCTGTGCCGACATCTACAAAAAGATCAGACAAGCTCACTCAATAATGTGAAACATTAATTTTTGCGAACAATCTCAAGGCAAACTTTTGGTGCTCAGCAATCTAGCAAGTTAAGTTTGGTGCTTGCAAGGCAAGGCAACTTCCTAAATAATTCTGATCGTCTTTCTTCTCCACAATTTCATTTGTTTTTTGTTTTTTTTTTTATATAAGAAATTAATAAACAAACAATTTTAATTTACCAATTTGCCATTGGTTTTATCTGCCACTGAATTCTCCATTCAAAACTGTGACTGTGATGATGTCATTGTAATATTTATATTCTGAATTGCAGTCTTTTATTTTGCATAAATTTGCATACTTGATGGAAACTGGTCTTCAGTGTTGTGTAAATTTGCATTCTGAATTGCAATTGGTTTTCTCTTACCTATATCTATTTAATCTAGAGCAACTTTGAAGGTGTCAAGTTATGTGTTGATTCTTTTTGTGCAAACCAAAATAAAATAAGATGCATATTTAGTGTCATGACAGCGGCAATGACAACTCTGATGGTGTATTTTATTTACATAGATCCAAAGCTTAAAACCCAAGCCCCCTAAAACTTGAACATTATTATTTTTCTGCCTTGCAAGCACTGCTATTTACTTAAAGATTTTTTTTTTCCTGTACAAGGTTAAAACATTCTTAATTCTTTGCATTTTGTAATAATAAAACAAAATCCTGCACAAACTGAATGATGCCAAAAAGGTCCTTGTAAAAGAATAGTTTGGCCAAAATTTACATTTTGTCATCATTTAATGCTCTTATCACAATAATCCCAAATGACTGTGTTCAAGGAATATCCTCACATCTCTATTGGACTGTTTACATGGCAACCGGACCATTATGTTTGCTGAAATTGAGAACCAGACCAGTTAATTTTATGAATCATTCACGTGTGTTGTGTGAACTGGATTCATCAGTTCATTTACAATCCAAATTCCAGAAATGTTGTGACGTTTTTTAAATTTGAATAAAATGAAAACTAAAAGACTTTCAAATCAGATGAGCCAATATTTATTCACAAAAGAACATAACAAATGTTTAAACTGATAAATTTTACACTTTTATCCACTAAATGAGCTCTTTTCAAATTTGATGCCTGCTAAAGGTCTCAAAAAACGTTGGCACGGGGGCAACAAAGGGCTGAAAAAGCAGGACATTTAGAAAAGATTCAGCTGGGAGAACATCTAGCAACTAATTAAGTTAATTGACATCAGGTCTGTAACATGATTAGCTATAAAAGAGATATCTTAAACTACAGGTTGAAACGCAAACCGAGCCGAGCCAAGTCGTACCACGCAGTGGAAAAGCACCATTAGGGAGTCAGAGTCTCAGAAGCAAAGATGGGCAGAGGCTCTCCAATCTTTGAAAGGATGCGTAAACAGATTGTGGAATACATGGAAATCATATGTGGAATATGTGGAAATCATCTACAGTGCATAACATCATCAAAAGATTCAGAGAAACTGGAGAAATCTCTGTGCGTAAGGGACAAGGCCGAAGACCTTTGTTGGATGCCCATGGTCTTCGGGCCCTCAGACGACACTATATCACTCAAATCGGCATGATTTTGTCTTTGACATTACTAAATGGGCCTAGGAATACTTCCAGAAATCACTGTCAGTAAACACAATCTGCCATGCCATCTGAAGATGCCAACTAAGCTCTATCATGCAAAAAGGAAGCCATATGTGAACATGGTCCAGAAGCGTCGTCGTGTCCTGTGGGCCAAGGCTCATTTAAAATGGACTGTTTCAAAGTGGAAAAGTGTTCTATGGTCAGACGAGTCCAAATTTGACATTCTTGTTGGAAATCATGGACGCCGTGTCCTCCGGGCTAAAGAGGAGGAAGACCTTCCAGCGTGTTATCAGCGTTCAGTTCAAAAGCCAGCATACTATCTGATGATATGGGGGTGCATAAGTGAAGTGACATTCAGCCAAGTATGGTGACCCATACTCGGAATTCGTGCTCTGCATTTAACCCATCCAACGTGCACACACACAGCAGTGAACACACACACACCGTGAACATACACCCGGAGCAGTGGGCAGCCATTTTATGCTGCAGCGCCCGGGGAGCAGTTGGGGGTTCGGTGCCTTGCTCAAGGGCACCTCAGTCGTGGTATTGAGGGTGGAGAGGGCGCTGGACATTCACTCCCCCCACCTACAATTCCTGCCGGCCGGAGACTCTAACCATTAGGCCACGACTTCCCCCTAAGTGCATACGGTATGGGCAGCTTGCATGCTTTAGAAGGCACTAGGAATTCTGAAAGGTATAAAAAGGTTTTAGAGCAACATATGCTTCCCTCCAGATGACGTCTATTTCAGAGAAGGCCTTGTGTATTTCAGCAGGACAATGCAAAACCACATACTGCAGCTATTACAACAGCCTGGCTTCGTGGTAGAAGAGTCCGGGTGCTGAATTGGCTTGCCTGCAGTCCAGATCTTTTACCTGAAGAGAACATTTGGCGAATCATTAAACAAAAAATACGTCAAAGATGGCCACAAACTCTTCAGCATCTGGAAACCTATATCAGGCAAGAATGGGAACAAATTCCAATACCAAAACTCCAGAAACTCATAACCTCGATGCCCAGACGTCTTCAAACTGTTTTGAAAAGAAGAGGAGATGCTACACCATGGTAAACATGCCCCCGTCCCAACTATTTTCAGACCTGTAGCAGGCATCAAATTTTAAATGAGCTCATTTTGTGCATAAAATTGTAAATTTCTCAGTTTAAACATATGTTATGTTATCTATGTTCTATTGTGAATAAAATATTGGTTCATGTGATTTAAATTTTTTTTTAGTTTTCATTTTATTCAAATGTAAAAAACGTCCCAACATTTCCGGAATTCGAGTTGTAAAATCAGAATCAGAGATCGCTTCTAAGAGAATTTCTTCCTGAACTCTCATAATGAATCCACCAAGAAGAGCTAGGACAGATTTTAAGTGATTTCGGTCTGTTTCTCATATAAAGCTAAAGAATGGCTTCAGAAGATTTAGAATAAACTAAACATACAGGTTTAGAAGAAATAATCTAAAACAACATGAGGAGGGTGAGTAAATGGTGACAGAATTTTCATTTTGCAATAAGTGTTTGATTCTGAATGTCTATCATAAACAAACATACCAAAATGAAAGGCTGGAATCGTTGCTTCAGGAAATTGCTTTCAACATCACAGCTGAAAAATCACATTGAGCACTGATGTAAAAACAAATCAACATCAAATTTTCGTCAAATCAAGTAGATTGACATCTTGATTCAGGCCACCAAAATGTCAATATAGGCACTTGCACTTACTATTCCTTCCTTTCTTACAGCCAAGGCTGGAGCAGGGGCAACTCCTGAAAAAAAGGTACAGTCATTATTAGGTGATATTATGGTTTGTGTGAAAAGCAGCTATAAGTCCCTAGCCAGATTAGCTAAAATACGCAACAACTGAGAGGAGTCATTCATTTGTTTTACACTTAATTTAAACCATCTTCAATTTTAGTCTGAAATTTTATTTGGTATTTTTGTTTTATTTTTCATTGCATTTTAGCATCTCTTTAATTTTTAAGTTAATTTACTGATCACTTTTTACCATTGTTTTACATTTTTGTCTTTATCACCTTCTCAAACACATAAGATACCAACCACAACCCCGCATGCAAAAACTAGATCCACTTCTGCCCCCCAAAGAGGGTCTTCAGTCTCAGGCATCCCCAGCAAAAAGCCCTCAGTCTCTTCCTCAACTCCACTATGTCGCTTTAGCAGTCCAGGCTCTGCAAACTCTGTAAAAAGGCCCAACAGTGCAGGAGCAAGAGAGTGCAGGGCCACGGTGAGTACTGCTGCCCATCCCTAACCACCGGCTAAGAGAATTTGCTGTGAAATTGTTGCAAACAAAGTCCCCCCAAAATGTAAAGCCTACGAGGAGATTGAATTAACAGATCCTGAGATTCACAACATCAACATCCTTATTACCAGAGCAGAAAGAGAAGCTAATGAATGGATTTCTCTCATGTTTTGGGTGTACTGTTGAATTTAAATACTTATAAAAACGCCCTAAAAAAAAAAAAAAAAAATACTATTAGATGATTTTTGTTTTTATTGTTCATATTTAGGCTGGAGATGCCAAGATGAAGACAGCAGGTGCCAAACCCCAAGGAGTTGGCACCAAAATCGCTGGTAAGTGATTTTCAGATGCATCTTTTCAAGCGTTCGCATTAATCTTTGTTTAGTACCATGAAAAAGAAGGATACTTGGTGACTCAACCTTTAATTTACGTTCCTGACAGTTTGAAAAGGAAATTGAACGTTATTATGTGAACTAAACACTTTCAGGCAACAGAGTCCTCACTACTTACAACAAATTTCCCTTTTTATCGCATTCTTCCATGGCATAAGCACACTCCATCATTCAGTATGACATGACTAATGAAAGTGCACTGATTGCAAATTCATAAGCAAGTAAAATCTGGAAGTATTGTGTGGTTCACTGTATTCACTGCATGGCAAACTGCAAAAGTGAGCACACCTTCCCATCATTTCACTCTGCACAATTTAACTAATCTTCAGGAAGTACACAATATCTGCCTACTTGAAATGGGTTATGATACCCCAAGGGAATGATTCTCTATTTATAGAGAATTTACATGACTGATTTGTACCACTTTGATTTGTGAAATACAGCTGGTTCCCGAATGGAGCAGCGAAAGGGAGGACCAGGGTTCATTGAAAGAGGTAAAAAAAAAATAATAATAATAATTTTGTGGTAACCAATTAAATGCTTGCAATCGAAAAATCTGCACTGCTATAATAAAAAAAGTGCACAAAACTCCATGAAAGCTCATATTCTACAACATTTCAAAGAAAGACTGGAAGGCGAAAACCTTTAATTAACTAAAGAGTAATGAATCAGAAGAGCAAAAAAGGAGGAAATTATTTTGGTCTTCTGTTGTTTTTCATCGTCAGCTGACTCACCTAAAACCCCAGACCGTAGTGGTTGCAGCAGCCCAGCTAGTCGGTCCTCCACCCCTGGACAACAGGTGAAGAAAGTAGCGGTGGTGCGCACCCCTCCCAAATCACCTGGTTCATTGAGATCTCGCGCCCCGATCGCTCCTGTTGCACCCATGCCTGACCTGAAGAACATCAAGTCCAAGATTGGCTCCACTGAGAACCTTAAATACCAACCTGGAGGCGGGAAGGTAATTCTGTCATGCATGATTTTCAACTGAAAAAAAACAAATATCTGAAAACAAAACCAGCTGGTCTGGATGCATTTATTGTGAAGTTGAGAGATTCTGAGACAGAAAGGCTCTAGGAGTGGACATTTGGATTATTTCTACCTGAATCCAGTTTTTAGGTTTGGATATTTGACAGAAAAGCGGATAATGAAGTTCACTCATGTTGGGGACAGTTAGTTAACTATTTTCAGATGTTAAATTGGAAGTATCTCGACACAGAAAAGCAATTTTACATTTACATTTATTCATTTAGCTGACGCTTTTATCCAAAGCGACTTACAATTGCTATATATGTCAGAGGTCGCATGCCTCTGGAGCAGCTAGGGGTTAAGTGTCTTGCTCAGGGACACATTGGTGTTTCACAGTGGATTCGAAGCCGGGTCTCTCACACCAAAGGCATGTGTCTTATCCACTGCGCCATCAACACCCCCTTTTGTATCTTTATATCTTTAGCAAGTGAAGAAACCTCTTTGGGATCTCCAGCTCAACTTGAAGCATCAGGTTAACACCCTTGACTCTCATTGTCCTTTTCCAGGTGGCTATTGTTCATAAGAAGATCGACTTTTCTAATGTTCAGGCTAGATGTGGATCCAAAGACAATATCAAGCATGTTCCTGGAGGTGGTAATGTGAATAACCGGTAGGGTTAGAACTCCTCACTCTGAAAAATAGTGTAGTTAGAAGCCATTAACATTAGATACAGTTGTAAAATAGTGTAGAAAAGAAGAGAAGAACAACCAAATATAGCATTATATTTCAGAGGTGTTTCTGATAAAGTAGGAACACAGACATAATGCATATGAAATATCCTGTAAAAGACACAAGATATTCTATGTTTTGAAAATTATCAAAAATAGGTGACTTAAACACCTCAAGCTTTGACTACGATATATTTCTAACAGACGTTTTGAAGTAAAGCTTTCAAAGCTTTGTTTTTATTTTTAATTAATGTTACATGGAAATAGAACTTACATAGCATAATTTTGAATTTTAGCATATTAACTTTATGGTAGCACTTTATTTTGCAGTCCTGTTCCGCATGTGCACATACTACAGTATGTACTTATTATAGTGATCACAATAACTGGGTAATAACTAGGTACTAACCCTGAACCTACCCCTAAAACCCTGACCTTAACCCATTGCTACCTTATATTACCCATTACTTCCTTAGGTACGTACATTGTAAGTTCATGTTAGTACACATGCTGTAAAAAAAGAAAAGAAAAAAAAGTGCAACCAACTTTATTAATATCTTTTAAGTTCTTGTTGATCTTGCAAGAGATGAAACAAAACAAATATAAGAATGTGAACTGACTGTGGGCTTTAGCTATGAGCTCTGCTATAAGATGCCAGAGTTTCGTAAAGGTTTGGCTAGTCCAGGGACTGCAGGATGCCTGCACTGGCAATGCATTTGGGCAAGACATCCATCTAGATGCCTTTGCAAAAACTAGGTTTAGTCTATTTGCCTGAATCCCCAGTGTTGGTATCTCCTCTTACCTAGTGTTCAACCTGGTGATGCACCCGGATCGCTGACTGATGTGTAGATTGCATGCATGCACCATAAATTCCTCTGCAGGTGAATAATGTGAAGGGGTCTCAGGTAGTCAGATATGTAGAAAAACCTCCCAGGGATATGGATCTTCACTTGAGTGCTTGAAACAGAGCATGTGCATTATTACAGTGCTTGCAAGGTGAATTCAAATCCATTGATCTGTATTTAAATACCTAGTTTTTCTTCCTCTCATACTTTTTTGCAATTATTTTCTCCTTGAAATGCTTAACGACTCAAATCAGACATTGCTTTGTCAGTAATTTCATTCTTAGGTGTGCTACTTTTTTATTTTCTTTATTCTCTTCTAATCTGATTCATTTTACCAAACTGGTGTTTTGTTGCCTTACAAGCGCTGGTATCACCGTCGGATGTAAATCTAGTTATATCTGAGTTTCACCTGAGGCATTTTTGCTTTACAATCTCTTCCCTCTTTAAGCCCTTGGGTCCCTTTGACTAAAATATTGAGTGATGCATATATTGAGTGAATCTCTTTTCTGACTCAGAGGGGAAAATCTCCATGTCTTGAATCTAGTTTGATAGGGTATTTACACATTTTTACATGTGATCATGAAAAGACCAAGTGTAAATGCCCTCTAAGACTAAAATAGTAATCCAGTCAATCGTATGTGACATCAACCTACAT
Source organism: Barbus barbus (assembly GCF_936440315.1). Lineage (NCBI taxonomy): Eukaryota > Metazoa > Chordata > Actinopteri > Cypriniformes > Cyprinidae > Barbus > Barbus barbus. The sequence goes on along the minus strand of NC_136732.1, from coordinate 35,152,428 downwards.
GTAGTCTATATATACATATACTTTACTCCAAAATTTAAATGCGTCACTCATTACATTTGCATGAAGTGTGGATATATGAATTGGATTTATATCTATTTTGTGGTGACTTTCAGTGGAAGCAAGTTACTTCTCTGTCCCATGAACCCTGTTGTTGTGAATAATGGTCATTTTCCCACTCCAGATCATCAGCTCTTCAGGTGCCTGAGCATGCGCTTCATTTCCTTCCACATTGCTCTGTTTGATAACTGACTCTGTTTGTTCCTCATGCTTCAGGTTCAGATAGTGCACAAAAAGATCGACCTAAGCAACGTCCAATCAAAGTGTGGCTCCAAGGCCAACATTCATCACAAACCGGGTGAGATTTCAGTCAGTTATAAAGAAACATCGTTTAAAAAAAATGCCATTAGGCATTTTTTGGCCAAATGCTGACTAACATTGCTTATTCAATCTTATAAAATGTTTATGCAAGTTTTATAATGTAATTTTTTTTTTTTTTTACACCTTATTGGATTGGAAGTGCCATCCCTACCTTTATCTTCGCCTCCAGTCAACTAAAAGCAAATGGGAAAGTTTTGATTTAAACAGAAGTTGTCCACTTGTATCTGTATTTTAGGAGGTGGAAATGTGGAGATCAAATCTGAGAAGTTGGATTTCAAAGCCCAGTCAAAGGTTGGATCTCTGGAGAACATTGGACATGTTCCTAAGGGTGGACAGAGGAAGGTATGTTCTTGACTTTATTAAACACAACACCATGAGTCTCTAATGAGTAACAAATGAGCAATACGGTGTTGAATTATTTGTCATTTGAATTCACAACAATAATACAAATGCATAAGACAACAATGTGTTTCATGATGCATTTTGACTGTTTAATCTACTTTTATCTGCAATACTCGCTTGAAAGTTTCCTTCATGTTAGATTTTGCTGGTCAGCATGCTTCCTCCTGCTTGGCAGACTTCAGTTTACTTCTTTTGCACATATTTTTTGCTAACTTCTTTGAGTTGCCTTTAAGATCTACTGCTCTGCACCTCATCCATAGCAAATGTTATTATCCTGTGGCCTGCTAACTATTTATTGAATGTTTATTTCATCCAAAATCTCAAACTCGGTCAGAACTTACTCACTTCATGTTGTTCCAAACCCGCATGACTTTGTGTCTTCCATGGAACACAAAAGAAGATGTTTAGCAGGATGTTTTGACTCCTCTTCTCATTTAATGAAAGTGAATGGGGGCTGTCGGGCTAAAGTGAGAAAATCGTATGACATGAGAGCGAGTAAATGAGCGGTTTCTTAAGTTAAAATGTCTGTAACGTTCTCAGTTAATTCAGTCACAACACACAAAACCAAAGTCTATAGGGGTATTACATTTATTGATACAAGTTCTAATGAATTAAATATAATTATGTATTAAATAAATTAAATAGGATGATTTTATATACAGTGGGTACGGAAAGTATTCAGACCCCCTTAAATTTTTCACTCTTTGTTATATTGCAGCCATTTGCTAAAATCATTTAAGTAAATTTTTTTCCTCATTAATGTAAACACAGCACCCCATATTGACAGAAAAACACAGAATTGTTGACATTTTTGCAGATTTATTAAAAAAGAAAAACTGAAATATCACATGGTCCTAAGTATTCAGACCCTTTGCTCAGTATTTAGTAGAAGCACCCTTTTGATCTAATACAGCCAGGAGTCTTTTTGGGAAAGATGCAACAAGTTTTTCACACCTGGATTTGGGGATCCTCTGCCATTCCTCCTTGCAGATCCTCTCCAGTTCTGTCAGGTTGGATGGTAAACGTTGGTGGACAGCCATTTTTAGGTCTCTCCAGAGATGCTCAATTGGGTTTAAGTCAGGGCTCTGGCTGGGCCATTCAAGAACAGTCAGGGAGTTGTTGTGAAGCCACTCCTTCGTTATTTTAGCTGTGTGCTTGGGGTCATTGTCTTGTTGGAAGGTAAACCTTCGGCCCAGTCTGAGGTCCTGAGCACTCTGGAGAAGGTTTTCGTCCAGGATATCCCTGTACTTGGCCGCATTCATCTTTCCTTCGATTGCAACCAGTCGTCCTGTCCCTGCAGCTGAAAAACACCCCCACAGCATGATGCTGCCACCACCATGCTTCACTGTTGGGACTGTATTGGACAGGTGATGAGCAGTGCCTGGTTTTCTCCACACATACCGCTTAGAATTAAGGCCAAAAGTTCTATCTTGGTCTCATCAGACCAGAGAATCTTATTTCTCACCATCTTGTGGTCCTTCAGGTGTTTTTTTGTGTCTTGCACTGAGGAGAGGCTTCCGTCGGGCCACTCTGCCATAAAGCCCCGACTGGTGGAGGGCTGCAGTGATGGTTGACTTTCTACAACTTTCTCCCATCTCCCGACTGCATCTCTGGAGCTCAGCCACAATGATCTTTGGGTTCTTCTTTACCTCTCTCACCAAGGCTCTTCTCCCCCGATAGCTCAGTTTGGCCGGACGGCCAGCTCTAAGAAGGGTTCTGGTCGTCCCAAACGTCATCCATTTAAGGATTATGGATGCCACTGTGCTCTTAGGAACCTTAAGTGCAGCAGAATTCTTTTTGTAACCTTGGCCAGATGTGTGCCTTGCCACAATTCTCTGAGCTCTTCAGGCAGTTCCTTTGACCTCATGATTCTCATTTGCTCTGACATGCACTGTGAGCTGTAAGGTATTATATAGACAGGTGTGTGGCTTTCCTAATGAAGTCCAGTCAGTATAATCAAACACAGCTGGACTCAAATGAAGGTGTAGAACCATCTCAAGGATGATCAGAAGAAATGGACAGCACCTGAGTTAAATATATGAGTGTCACAGCAAAGGGTCTGAATACTTAGGACCATGTGATATTTCAGTTTTTCTTTTTTAATAAATCTGCAAAAATGTCAACAATTCTGTGTTTTTCTGTCAATATGGGGTGCTGTGTGTACATTAATGAGGGAAAAAAAATGAACAAATGATTTTAGCAAATGGCTGCAATATAACAAAGAGTGAAAAATGTAAGGGGGTCTGAATACTTTCCGTACCCACTGTATGTAATAAATGGATGATATTGGATGATAGAAGCTGGGTGTCTTGCTCTCCTTCATCTTCTCTCTCTACTGAGCACATTTTCAATCATTTTTAAGATCACTGCATTTTTCTGGCGCTCCCTTGCAAAGTGCTAACTATTCTTCCATTCAGTGATCTTCTGCTCCTGTGTCTCTTTTTTATCCCACATAACTAAAAAACTGCTGACTGAGTGCTGCTTTCATGCGTTCACATTCAAAAACATTCAGGAATCGAGTAGGAGTGCTGATCTGAGAACTATATCTGAGCACATGAAAGATAATAAGCTTATGTAAAATCACGGAACTGGATCTCAGAGGAAAGTTTTGAAGAAATCAGTAAAAATCTCAGTTGTGAGGTTGAATCAACTTGTTGGAAATGATTGTTTGGGAATAATGTTTTATGGTGGATGACATTTAAATTTATTTCATTTTTAGTCTAGCACTAGATACATCCTAATTATGGATTCAGAACACATAAACAAATTAACTTTAGTCTTCTGATCAAACAGTTTTTGCTCAACTTATTGATGGGCATTATTATTTGATCCAAATGAAGATGATGATAGAGTAGATCAGCATTATTACTTGGAAATATTTCTTAAGTATTGAAACAGCTTCACACCTTCTCCCAGCATTTCCTCTAGTTTGAATGTTTTTTTTTTTTTATCCCTTCATAACCTCATTTCATAATTTGTATCCCAACCCATTTTGTTTTGTTTACCCATAACCATGTGAACCGTCCACGCTGTAGAGGGAGAAGGGGAAGGAAGCAGAGCCACAGGCCGCAAATGATTCCTCTAATGGGGACGCTGTTCACTCTAATGATGTGGACACGACCTTTGACCTTCCCTCCTCTGAAGGGAACAGTCTGGTTAAGTCAGAGGGCCTCAGTAAGTATATTATTGCAATTATGAAGTGTCAATTTAACTGACTTGTCATTATTACATGGTTTTTATGTCTTTCTGTGCTAGGAATAATTTTGTCAGCACTGTAATAAATCTCCTTCATTTATGCATTATATTTATAAGAAATGTTTTAGTCCATTTCTGATCCCACTTATGTGAGCAAATATAACTATTCTTATTAAAATGAATGGGATGCATGCAAAAGGTATAAGCAAGAAGACAAGTACTGAAGGTTTATTTTATGTATATATTATTTATTTTATAAGACCTTCCCATATAGCATCTAGTTGTCCATGTAAGTCCACTATAGGGAAGCCTTCCTGCATGACTTTCAGCTGTCTCTGCAAATGAAGCTGGGACAGCAGATTATTATAACAAATACACACTACCATTCAAAACCATTTTACAGTTGTTGTCAAATAAATGCTATTTTTTATTTTCTATTAAGAAATCCTAAAAAAAAAAAAAAAAAAAATCCTAAAAATATTAACAAGCACACTTGTTTTCAACACTGTTAATAATATAGGAAAGTAAATCATGCTGCATTTACGCCATAACGTATTTACTGTCATTTTGAAATGATAAAACATGACGTTCTACTTGGAGCCATTCACATCCTTGGACTCGGACACAGAACTATCACACTATCATATGTGACCCTGCACCACAAAACCAGTCTTAAGTCGCTGGGGTATATTGTAGCAATAGCCAAAAATACATTGTATGGGTCAAAATTATTGATTTTTCTTTTATGCCAAAAATTATTAGGATATTAAGTAAAGATCATGTTCCATGAAGATATTTTGTAAATTTATTACCGTAAATATATCAAAACGTCATTTTTGATTAGTAATATGCATAGCTAAGGACTTCATTTGGACAACTTTAAAGGCGATTTTCTCAATATTTAGATTTTTTTGCACCCTCAGATTCCGGATTTTCAAATAGTTGTATCTCGGCCAAATATTGTCAGATCCTAACAAACCATACATCCATGGAAAGCTTATTTCTTCATATTATAAGTATGTAGAAATAAGTATGTATAAATATGTATAAATCTCATTTTTGAAAAATTGACACTTACATAGCGCTTAATGAATCTGAGGTGGTCAGGTGGTACAAGTCGTAGCTTTCAGAAAACTCCCAGTTCACAAATTGCAATTACGAGTTCTACAAAGAAGTGAAGGCTTGGTATATCGCAATTACGGTAATTATGATAATTACGAAATGGCGTGAATGATTTCTGAAGGATCACATGACACTGAAGACTGGAGTAATGATGCTGAAAATTCAGAAATATATTTCAAAATATATTAAAATAAAAATCGTTATTTTCCAATATTACTGTTTTAGTTTGTATTTGATCAAATAATTGCAGCCTTTGTAATAAACTCGGTGATATAAAAAATCAACTAATACATCTTAGTGACCCCAAACAATACATACAACCTTTAATTTTATTTTATGCACATATTATCTTACAAACCTGACAATCCATCGTTTAATCCATATTCCACCTTTCCTCCCATCAGATTGAGAGCCACAAGCTAAGTTTCCGAGAGCAAGCCAAAGCGCGCACCGACCACGGCGCTGAGATCGTCTACCAGTCCCCCGACATTTCCACGGATGGATCTCCCCGCCGCCTCAGCAACGTGTCTTCCTCTGGCAGCATCAACATAACCGACTCCCCGCAACTGTCCACGCTAGCTGATCAGGTGTCAGCCTCCCTCGCTAAACAAGGCCTGTGAGCTGCCGGCCCAAACATGTTGGCAATTGACAAATTGAAAAAAAGTAAAAAATGTATCTCCTTCAGTCCTTTCAAAAGAGGTGCTTGTCGGATTTCTCCTAACTAAAGGTTGTCCCAGCGGCTTGTCTGCTTGTGAAATAATTTTTGCATCCTGGCACGGAGAGACAGGTATTGATGTTATTGGCTTAGTATCAACAAAAGAAAAAAACGCTACAATTTAAAAGGAGCTGGTGGTGTATTGATCCAAATGGTCATTTACAGCAGAGTAGCCTGATTTTGTTCGTTTAATACCCCGTTTTTTAAAAGAAACAACAATGACATTTGCTTTCAAAGCTGTATTTGCATCGTTGCCTTATTGTGAATGTTTTTATTTACCATAACTTATGCACTCCTGTTTTGACCTGCAGCAGTAGGGAAGGCAAACATGCTACATGGTTTGGAAGGGTGCAGTTAATGATACTGGCTATGAATTTGATAGGACAGAAACATTTCAAACGCTCATATGTAATACTTGAGGCAATCAGGCTGTAGCGGATATTTAACAACAGATGCCTGCTATATAATTATTTCAATCAAATACATCAGCGAGCACTATAGTGCATGCTTCGGTGTTTAATAAAAGCTGTCAAATTCACAAACACCTCAATTGTGTTCGATCCAAATTAAAACAGTAAAGACTTTGACAAATCCTTAGTCTAGGATGCTGTAATTGTAATATCATAGTTTGGAAATTTCGGTACCAGACTTTACCTGTGGATTCTTTTAAACTGCACATCCTCTTTCATCACCACAGCAAATTCTCAAAGCTTATCTATCCTCATAAATGCACAGGAAGTTGCGTCGCTGAATGAAATCTTGCTTGGCCTCTAGCGACTCTTGACAGAGAAGAAAGCAAATGTCAGTATATAAAAATCATTCAAAAAAATAGAAATTAACTGTTGTACAGGGCTCAACAATAAGGATTTTTGTCTATCTGGACAGTTTTCTTTTTAAATATTTAATTTTTAGCAACATATTTTGTCTCTAAAAATATACATTTTAATTCTAGATTTAAAACAAAAAAATACAAAATGCAAAGAAATGCAACTCTAGCTATGAAATTTTACATACAACTTTTATTTTTAAATATTAATTAAATTTTTTAACATTATCTTTTTACAATTATTTAATGCAAATTATAAAAAATGAAACTACATGATTTTTTACACAGCTAAATGACGATGCAAATCCTTACTGATCAATGACATCTACTGCATCTTTCTTACCGCGTCCAATAAATTGCTTGAAATGTCCGTTTTCAAAACAAAAAAAGGTTTATGAGAGCAAATATAAGATGTAGTGACTGCCTTACACAGGCCTCAGATCACATCGTCATCCTTATTGTTGAGCTCTGAAGTAGTTTGCCCTGCACAAGCGCCATCAAACTGACATCATCCTCTCACTGTTCCCTTCAACTTATCTGTGCATGGTAACGATGCTTCTGTGTCGATGGATTTCAGCTTCTGTGTCTAAAATGCTGTTCCAAAGAATGCATGCATGGACCAATGCAAAAGACATGAGAGGATTTCAAAAGCACTCAATAAAATAAGTGTAACATCACATCGAGAAATCTCATATTGAGAAGAGCCAACAGAAAAGTTCTACATTCGAGACGACGGTCTATGTTTTAAAGATTCTCTGTGGTCTAGGATGGATTTAGTCATGTACAGCAGCACAGAGCTGATTTCTATTTGGTGTGCAGGACATTTAACACATAGCCAAGCTCCCCTCAGTGCTAAAACCTTCAATATAGTCATGAAACCAAACCACAACACTCACACACTGCACATTCCCAGCATGCAATGGACTTCACCTTGAATATAGTAGCCACAGTCACCACACCCCTGTCCAACTGTTTAGAAAACTACCTTTACTAGAGCGTTTAACTCATCTTAAAACATGAAAAGAAAGGGAGAAAAAAAAAAAGTGGAGGAAGATTGAAGGAACAAAGCTACCTGCTGAAATCCAGGTTTATGTTGCACTCTTTTTTCTAATAGTATTGTGTGGACGATGTAAAAGATGTACGAATGCGTTCAGAAGATCTGATTTTGATTTAATACCCGCAGTGCATTGCAGCTTTACCCTCATTTGAAAGTGAATGCACTGATTGGACAGAAGAGCTGCCTCTACACAAACTGCGTTACTCATTTAGATGTATATCTTGCATTTAGAAATGGGGAAAAAATATATATAACAGTAGGTAAAAGAGAGGGATAATTTGCATCCAGAATCCACAATATCAGTAAAGGACTTAACTAGTGCCACATCTCTCTCTCTCTCTCACATGACCCTTTAGACGGATTGCTGTAAACCCAACACTGTGTACAGCATGCTGCTAACATAAACCTGAGCATTTAGACGCGTGGGGTTAAGCTGAACAACAGACTTAAATGATCAAAGGTTTCAAAATGGCACTGGATAAGGCCTTTTAAGTAATTCTACCCTTTAGCTGTGTTTTAACCGGTCTCTCCATCTCTGTCCTCCGCTCTTCTCTTCTCATCGCAGTTCTTCTTTCTAGCTTGACAGTTGTGATTGTCTTTATCGTAATGTGTTTTATTAATTGGTTTACACTAATACTCCTTGCTGTAAACGTGAATTTGGAAATAAAGTCCGTATTAAACCTCTTTCTGTGTCCTTTGTTTTGCTCTTTTGAGTTCCCTTCAGATTATTTGCTCAGTGAATGAGTCTTATACAGTATTGCAGATATACTTAAAGGTACAGTGTCATTTTTTACGTTTGAAAGTTTCAACCAGTCCAAGATTATTGAAAAATCGGTTTAAAATCATGAATACTGACGTGAGACGAAAAGGTAAGCTAACTTAAGCAGTTTTTAATTTCCATATAGCGGGTCGCCTATATTACGAATACTACGGAACTGAGTAAATTAATAACAGTATATATATGCATTTTTTTTTATGGGTAACCAAGTGTATGAATGTGAATGATGCAGTATTATCGCAGCTAGACGGTAATATAAAGACTAAATAGCTGTCCTGGTAACGTCAATAGGAAGCTATTTCCAGAATGCAAATCTGAAAACACTATAATCCAAATATAAATGATAAATTAAATGCAGTTTTCCCCCTCTTCTCTATAGGCTGCGTCAGCTAAAGTGCACAAAAGTTCTGCAGTTAAAATACAAATATATATAAGCAGCCTGGAAAAGAAAAATAATAATAGTTATAAGCTTCTTTTGACTGTTTTTGTGGTGATTTTACCTGAGTGGATGTTTATTTGGATAATTACAGCGCAGATAAATGAGTAACCACCTTTCTCTGCTGAACATTAGTGAAAAACTGCAATAGGTTTGTAAGGGTTTAATAATATATAAATAAGTTCTAATCCAGATTCTTACTGATTAAAGCAGTATATCTGTAACGAGTAAACTTGCTACATATATGAACCTGATGAAAACATGTTTCTAGGACAAGAGAAAAGACAGACGACGTTTGAGTACAATATAATTCACTTTTAATTTGAGAAGCACAAACGTTGCCTGTCTGTCAGATCGGCCAATTATCCATAAACTTTTTTTTTTTTTTTTCTTGTTGCCTCTCCATAAAGAAAGTGTTAAATATACTCGTGTGTCTTCTCCCTAGACAATCAGGCCAGCTACAGCCTGAACATCAAACACAGTAAAGAATCAAACAAGGTATGTACAAAATAAACTGTTTTTGTTGTTTTGTACAAACTATTACATGCTAAAGGATATACCAGACTCACCCAACCCTCATTCACCACATTGGAAATTCAAAGTATGAAAATAACTCACACAATACAATATTGGCTTTTGAAAGCTAGTCAAACCTTATGGTACATTTGCCTGATAAGTACACAGACCCCCACAGAGAGAGACATAAAACCATAATTAATGATATTAAGAATGAAAGGGGCGGTGGGTTTTCTCAGCAGGAAATGGGACAGTCCTGGATGGTCCCCTTATGATTTGCCACACAACCTCAACAGATGAGATTTCTCTGATGCTATGAATGCTGTTACGCTCCAGTGAGATAAAAAGGAATATATTAAGGATTTCTGGTTTACATGACATCCCTTAAACAAGAACAAATGGCTACAATAGCTAGAATCGTGTGACGACAGATACAGAGAAGCTACTTAAGTAACTGGTGTCCGCTATTAGACTTGTACATTCGTATTAGTTAAAATAACAGGAAGGAGTTGCAAGCAGTGATTCAGTGACCGGGGAACTATCAGAAATCGTTCCTCATCGTTACACAATGGAAAAACGGGGCAGTGACCGACAGCAACTGAGGAGCCAACGAATGAAAATTTGCCAAGTCCTTTCCTATCAAGCACTCCAGCAAACATTATTACTCGAACATCAAGATACGGGACTCGATGATGGCTGTAGGTATTGCAGATTGTTTTATTAAACAAAGACAGAGTTTAGACCTGACCAAATCAATGGAAGAGCTCTTTTATATAGGGTTAGAACGAAATCGAAAGAAACCCCAAGTCAAGTGGCAGCAAATTTCAGTTTATATTGGAGTGACTGCATGTTCTCCGGACTAACCTGATCATGCACAGCAACATCAAGTGCTTTAAAATGCACACTAATGCAAGCCCACATGAGAAACAGCCCTCTTGTTACACGATGCTAAGCTACAGAGTTGCAGCGAGTGCAATCTTGTCTCAAATGTTAACGTCCTGCGCATGTTTATTTCAGGTGCTGATTTTAAGTTTACTGGCAATCGTGCCGTGCAAGAGACCAATTAAGTGCTCTAATCAAACGGTGGCGTTTAAAAGGCGCACGAGAGCAACAAGGCAGTTTCGTTTTCTGGCACCTGCTCTCTCTCCGTCACATTGACAGAAGTGGGGCACAGACAAACCACGGTATTAACGAGCACATGGGACTGAAATGAAACCAGAAAGTGGAATTTATGCAATTCTCGGGCAAGTTTGTCTGTTTAAAACAATAGGCAGGGAATGTGTAGAGAAAAAGAATTAGAAGTGCTTTCTCACAGAGAGAGCAAAGACAGGCTTCTGCGCCTTCGTGCAAGTCTCTGGTAATCATTATTATTGGCTTTATTTTTGCGTTTTAATCACTCCAGTATAAACTGCAAGGCTGAATGAGAAATTTTAGGTGGGATATTGGAAAAATCTGGAAGGGTACCACACACAATGCAAGCTGAGCCCCTCAGTGCAACAGCATGCTAAGGGGAAAGTGCTCTTCTGCGATATACGATACGTTTTGGCGCTTCCTGTTTTGGTTTAGCCCTCAAGCTAATTTCTTTCTTCCTTTTTATTTTTGAAACACATTTTTCTCCAGTGACCCAAAAGCGAGACTGAATTAAAACAGGTCTTCTTATATATCTTCATACAATTCACTAAAAACCGTGAAAGAATTTACTGATGTTTGAATATCAAACAACAGGGACTTTCATTCGTTTCGTTGTTGGGTTTTTTTTCTTCTACGATGCTGCTTTTTCAGGAGTTTGTGAAAGCTGGTGGGCAGGGGGTTCGGTGGGTGGGCAGAGTCTAGGCTTCATCGGTGAGTAGGTTTGGGAGGGTTCGTTTATTTTTGCTTGGTGCCGTCATCGCCGAGAGGTGACAAAGGCCCAGCGTCAGACTCCGACTTGGACGACCTGCACCCGGACACCCGTCGAATGGTCCTACAGGGCCTCTCTCCAGCTGGACTGTGTAGGATTTCACACTCCTGCTGAGGATCCACATCCAGGGGAAAGGTCCGGCATTCCCATGGCTGTACCGGCTGGGGAGCCCGTAGGGACAAACAAACACACCAAGTAAATATCTGAACAGAATAACCAAAAGGGCAACCAGATGGTCGTTTGTTTTCTAATGCCTCCTCAGTGCTTGTAATAAATGTACTGCAGTACAACTAAGCACATGTGATTCTGAATGTACAATAAAGCCTCTAGCTTTACCTGAAACACTAGCCAACATAAATTCTAGCAAATTTACCAATGCTTCTTCTATATCAGGAGCCTACCATTTCCTCATAGGTGTCTGGGGTGGAGCAGCGCGTGTCCTCGTTGGACAGCAGCCGTTGGGAGTCTCTGGAGCCGGGCGTGTAGAGGCCGGACAGCATCAGCATCTCTGGACTGACAGGGCTGGATGGAGATGCCACTGAGTTGTAATCATGCAGCATGTGGAAATGCGCCGTGTCTGGAGACGAGGGCTGCGGTGTGGAGGGGTTTGTGCCACACAGCAAGGGGGTTGTCCGTCCATCCACAGACTTGTATGACCTGTGGAAACAAAGATTAGCGCTGATCATCATGTTTGTTCAGACTTGGCAGGTTTGATTCGATTAAAACAAACTCCAGAGCGATTGCTCCATTAGTGGGGCGAAGAGGTGTAAACAGTGCCATCCAAACCTTGGTGCACACCAAACAAGAAAAGATGTGGTTTGAATGAAATATGAATGCAACACATCTAAACTAATCAAAACCCATTACAGTTTGGAACAGGCATCGGAACTGCCATGTCCTTGAAGCTGATCTTTCTTTGTGCGTGGAACAGGTGTGTTCCTGGCACCGTTTTGACTCCTTTACAAATTGTATAAATTTGTTGGTGTATTCTCAGCTGGTAAAAATTCCACCATGTGTAGGGCCCTATGAAATCCATCTCATTTTCTTCCCAAATTCCGTATTTTTTTCTTCTGGATTCCATTTTTTTTCTCTCTCATTTTACTTTTCCTGGACTCCTTTTTAATGGTTAAATGGAATTTTATGAATTAAATAAAAAGCATGTTTAATATATATGTTTTATGATTGAAATTAATTTAAAATAAGTTTATTAAAAGAGCCCTATGACATTTTTATTTTTTGACACCTTCTGACTGTTACAATGTCTAATTATTTGAATGCATAAAAATATTTTATTTATTCTTACAATAGTCTTATAGTTTATCTACATTTTTCTGGTTATCCAATGAAGGCATAAACCATGAAAATGAAATAAATTAAATTTTTTGGCCAATCCATTGGATTTTCTAGTCAAATTAAAACATGGAAGAAATATTGTGCGATTATTCCTAAAAAATAAAGTTTTATTAATTTTTCAACAGTAGTAGCAGCAGCAGTATTACTTATGGAATTATTTTAACATATTTCTGCCACAATGTCTTCAAGCTAAACCGAACGTTCAATGCTGAAATCATAGGGCCTTACATGTGTACACACATAGAAGTGTGTTTAGCCCTGCACACAGCATTGTTCTGGATGTTTAAGATCTGTTGTGAACTAGAAGTCATACAAGCTGCTATATCAGGTTATGACCATATTCTCATGCCTTTGGTTTTGTATCTTAAGGTTTGGTGTTAGAAATGACAGTGTGAACCAGGACTAAATGTATGTAACACACCCCAACAGTGGAACCGAGGTGACGTCGGTTGCACTCGTTCCTAAAAAAGGCAGAGAAAAGCAGTTCGAGTTGTGTTGCCCCACCTGCTGCCCCTTCTCTTTGCGATGTTGCTGGCAGTCCAACTCCAGCGAGAGCGCTCCTGCTCCTCACACGGAAGGTGAAGCTGAGAGAACGTGACTTCAGAGAGATCCTCAATCTGAGACAATAAGAGAAGAAGATTATTAAAAACACACCGGGCAGTATTCAAGATTGTCATTACATTACAGCCATTTCGGCTTAAAACCTAATGAGCTGCCTACCAAGAAAGCATTTTTGGCCATCATCATCATGCTGCTTAATGTAACAAACCGTTAATGCCCTAAATGTCTAGGCAGGCAGTTTACGGGCTTGAAACAGCCTAAAATTTTATAAAATAAAATGTATCTTCTTAAAAAAATTTAAATAAACTTGACCTTGACCTAAAATAACTGTTGAGTGACCAATTGCAAGGGCGTACCTCCATTGCATCATCCTCCTCAGATATTGGTTTTGCAAAAATGTCCACTTCTCGCCAACTACAGTTAAAAAGCAAAGGGGAACATATTTAGTGGGTAAAGAACAAATCTTTGATTATATGTGGCAGGTATGGATAGACAGTTTGTGTCTCTGACCTTGGGGTAAGGATCTCTTTGTACTGTAGTTTCTCCACTCGGGTGGTGGCGGCCACAGACATGGGGATGACGATGTTATTGATGTCAAAGGGGCTCTCTCCTCTCCGTCTGCGAATAGTCTGAAAGAATCACACACAGGCCTAAGCAACTTGATCTCAAGAGTTTACACAAACATACTGGGAAGGCTTTGAAGAGCATCTTACGGCAGTGCTGCTGTTGAGATGGAGGGGTGTGGAGGTCTCGGAGATTGACGGCTGTCTCATCAGAGGACTGTGGCTGGGTGTGTTGAGAGCAGACAGAGATGGGCACGGACTCCCCATATCCATATTCAACTTTTGAGCATCTATAGACAAACAAAAAGACAGTGCTAAGTCACAGGACTCTATGATTTAGAGGGAGGTGGAAGTAAACAAGACTGAAGCAAATAAAAGGAACGAGGAGAGAAAAAAAATAAAAATGAATGAACAACATACTCTCTGTCCAGTCCAGCGAGGGTTCACGAGGTCTCTTGCGGCCGTGAGTCCTGTCGAAAGAACTGCTCTGGCGGAAAGGCTGGTGAGAGTCATGTTTACTGGCACTGATTGGGATGTCTAACTGCTGCTGAAAGACCTTCTCTGAGCGCACCTTAGGATGCGACAAACCTGAGAGAAATGGAAAACAGGAAGATTGAGGAATTGATGAAGAGGAAACAATTTTTGTTTTATCTTAATCTCTGCATATTTTGGTGTTTTACAGAGTTTGTGCGCAATTAATTCCATTCACACTTTTTTTTTTTACATTGCATTTATTATAACTCTTAATCTTTATAACTTTTAATCGTTACTGTTAACCATTTTACATTAGTTTTCAGTTACTCTGCATCCTTCGTCTTTGATTATATACATTTTATTTGGTTTACACTTCTCTCTATTTCTAATTGATCTTTTAATCCGTACTGTTTTCCATTTTAATCTTTAGTTTCTCATATTTGTGCTGTGTTCCACAATGTTTTGCCATTTTATTTGATTTTTTTAATGTTTAATGTTCAATTTTTAATGTTAATATCTTAATTATTATCAGGTACTCTATTTATTTTCACTGTCATTCCTTTTATTCTCTTAAGGTTATTTCACACTACTGTTTCAGTCTTGTTAATTTTATCTTTTTTTTTCCAATTTAATTTTTATTATTTAATAATATCCTTTCTTTGCCAGTATACTTTATGTAATGTACATAGTTTTGCAATATTTTTCTTGAACATCTGCTAAATGTTTTTGCAAAACGAATACAATTGTCAAGCCAAAATCTCTCAAAATGGACTAAACGCACAACTACCAATAATAGTAATGCATTTCCTTATATTCCATGTGACTACAATACACAGCACGACACCTGGATGTCTCTCAGAGTTCTATAATTCATACATGGAATACAAAAGAAACAAGTGGAGTCAGCAACTGTGGCTGGACTTATATGATGCCAGAAATAACTGCTGAGTCACTGCAACGAGTGTCTGGCAGAGAGCAGCTAATGACGGCCAGACACTCACAGGTCACTTTAACTGGCCAAAGGGGCTGTGACATTTAGACCAAATGTAGACTCTGCTAAAGGTGTGAGAATTTGCCTCCATTAGAGAAAACTCAGCTCCTGACATTTCAGATGCTGAGGAAGCAGGGGATTTTGTATACGGCCAGAGCCATGGCTAAGATGTTAGCGTGCATGATACAGTCATTCTGAGGCACGGTGCTCATGCAGGACACACAGGTTTGTCTCTAGCTCTCTTAATTTTTCCTATTTCCTTTCCAGTTTTAATAAAAGCCCTTTAAGGCAAACAAATGAGGTGTTTTGTTGTCTCTAGTAGTCGTTTTCACACTTACGGACTGTGGAGAGGAGCGAGTTGGCGAGCTTGTGTTTGTCTTTGGATGACGGGTCTGAAATGTGGCTACCCAAACACAACTTGTGCTTGAGCGAGATCTTCTTGATGGGCTTGATCTTCTCCAGAGAACGATTCTGCCAGTGTCCCTTCAGCACACGCTGCATATGGAGATTCATCATCACATCTGAGAGAGAAGACGACAGTGTTAATCATCTGAAACATGGTCTTGCATTGTCAGATACCCAGGCTTCCAGGTAGATCATGTCATCTGTTCCTCTTCCTAATCTGTCATCAAAATGTAATAACTTTCTCCACCTCCAAAAAACCAGGCATACATCAATTCTTGTAATTTTTCAATTCCGATAGACAGGTCTCACATAACATTCTCCTTGTTGAATATCCTGTTTCACTTTGAAAAACATCAGATAAAGTAAAATCGGTTCAAGCTGACTAAGATTTCCATGCCATTTGTTTTTTAATGCAATTTTCGTTGATGGGCCAGAAACAGCAGTAAGAGGTCAGGTAATTATGGGGAAAAAAAAAAGGGTGAAATGGGATTGGGATTCAGACACAAGCATTTACATTTAACTACCTACCATCCAAACTGATTTACAATGCATTTAAGGAATGCATTGTAACTTTAGGCAAGTTCACTTACGCATCACATTTCATACACAATTCAAAGTGCTTCAAATATTGATAAAAAAAATTAAATAACCATTAAGGTTACTTTTAAGGTACCCTGTTAAACCGCAGTTATACATCGATCCGATACTTGGTATCGGTTCCGATACGGTCATTTTCTGTCAGATCGGGTATCGATCTAAATCTGATATTGTGCATATACTATTCTGTTATTGTTAATCCCCAGGAAAGCACAAAACATTATAACGTACCATAAAGTCAAAGTCCAAGTGTTCTGAAGATGTTTCATAGTTTAATATGAAGTACAGATGAATATTTAAGTCAATAAATTCAAGTTCACGTAAACTCTTCTTCCCACTGCGGCTGTCTGTCATCTTCCATTCGACTACGTGTCGTGTTCAGTTACGGCAGTCAAAATGATGAAACTCTCTTCATGAGCGCTCAATAACAGATTTAAAACTGTTAAAAGTTTGTGCTTTGAATTTCTCTATGCGGAGCGGTGCACGCTGTGACTCCGTGCTGCTTCAAGCACATCATTCTGCGCATGAAAAGCACATTAACGCTTTGTGCCGCTCTCTATTGGAGCTTTTCTTATTACACTTCTGCGCAATGAAAGATTATTTATAGCAGCTTCTTATAGTTTCTTGTTCTGTCCTATGATAGTGTCGTCACATCCGGCTCCAATTAGCAGTGTAAAGGAATTTCCGCTTGCTTTGCCAATGGACAGATGCCAGTTTTGTGAAGAAAATTAAACTAATTTAGTTTAGTTGAACATTGATGCAATAAATCATTGTTAAAACTGCGTATTTATACCGATTCCATACCATGTATCATGTCATCCTTCATTTTAATGCGTAACATGAGCCTATCTGAGCGACGCGACTGTCAGCGCTACCAGTGTTGCCAGTCAGATTAATGAAGAGCACGCAGCTCAAGTTACTGCCAGAGGAATAGGCCTACTTGGACTGATGTAATTGTATTTTTAATATTATTTTCGAATTATATTTATGGTGATTAACCCCCTGCTCTTGTTCACAGTATAATGATATTCAATCGTTGCATGCAATCACGGAGAATAACTCAATTAAGATGATCAAACTTGTTTTTAATTATCGTCTATGGGCTGGAAATATTTTTTTATTTGAACAAATTATAGAAGATTGCATCAAAAAATCTGCGTGTGAAAAAATGTGAGCATTAGGTTTAATAAAACAAGTTTGCCCTAAACCTTTAATTTAATCCTCCTATACAGCCTTTAGTAATGTTTTAAGCCTTGGCTAATTCTAATGCTTATTAATGTGATATGTCGTTTGTATAGTTTTCTTGCTGTTCTGTAATGAAATAAGGTGATCAGACTGAAGAATTGCCTGTACACATACAGTATGCCTCGCGCGCTCCCGTTTAAGTCACAAAATACGCATCGGGATATCGTAACAACATATTGCTTCGTTTCATACTCAATTAATTGTTGTAAACTGAGATTGGTGTCTTTAGAAGACGTATACGTGCTGAATTTTCCACAAATAATCCACAACAATGCCATGCTATGGGCACAGCCATTGAAAGAGCCTGCAGCAGAAGTTATTTTACGCTACTATTGGAATCTTCTGCTTTTCGAACGCAGGCGTGTGATAAAAGGCCTATATTTATAAATCAATACATTTACTTGTTTTCATTAATGTACGTTACAACAATACAAAGAGCAATGTGTAACATTTTACCAGATTTAGTCCTACACTTTTATTTGTTCCCCACTAAATAAACGTTATTTCACTAAATGTTTCGGCTTTATAAAATTGTACACATGATTTTTCTAGGATAACTTTTGCTGCTAAATTATCCACTAACCTAGTTTATAATCGTAGTTTTGTCAAAGATTATGATATATTTTTCTCATTTATTTTACATTAAAATGAAGTTTTCTATATTTAGTAGATTGTGTTTAACAAAAAACAGTGATGATCAGGTCAACACACAGGTATAGAAATTCTACATTAATTTAAGAGAGAAAAAAAAAAAGTGTACTAATGTGTATCTGTACTAATGTGAATAGTGACGACCTAATATCTGAATCAGTGAGACAAACTGTCATGAGTAAACTGTCTCCAGCAGAGGGCATCAGAGCTCGACTCTAGTTTTCATTGTACCCAGCTTCCTCTTCCTTTTTCCCCTCCATCTACTCGAGTTTCACCCATGGTGTCACCTGCCTCTTCTACGCCTATCATTCATTTGCACAACAGACGCCAGATTAGAGAGGACAACCAGTTCATATTAATGAGGGAAAATACGCCTCTCTCTCAGCTAGTCTGACTAAGTAGCTGCTACTGGCACGCTTAGTCAGAGTCAGATTGCACTGCTCTTTAAAATGGTTATCACTGCAAAGGTCAGGCAGACGAATGCTTGATCAGCTAATCTGACCAGCACAGGGAAGGACTGCTGATCTAAGATCAGCTTCTCAAATCCAATGTTACTGAATTCTCACAGACATGAAAAGCAAAAACTGTTCTGAGATCTCGGCACTATTGACCTGCTCTAAACCCAGAGCAGCCTGCAGGTTATTTTAAGAGGTGCGATAACCAGATCCAGAATAATTAACACTTAAATTAACACCTAGTTATGCAGAACAAAAACAACAAATCCTTATTTTCCTTAAGGCAGTCTGTGGGAAATGAACAGCGGGGATAGATAGAGCTGTGCTAGTCATGCGTGAAGACCAAAGTATACTTCAGCCAACCATGTTACTCGACGGTCTGCTTGATACAACCGTTGTCATCAGGAGTGTCCGTGGACGTCCGCACAAGCTTGCAGCCCAATTTTATGGCCGCGTGAATGGCAAGCATACAACAGCGAAGTTGCAAGGTGAATGCTGAGACTGAACGAGTCCTACTAAGTGGTACTGTGCATGTATCGAACTCGTCCATGTCCGCTCATCCACGTTTGGAAATACTTTTAAAGCTGTGCGGACACGGTGGTGTGCGAGACGGAGCAGAACAAGGAAAGTTAAGTATACCGGGCCTTGATGCTGTCACTGTTTTTGTCTACATACATGAGTGCATACCGGAAAGAATGAGAGAAACAAGCAATTTACATGACTGGGGTGTGTCCTCACCATCTGTAAAGGAGAGGATGGGGTGAACGCAGGGGTCAAACTGTGCCAGTCTGTCCAGTAGAGGGAGCTGGTGCTGGGTGTCTGCAGGAGGGAGAGCACGTCCGCTGCACATCACACACTGAGCGTTCAGCTCACAGCCACAGCGAGGAGCCACTGACCTCTGAGCCTGACAGAGAGAATTACAAGCACAGAAGATGTATGAATGGTAAAAAATTAAACAGTATGAAATAAAAATATAGAAACATATCAGCCCTGCATTGATTCATGACTGCAGAAAAGAATGAATATTCAATGTATACTACCATTCTTTTTTTTTTTTTAAAGAAACTTATACTTTTATGGAGAAAGGACACATTGAATTGATCAAAGAATAGTGAAAAAATGCATTACCATTTCCACAAAACTACTATAATATAGTACAACTGTTTTCAACATTAAGATGAAGTAGTAGCAGTAGTAGAAGAATAACAGAGGAATAAGAGCATTTATTAATCTTAGTTAATGTTGATTTCAACATTTACTAATACAGGTACATCTAAAAAAAATTGAATATTGTGAAAGTTTTTTCTTGTAACTTATTTGAAAGTGAAACTTTCATATATTTTAGACTCATTACATGTAAAGTAAAACATTTCAAAAGTTTTTTTTTGTTTTAATTTTGATGATTAGAGCTGACAGCTCATGAAAGTCAAAAATCATTATCTCAAAATATTAGAATATTTACATTTGAGTTTCAATTAATGACCATCCCTACAGTATAAATTCCGGCTATCTCTTGTTCTTTGAAACCACAATAATGGGGAAGACTGCTGACTTGGCAATGATCCAGAAGACAATCATTGACACCCTCCACAAAGAGGGTAAGTCACAGAGGGTCATTACTGAAAGGAGTGGCTGTTTACAGAGTGCTGTATCAAAGTATATTAAATGCAAAGTTGACTGGAAGGAAGAATTTGGGTAGGAAAAGGTGCACAAGCAACAGGGATGACCGCAAGCTTGAGAATACTGTCAAGCAAAGCTGATTCAAACACTTGGGAGAGCTTCACAAGGAGTGGACTGAAGCTGGAGTCAGTGCATCAAGAGTCACCAAACTCAGACGTCTTCAGGAAAAGGGCTACCAAGCCACTTCTGAACCAGAGACAACGTCAGACGTCTCTTTTCAGACGAAAGTAAATGTAGCATTTAATTTGGAAATCAAGTCTGGAGGAAGAGTGGAGAGGCACAGAATCCATGTTGCTTGAAGTCCAGTGTGAAGTTTCCACAGTCAGTGATGATTTGGGCGGCCATGTCATCTGCTGGTGTTGGTCCACTGTGTTTTCTGAAGTCCACAGTCAACGCAGCCATCTACCAGGAAATTTTAGAGCACTTCATGCTTCCTTCTGCTGACAAGCTTTATGGAGATGCTGATTTTATTTTCCAGCAGGACTTGGCACCTGCCCACACTGCCAAAGGTACCAAAAGCTGGTTCAGTGACCATGGTGTTACTGTGCTTGATTGGCCAGCAAACTCGCCTGACCTGAACCCCATAGAGAATCTATGGGGTATTGTCAAGATGAAGATGAGAGACACCAGACCCAACAATGCAGATGACCTGAAGGCCGTTATCAAAGCAACCTGGGCTTCCATTACACCTGAGCAGTGCCACAGGATGATCACCTCCATGCCACGCCGCATTGATGCAGTAATTCATGCAAAAGGAGGCCCAACCAAGTATTGAGTGCATAGAAATGAACATACTTTTCAGAAGCCTGACATTTCTGTTTAAAATATCCTTTTTTTATTCATCTTATGTAATATTCTAATTTTCTTTCTGAGACACTGAATTTTGGATTTTCATTATCTGTAAGCCATAATTAAAATTTCAAGAAATAAAGGCTTGAAATATTTCACTCTATGTGTAATGAATCTATATAATATATGGGTTTCACTTTCTGAAATGAGTGACAAAAATTATTGACCTTTTTCATGATATTCAAATTTTTTGAGATGTACCTGTAAATTATTCAAATGAATGTTACTGAAAGGACCAGAGCTATGAACAGTTATATTTTTATTAACTAACGTTAACAAAGATTAACACTATAACAAATTATTGCATCAAATATAGTATCAATGGAACCTTATTGTAAAGTGCCACTTTTGAACTTTTTATTTATAGATACAACACTATATCTATAAATAAAAACAACATTTTGCAGCCTTACATTCTGAATAGTGTATTTAAGACACTGAGGAATCATGAACACTCTGCACATTGTTCTTGTGTGTACAGCAGCAGAAAAAGCTTATTAAATAAACAAACAAGGGGTTCTGAATATAAACTATAAAAAAAAGAAAGAAAAGAGAGTAGTATTATCCTAGGTATAGAACATGACATTTCTCTTTGTGCTCAAAAAACAAAAACAAGAAATAATAAAAAAAACAGCATGCATGGATCATCATCAAATATGCTTTTTATTCATCTAAAAATAAAAAATAAATAAAGTTGGCTTTCATGTGACTTCCACTGTGATCTTGCTTTGTGAAAGCAAGTTTTACGAAATCTCTGGAGCACCAGCATCCAAACTTTATATCTGGCAGTGATCAGCCTTTCCCTTTGTCTACGTTTACTTGAGTCAACCCTTCCAACCTGATGCTCTCACACAAATCTCTGCAGCAGATGACCACACATGGATCCTGAGCTGCTGACCCAGTTTTGCATGTGGCAGGTTCCCTAGCGCTCATGTGCTCGTGTCATTAACCCAGAGCACAGCACCAGAGAGAAAGAGAGAACGGGTTGCTATTGGCAACTGTGCCCAGTTTTTCCGAGCCTATTCAAACAAGAGTGCTTCACATTAAAACAGGACAGCTCGTACAGGAACTACCATCGCTGCAATCACACAGAAAACACCTGGAATTACAGAACTGCACTGGTTTCTTAGTTGCAATGAAATGTAAATTCCGCCAAGCTTTTCCAGATCCATTTTGTACATATTATTGTAACAAAAATTGTAACAATGTGCAAGTTACATTAATCTATTTAAATTGCAGATAAAAGCTATATTGATAACAGTTCTGTACAGCTGCACTTTTAAACAGACAATATTCAATCGTAATCTGTAAAGTAGCCAAAATTAATTAATTTTATGGATGTAATTAAGATTCCGATAATCCATCCATCCATCCAACAGTTAGACCAATTCCTTTATTTTTGCTGTAGACTGAAAACATTTGGGTTTGACATCAAAAGATGAATATGAGATGAGAGATTAACATTTCAGCTTTTATTTACAGGTATTTTCATCTGGATCTGATACACAACTTAGAAGATAGCACCTTTTGTTTGAACCCACCCATTTTTCACGTTACCAAAAGTATTGGAATGGATAGAATTAACATTGATTAAAGTGAAAAAGACTTAATATTTTGTTGCAAATCCTTTGCTTTCAATAACTGCATCAAGCATGTGACCCATTGACACCACCAAACTTTTGCATTCTTCTTTTGTGATGCTTTTCCAGGCTTTCACTGCAGCCTCTTTCAGTTTTGGGGGGTTACTCCCTTCAGTCTCTTCTTTAGCAGGTAAAATGCATACTCTACAGGGTTTAAGTGTGGAGATTAACTTGGCCAGTCTAAAACCTTCCACTTCTTGCCCCTGATGAACTCCTTTGTTGTTTTGGCACTGTTTTAGGTCATTATCTTGCTGCATGATGAAGGATCTCCCAATCAGTTTGACAGACAAAATATTTCTGTAGATTTCTGAGTTAATTTTGCTGCTGCCATCATGTGTTACATCATTAATGAAAATTAATGAGCCTGTCCCAGAAGAAGCGATAAAGGCCCAAGCCATTACATTACTTGTGTAATGTGTACTATAATGTACACCTGTGTACACTGTGTTTCAGATGAGCTTGTATGTTTGGGATCATGAGCAGATCCTTTCTTTCTACAAACTTTAGTCCATAAAACCTTAAGAATTTTTGAGGCTCGTCTCCTATTCTTCTTGCTAATGAGTGGTTTGCATCTTCTGGTGTAGCCTCTGTACTTTTGTTCATGAAGTCTTCTGCGAACAGTAGATTGTGATGCCTTCACTCCTGCCCCCTGGAGGTTGTTGCTGATGTCGCTAACAGTTGTTTTAGGGTCTTTCTTTACAGCTGTCACAATGTTTCTGTCATCAACTGCAGATGTTTTTCTTGATCTACCCGTTTGAGGTGTGTTACTTAGTACACCAGTGGTTTCTTTCTTCCTCATGAGATTCCAAACGGTTGTACTTGATATTGCCAGTGTTTGTGCAATGGTTTGATTATTCATCTTCTCTCAGCTTCACAATTGCTTGTTTTTTCACCCATAGACACCTCTCTGGTTTTCATGTTGGTTACACGTCTAATTAACTATAAATGCAGTCTGCATGGATCTGAAACTGAGCGCAGACATGCAGTGCTATTTATTGTTTGAATAATCAATTAATAGGACACACCAGGGCAACAAAACACACCTGTCAGTCACATGTTCCAATACATTTTGGTAACATGAAAATGGGTGGGTTCAAACAAAAGGTGCTATCTTCTAAGTTGTGTATCAGATCCAGATGAAAATACCTGCAAATAAAAGCTGAAATGTTAAATCTCTCATCTCATATTCATCTTTTGATGTCAAACCCAAATGTTTTCAGTCTACAGCAAAAATAAAGGAATTGGCCTTACTGTTCCAATACTTTTGGAGGGCACTATATATTAAAACAATAATAAAAAAACAACAACATGCAGTCACTTTTAATAAGGCAGAAAAGAGAGATTCAGCTAATAAGCTAGCAGTTCTATCTGTCCTTGTTCAAAATAATGGTGGAAATTTGAAAAGCTATTGAGCTTCTGCCTCTAACTGGGGCAGTGTTCATCTGGAGTGCCGGCCATAAATTTAGGATAGGATAGGACATCGGTTAGCAGGTAGTTATAACTGGCAGTGTGAGTGAATTTGGCTGTTAGTACACTGATGACACTGGCGGCATTTCTCATAACATTTCAAGAGTGTTGTCTCTGAATGACATCCAAGCGCTGTTATTTGTAATGGATCTGAGCTCGACTGGGGTTGCGCTTATTGTTTTAGCACATGCCTGAGCATTCTCGCTCACAGTGGGCCTGTGTTATGGGAGGAATTGAGTTTTAAAGGCTGTTCAGAGAGCAAATAGATCTGTAAAAGAAGTGCTGAGGCTTTGTAGCCACCTTATGACAGCTGCTTGTTAGACATGGACGGTTACACCATGTCCTAACCAGGCATGGGGTGATGAATGATAAAAGTTGTCTTTCATGTAAATCCAAGCTTTTGTCCTAACTAGCTAAACTATATTTTTACAGCCGCTTGGTTTCTATTTCACATAGAAACACCACTCGACCAAATTCCTGATCCTATAAAATTAAACAGGGTTGAAAACGTTCAAGTTCAAAAACATTAAATATTATGACAGATCCATCAAACTCCACACGGGAAACCATTAATAAGATATTACAGAGGCTTTAAATATGGTTTTCTGCTGTCTAAAGACTGACACAAATCACAAAATTAATCACTATATTGACCATTTTTAAGAAAGTTCAAATGAATAATAAATAGCTTTAAAATATGTATTTATTGCATATCTCTCTATTTGCATGTACATATTTTCAAGAATAGCCTATCATATCTTCAGTACAATAACAACATAAATGCCAATACTACTTTTACACTCACACAAACACCACTGCACTAAAGATATAACAAATTATTCTTGAAAATATTTGCATCCAAAGATGCAAGATATGCAACAATTTCTTTCCCTTGTAAGGTAACGATCATATTTGGAGGATAAAAACTTGCTTTAGTCAACCATTTGTCATTCACAGCAACTTGAAACACATTAAATGACAGCAGTGACAGTTCTGGAGCAGTACTGTGATCTCTGTAATACTGCCTCTATTTAATCTGTAACCTTTGTAAGAAGCCTACTGGGACCTTAAGGAGCTCACTGCATCTAGAGTAAAACACTTCCACAGGTGACACCGAAAGAGCTTGTTTCTGCCTCCTCGCACACCTATTGCTCGCTACTTTCATACCTAGTGATCTTCACCGACATTTCATGTCTAAAATGTGTCTCTTTTTATTCATTTATTAAAAAAAAAAAAAAAAATCTAAATTTGTCAGTGAACAGTTTTAGTGTAACTGTGTTATGTGTTAAGTGTTTAAGTCTTAACAGCTCTTTCTACTCAAAACCACCAACCTCTTGATCTTGAGAAGGAACATGATTCTCCTTACCTTACGATTGAGACTGGTGAGCGAGCCAGGCCGGAGGACTCTGCGCTTCCTGCATGAGAGCAGAGGACGTGTGCGGGCTGCCACGCATGTGTTGTCGTGTGCAGGGGAAGCCTGAGGGCCCATCTGCAGCTTCTGCTGGGACCCAGAGCGGCTCTGCTCGTCTGGGTCCAAGGTGACAGGGGAACCGGGCCGTAAGCTGAATGAGGAGAAGAAATCATCTTGAATGAACATGACAAAAGTGACATTTCTCCTTTTCAATGAGGGGAAAAAAAAGAATGAATGCACATTTCAATGATATATGATCTTTCATACCTGTTGATAACACCATTGACCTGTCTCACAGGACCACAGCTTTTCCTCAAGCCTGTTTCTGTGAGGATACCATTGGATGATACAGACGTTTCCACTCCAACAGTATCATGTTCCTATAAGCACAAAAAACAAATGTGATGCTGGAAAGGACATCCCACCAATTTTTCCCCCGAGTTGGTCTGGATGAGTTGAATGGTTCTTGCTGCATTTCTTCACTACTCTGAATGGATGAAAAGGTCAGCAGTGCTTTGCATACGACAGACAAAAGCACCAAGTGTTTGTAGCCCCTCTTCTCAATTCTCTCCCTCAACAATCCCAGCATTCTCTCAGGCTATGCGTGGGCCCGTATCATGAGCGCTTTCTGTTTGTGGGGGAATTAAAAGCACTAAGGGGTTTTTTATTATAGATAACGGATTACTTATAATATGGTGTAAGAGAAAACAACACATGCATTGGTCTTTCATGATATATTAGACCAGGGGGTCAAACTCAGTTCCTGGAGGGCCACAGCCCTACAGAGTTTTGTTCCAACCCTGCTCCAACACACAAACCATGTAGTTTTCAAATAAGCCTGAATGGCTTAATTAGCAGGATCAGGTGTGTTTAATTAGGGTTGCATCTAAACTCTGCAGGGCCCCGGCCCTCCAGGAACCGAGTTTGACACCGCTGGTTTAGACTGAGCTCAGGACTAGACTGACTGTAGTAGTTTGTTTGGTGTTTTTCAGTGCTCCTGGTCTTACCCGTGGGACAGGGCAGGCAATGGTCTCTGGCCTTGAGTCACTGTTGTCTTCTGGTACCGACTCACACACTGAGCTCTCCCCAAGTACAACAGAGCCCTACCAAGGCACAAACAAAGACAAATTATAGACCAGAACTTGGAGACAGCGTTTTCACTCGCTTCAAAAAATCCTCTCAAACTTTCTCTTTTAGATTTTCTAAAAACAAGTTCCTCACCGCAGAGACAGCAGAGCAAACAATTATCTGCAGTAACAAAAAAACTAATGCTAGTGTGTTATGCACTTAATTTAAATAAACAACTTTTGAGATAAGAATCTACATGTTATATACACACACAGCCGCTCAAAAGTTTGGGATCAGTAATTTTCTTTTTTCTTTTTAAAAGAATTTAATACTTTCATTCAGCAAGGATGTGTTAAATCAGGGCTGTCCAAACTCGGTCCTGAAGGGCCGGTGTCCTGCAGAGTTTAGCTCCGAGTTTGGACAGCCCTGTGTTAAATCGATAAAAAGTGACATTGTTAGAAAATATTTTTATTTTGGAGTGAGTATGCTGTTTTTTTTATTCAAAGAACCCTGAAAAAAAAATTTATCATTCGGTCTCGTGTATCTTCTCAGTGTCTGCGCTTTCTTTGCCATTTGTTGTGGAAAAATAAGTAAAGTGTGTCCAGCTAAATTCAATTAGTATTTTGTTAGATGGGTATAAAAAAAAAAAGCTTAGTTTACTGCAGAAGCAGTTGTCGTGTGAAGGCCTCCTTGTGTGAAGACCAAAGAGTGTAAAGACCATACCGTGTGACTCCACCGGGCTGGGACACCGGCAAAGGATATAAGTATCGCTTTTGATTTCTCCTCTTTTCTACTACTTGTTTCACTTCTGTTTCAGTTTTTATGACCATTTCTTACTATGTGTAAGTTGTTGTTTTTAGCATGTGTGTTTGGCTCAGTGTTATTTCTTAGGATTTCTGATAAACTATAGTGTCGTGATTTGTATTTATTATCTACTTTAATTTTAGTTAAATAATGTCTGAATTTATTATGTCTGTATAGGAGAGAGAGGATTTATAAATGTGTGTGTGTATATATGTATGTGTGTGTGGTTGTACATATATATAGTAGTTTTTTTGGTGTTTGGCTTAGTGTTATGTTAGAATCATTATTATACTCTTATACCTTTTGCTCTTTAATATTTTTAATTGTTTTTAGCTTTATTTTTTGTTTTTTCATTTAAAAGTTAAGTTTTGCAATTTTGTTGTATGCATTTGTCATTTTTAATTAATTTCTTTATTTTTAAAATGTGTATAGGTAGTATTTATAAAGTTTTAGCTTTGTTTTTAGTTGTTTTAATACAACAATTGATTGCTTCTGTTGTCCTCATTTGTAAGTCGCTTTGGATAAGAGTGTCACATACACATACACACACACATACATACAAAAAAGTCAAATAAGTAAATATAAATATCAAATAAGTGCAGCCTTGAGCAAAATATACTAAAAAACATTTTCGCTCTCTAGAAAATAATAGAAACAAGGTTTAAAATATTTTTTCAGTCAATATTACATAGCCTATTAAAAAACCCTGATAAATGAAAAAAGTTTGTGCCTGTATGCAAAAGTTGTTTTCTTTTTTGAAAGAAGTCTCTTTTGCTCAGCAATGTTGCAATTATTTGATTTAAATAATACAGTAAAAACAGTAATATTGTGAAATATTACAACTTAAACAGCTAATATTTAAAATATCAAGAAAACTGGTTTATGAGATCAACCAATACAATTTCAACATTTCATGTAGAGTCAGAACGATCTTAAAACACAGCCATCATTTCACATTTCAGACGAATAGTGCCGAATAATGATGCTATTCTCCAAATCATCTGTGTGTTTAAATCACACAAGAAAAACAAGCTGTAAGTGTTACAAAAACAGTGAGCAATATAAACACGAAACAACGATCCCACAAGAGTTTGCCTCACCACGGGAACACGAGAGAGCACCCACGTTGCCAAGTTACTACAGGCAGACGCCACCTTTGCTGGGTTAAAACTTAAACTACACCAGTAAACAGCACAAAGTGAACAAAGTAAATGTGCACACCTTGCTGGAGCGGATTTGTCTGTAAATGTCGGTCTGTTGGCGTATACGGTACTCCAGATCTGAGACTTGGGCCTGCAGCCAGTTCCAGTGACTGATGATGGCAGCTCGGTCAACGGCATAACGGCCTTCTGCTCTCCTACATCTGGAAAACACACGGAAATATACTGGTTACAATTCACAGCAAGACTTTATTCATGTTCATTCATGTTTTAGGAAACATGCGTCTTCATAGTTAGCATTCACGCTGAAGTTTTAGCTAAATGCATCCCCATTGACTTTCCTTCTAAAAGCCAGGTAAGAAGTTGCTCTAAAAAGTTGTCATGGTGCTTATGTGGAAGAGTTATATTTTGGTTCGAGTCATTTTCAGACGCAGTTCCTCACAGTTTCCAGTCCCATTTCTACTGTTAATACATTTATTTATTTTTTCATGACGTGGAGTGAAAAAACATCGAGTAACCTTTGTCTGCTGATAATCGCCTCAGCACAGCACATAGTGACATGGAAGTGTGAAAACAAAACCGAGAAACAAAAGCTGACAGGAAGTTAACCGAGAACATCAGTTCCATTCAAAACTTCCTCTAGATGTTTATGCGCGTGAGAATTTAGCAAGCCACTTGACACAGGCCATTCAGTGAGACTTTTCCCATAAAAACACTCAACTTGCCCCCTTTCAACGTCACAAAAAAATGAAAATAAAGATAACATAGGGTCAGGCACTGTCAAAAACGCACTGAATTAACCTCTGACCTCTTTACATTAGCCCCAGTACATTCTTGCATAACCTCTGCTCTCTCAGCTCTTGCAGTGAGGTAACACACCAAGTAAAACCAGTGCACATTACCGAAAATAAAAAGATTGCAAAACACGAGGAGAAATAAACATCTCCTTTTTCATCTGTAGTACAACATGACTCAAGATTTCCCTGAATTAGAGAGAGAGATAAGAGACTTAAGAGATAAAAGTGAAGGGAAAAACAAAAAGCATCACTGTAACCACAGAGGAGAAGGAGTAGAAGAGAACTAAAAAGTGTACCGAAGACAGAAACACTCACTTATCACTACTTTGTGTTTTCTTCTAACAGTCCAATAATGTTTTTTATAGGCTGGAATTACACTTAGATCTGCTTCAGAGGAGCTTGACAACAACAAAGGCTTGTCTGAAGCCTCTTTTTCTTTTCACCCGAGAGAATATCAATCAATAGACTCTCATTCTCAACATTTAGGATTTTTGTGCTTTTATTCTGTGGGCTTCAGTCCCAGATGTAAACAGAAACCAACTTTTTAAGGCCATTTTACACTAAATCACAAGTTCCCAGTATGTTTTCAATGGGAGAAAAGTAGCAGGCATCACTGCTTGCCAAGCTCACACACGACAATCCAGCCTCTTCACAGTGCACGAACGTTAGAGCCGCACTGGGCAGGACAAAAGGATTTATTTGTGGCCGCTGCATGTCATTGAGCAATCATGTGTGATATTATTGACAACCAATCAAATGACATTGAGTTATGTAGTCAAAGAACCACACTGCAGCAAAGCACTAGTTATCTACCAATAACATGTTTGAAAAGTGTTTGTGAGACTCGAGTCAGCACTAGCAACTAGGGGTGTGCGATATATCACAATTCTTGTTTTAACAATATGCAATTTGACATTATAGAGTATATCGCAAAAACCAAACAAAAACACCCAGAGAGTGCACACATAACGTGATGTAGATTAGACTCGAGCACATCAAGAGTTCACACTTTCACTGCATGATTAAGTCTATTAAAACACATTTAGAATTCCCCAAAACTAAGATAATGCGGGCAAATATGTATATATCTGATAAAGTTAATATTATACGAAGAACAAAGTTTTTCTCCAAATATCAACACGAGTGCAAATGTGATATTGATTTGATGAAAAGTCCAATAAACTTAACATAAAAAGTTAATAAGAGACTCACATTTTAGACAAGTTCCTGTTTTCGACAATGAAAAATTCAAACAAAGTCACAGCAGAATTGTTTTGCGTGTCTGAGCAACACACGACGGCGTTTAGTTACTGAATCGATCAACCGTTTGAACGAATCACTCATCGACTCACTCATGCATTAAACAGTCCACTGCCGCTTCAGATGCAGATTCTGTGCCTCCTCTGCACTGCAAACACAATTTGTGTTGATGCTGATTTCATTTGATTGGTAAAAGCCCTATAATGTCTTACTATTTGAATTTATTGATTAAAATTTAAGAATTTGACAAAACTGCATACATTAGGTTAGGAAAAACAAAAAACAAAAGTGGCATTACAAAAGATAAAAATGCCCATGAAAGATAAAAATATCCATTTAAACTTACTGGAAAAGTTCATTTCTGTTCCTCCTGCAAACTAACCACTGCACAGAATATGAAGAATATTAAAAGCTTTGGGAGTCAGCTGTCGACGGCAGTCCTAAACCTGTCAAAGTACCAGCACAATATCATGCTCAGCAAAATAACATCGGATTATCGTTAAACAAAATTCCATAAAATATCTAGATATCTTTTGTCATTAAATCGCACACCCATACTACCAACACCACGTTGACACTGCATTGCATTATATTTAGAATAAACTTGCCAAAAGTACCGATACTTCAGGAACATGCCTAATTGTAATCCTACTGAGAATCTGGGAAGATAACTGGCCCAGATATGAGCTCACAATCTGTGATCATGAGGAGATCTGGCATTTATCTGTGCTACAGCCTGCACACAGACAGAAAATCATGCTCTGCTTCACTTCAATGAACCTTTCACTTTCATTCTTTAAAAATACATTTCACCAACATTAAAGGGATAGCCCATCCCCCAAAAATTGTCATCATCGTCGACGTTGATAGCCTCATGGGCAGAGCACCGAATCCTGACTCAAAGACCTTTCCCCATCCCACCCCCCTCTTTCTCTCCCATTTTGCTTCCTGTCAGCTCCGATCTGTCCTAACATAACAAAAGGCAAAAATGGCCAAAAAAGGTCATCATTTATATTTTCAAGGATGCTGGTAACCAATCAGTTTTGCTTCCCATTGGCTATCCATTCTATGGACAAAATACACAATGCAAGTCAATGGGAACTACAACTATTTGGTTCCTAACATAATATAATTTAAAACACTAAAACAACTAAAATTAATAAATATATTATTATTGATATAATAATATTATAAAACACCATGTACAGACATGAAAAGTATAACTCTTCATATTTGGGCAACCAATTTTGCAGACAACGTGTGTATATATTTCACCAATAATCACAATCTATTTTGAAGAGGATGACAAAGACAGGAATGAGGCTTCTGTAAACATGCTATGAGTCCCTGGAACAAGCTTTACAAACATCGTGACCATCCTTTTTCCTCTTCACTGGAATACCATGTTTCCAGTACCAGTGTTTTGTATTTCTGGGCATTCAAAATGTTTCCAAATGGGTTCAGGGTGGGGGAGGGACTGACACAATAAATGCAACACACAGCTGCCACAAGAGGCAGCTCATGAACATGAGGGAATATCATGCATGCTTGCATGCAAGGACGAATGTGATTTTTTTTTGTCTGAGTGAACAGAGCTTTTGAAACGGTCTGTATGTGTGTGAGAGAATAAACTTGCATGCATTCGAGTAATAAATTTGATCCGAGTGAATGAGCACAGATAAGATGCTTCCCAACCCGATGTCCTCAGAGGAAAAAGGAAACAAGCAGGAAGTGGCCACAAAATGAAAACAAGAGACTGTGCGTAAAGATCAAAAGGCAGGTCGTGTCAGCACAACACACACTCCTTGACTGGGTGAGAGTAAGGGAAATTTGCATAAGCTAATATGATCTACAATGCATCTCGATGACCTACAAGCCGTCAAATCTGAGTCACATGCCTGCTATAACATACCATGCCTACGTAGACTTAACAAAAACCAAACCAAAAACAGGCAGCATTACATTTAACTTTACTCAAATGCCCTTCAATTTGTCCCATCCAAACTTCCTGTTCACTTTCGTCAATAAAAAACTGTATTTGTCAAGGGAAATTAAACATTAAAAATAAGCCCACAATTCAAATCAATAAACCCACAGGCCTACCACATTTGCAACAATCACATTCACTGCCGGTGATAAAAACCCAGCCTATTTTCCAGGCCCAAGATTTAGTTTTGATCTAACTTTGACAATTACACACTCCATTTGAGACCAAACAGAAACATTTCAACAGGACAAAATCACAAGCACTCTACAGAGACAAAAGTCACACACACATACAAACTGAAGTGCCACATACAGCCAAACATTTACAGGCCAAATAATCCAGAAACCTTCAGCTTGATGCCAAGTGGGTCATCATAAGAAAAGGCCCACATTCACATGAGTGGACACAAAGCCAGAACAATAAACACAGAACAAGATTGTGCCAGTATTTTAAACCAACATACAAAAAGCAGCACACGTGGGCCAAACATGTCAGAACAAATCTAACTAGAGGTGAACAACAGCACTGATTAATGAATTTAATATTAATTTCCTATCACTAAAATGATAGACAAACCATTGGCTGAACGTCTGATCAGTATCGCACACAATTTGAAACACTTCAGGAGTTTCGAAGTCATCATTGAATTGGTTGAAATATATAGGATTTCCTCGATACGTGCGTGTCGTATTCTTTAATGTTCTGCCTGGAAACAAAGATGCCGTGACGCCAAAACCCCTCACGAAAGCCGTCATGTTTACAATTGTGACAATGAGCGCTTATCTGGATCAACTAAACGCTGGATTTTCAAAACTACGTGAAATATTTAAAGTCTGCTGTACAGGATCTTTAAAAATATGTCCAAGAGTTTTACACACTGCTCTGTTATTGTGGCAACACTTCCATGCCCCTAAACATGACGCAGCACAAAACGAAACGTGATTGGCTGCTTTACCTGTCAGTCATATGGCCTCTTGGATGAGCCATGGCCACTCAAAGCGGACAAGGTTCTGCCGTCAGTCTGAAGGTCTGGCTATGCAAGACTAGAAAGTGTATGACATTTATTTCTCGTACAAAATGGAACAAGACACGTTTGGTTGTAAAAATCTGTCAAATCCAGATCTACGACCTGAAAACGATTCATGTTCTTAAGACTGAACAGGATATGCAAGTACATAGTTTTGTAAATATAATTGTTAAGTCATTTGCAGTTTAATTCCCCTACTGTGGTGCTATCAAAATATTTTATCCTGACACAAATGTCTTGAGTTAGGGGCATGATTATCTGTTTGAAGAGTCAATTAAAGTAATTAAAAATCACATGCTTCTCCTTTAAAGCAAACTTTGGCTGTCAATGAAAAAGTACACAAACTGTGTTCAAGCAATGCTGATTCTTGGTGAAAAAACAAACAAACCATGAGTAACCTCCTCTTAAACTCAACGGGAACATCACATGATAATGCGGTGTAATGCTTAAAACAATAACAACTCGCAAGCAGAGAGCAACCACTCAAAAATCTCCCCAAGTGAAGCGAGACGGAGCTGATGATCAACAGAAAAAAAGCGGGGACATAAATACGTAAAACTGCTTAACCTTTCTCTGAAGTTTCCTACAGACTATGACCTCTGCACAGAACAAACCACCATAAAGTGTAACATTAGCACTGCAGTGAAGACAATCACAGCCAAACTCAAGTGGGAATGGGTGGAAGGACAGGAACGTCCCATCTCAAGGTCAGAAAACACTACAGAGTATCTCTGTGTAACACACACACACACACAGTGCCTGGGGATTTTGTCAACTGAAGCACTACCAGGACACGACATGTGAAAAGCACTGCAAATTTCTAAAGTCAAAATCTCATTCTCTCATCAAAAACATCATCATTATCACTCAAACATATCTGTATACACGCACATATTAACATATTATTACTAGGGGTGTGTATTGGCAATAATCTGGCGATATGATGCGTATCATGATACAGGGGTTGCGATACGATATATTGCGATACAGTAAGCAAGGCGATATATTGGGATATTTCTTATTTTAGGAACAGGAAATATTCAAGTGCTTGCAGAATTTTTTAGTTAAATGTATAAAATGCATTTTATAAAAACATATATTTATAGATTCTACTTTAAAAGTCACACGGTTTAAGTTTACAATTGTGACATGCAATGTCATAACATTTGATCTGAACAAAAAATGACATCTGCTTAATATCAATGAAAAATAAAGTGCTTGCAGGATTCCTAAAGAAAACAAAACAATTGTAAAACAACAAAATAAAAACAGATGTTAAACATTCTCAGAAATTTTCAACTTGGATTTCACAGGTTTTTCAGTTTGTATTTATGTTCCGCGTGGAATCGCCGAGACCCCCCAACTGCACAAAACGCCCACGAATTACTAGACAAAGCTGCAGCTGTCAAAGGCTCTTCAACACGGGACGCGGCAAGCGGCAGAACTGAGGTCCCGGGGCGGACATTGCCACAACAGCCCAGATGACGCCACACTTCAGCTTTGTACACCGAAACGAGAGCTGGAACAATTCTTTCATCCTCCAGTACTGGCAGTGAACTATATTAACGCTAACATTAGTGGTGTGCCCTGATGCCAGTATTTCCTGTTACTGTTTAAGTTCAGAGATTAAGACTGATATCTAGCGGTCGGGATATGAACTCAAAACGAAACAACTGCCATGAATATTGCATGATTATTTTTTTATATCGCTATTCCGTTTTGGATAATCAATACAGTATCGCCAAACAAAATATCGCGTTACTCGCATGTATCGATATTTTCTTACACCCCTAATTATTACTATATATTAATATACTACTATTACTATGTTACTTGTACTATTACTATGTTGCTATTATCTACAATAATAAAAAAGGGCTGCGCGATATATCGTTTCAGCATTGATATCGCGACATCCGCGATAGTCACATCACAGATTGTGCAATATTTAGTAGCAACAAAACAGAGAAAAATCACTTTTGTAGCTATTACACAGATTTACTAGATTTAATTTACAAAGTGAAGACTATGCAGTGTTATTTTACATTTGATTATCAATATTTCATTTGTTTTAGCAGTTTATTTAATTTCTATCTTTGTTCTATTATATTTATCAATGGTTGTAATTTGATTATTTTCTATGCTGATTTACTCACCTAAAATCACCCCAATCATTGATTATTTTTTCCCAAACAGAGCTATTCAAGACATCTGTTTAGTCCCCCCTCCCCATATCGCAATATATATTGCAGAAAACAAAATAATTGCAATGTGAGTTTTTTTTCTAATATCATGCAGCCCTGATACATACACATACACACATATATATATATATATATATATATATATATATATATATATATATATATATATATATACACACATACACACATATATATATATATATATATATATATATATATATATATATATATATATACACACATATACATATATATACACATACACACATATATAAAATCTATTATACTAAACTGTGTTATTTTTGTTATGCAGCCTTTGTTTTTACAGAGTATTATTTTAATTACACTACATTACATATTGAATGTAAATAAATAAAAAAGGACACTTTTATCACTACTGCAATTTTGGTGTCAAACCAAGTGCATTTTCAGGCTGGACTCTCATCTGCGTCACTGCCTTTATGATGAACTCTTTTGCCTCTGACATGCACAAGCGCGTATGCGCACACACCCTGCTTTTTCAGGAAATGACAGAACGAGACAGAGGAGCAAAACAAAACACAGGAAATCAAACCTGCGGTGATCATTACGTGGGTAACATGCAGACAGCTGAGACGAGAAGACTGAATACACACACCTGCATGCATGCAAATAGCAACGACTTTGAGACTCCAAGCACAATCATAAGGTGGCTCAGAAAGACGCTGATGCCATGGGGGAGAGGGGTAAACTGTTAGGCAAAGAGTCAAAGAGCAACTCATGTTTATTGTACCCTGCATTACAGAGCCGCTCTACCGCAGACATGATATGGGCGTCGTCTGGAGAACAAAGAGTTTGATGTGATGAGAGACAAAGAGAGACAGAGTCCCGCCCCTTTCAAGGTCACATGACTGTTAGGAGGCAGACATGGAGCAAAATAAAGAAGAACAGAGAATGGAAAAAGAAAAAGGCATGCCAAGTTTACAGCATGAATATAGCGTTTAAGCATGCTTAAAATAGCTTTTATTGTATTGTTTGGGAGGGCTGAAAAACTCATTCAACAGCATTACGTCCAATGACTAAAATGTACAAAAGACAAAGTAGCATTTCCTACACCATTCCTAATCGTGTCTATTTCTGTATCTCACCAAACTTTATTATTTAGCCAACCCTGACTAGGTTTACTCCACTACCAATAACAGCAGGCTGTAGTACTCTCAGCACCTTGTTAATATTCTTCGCTACATTTCATAATTAATTAAACCGATATCATCTAAAAAAGCCACGGCCCATAAACTCAAAGCAGTTGGCTTTTACACACGAGTATGTGTGGCATGTGTGGGCCTGGTCTCTACACAGGAAGCCCATGCCCCCATTTTCCCAGCTCCCAGTGCATTACGACAAGTCAGCAGATTTCCACATTACTGACCATACACACAAACACTCTCCCATATATCCCCCCACTGCTCTCAGTGTGTGCTGGAGGCCGTGGTTTGCTAGATAAACGCTGTGAACTCTGTAGTCATGTGTGGGGGGGCGTTAGTACTGATAGAAGAAGGTCTGGATGGTCTGATAATAAGCACGTTTCCTTGTTGACCACAACACACAACAACCGTCGCTCCCGCCACAAAAGGGTCAAAGTGGTGCCTGAGGCTACCAAAAGAAGTTAAGGTCGGTTTGCTGTGCTAATGTTTAACTTCAGCAAAGTTACATCAGAAGAGACTCTGACTAACATTTGAACATTCTTGATGAACAAACATTCAATCGCCTTTTATCCAAGCACTACGAACTTCATTAAACGTGTCGCATTGTTAAAAAGGTACAACCCACAGGTGTTAATCTTAGGTGTTTCTATAAGAATATAATCTCCACAGGTACAACTACAGGTCAGAGTACGTCATGATCAGCTGATCACAGCTGCACAAGTACAGACATGACGATTGCAACATATATTCCCCAAACATGTAAATATTTCCAGTGAAGTTTAGAGAAAAACAGTGAGCCATCTGGAGCTTCTGTAACTGATGCTGCTTGCATGTAAGCTTTTGCATAAAGAGAGTGAACTTGCAGCCACTTGAACAAACACGTGGCCCGTAACCATTTCAAGATTAATTTGTAGATAGGTATTCATTTGTAGAGGAGGTCAGTGCAGTGCTGAAACTGATTTACTACAGCATTCTGCATGTCAGATTAAAAAGCTGTCTCCAGTCGAATTAGTTCATGATCTTATACCTGAATTGACCTGAAAATGCAAAAAACAGTACCATGTAATGATTGTTAAATCAAAAACAGATCTTTAAGTGATTCTCAACCGAGGAGCTAGGGAGCCGCAGCAAACTTCCAGACGGGCATACAGATGACACAATTATTTAACTACAGGAGGAAGCCATATTTTTGAGGTGTGATCTGAAAAAGTCATCCAAGGGAACTTGTATTATTTTTCTACTGGCCTGGTTGGGCAAGTGGTTCAAATTTTTACTTTCCAATATTTTCACTGGCCCTGCCACTAAAAAAGGGGGTCGTTATTGTTTTGACATGTTATTTTGTATTCTAACAAATAAGCTTATATGACACCAAAATTTTCAGCAACATTTTACAATTTTCGATTGCAATTTCAATGCCACAAACTACTAGCCTAACAAGCATGAAGAACAAACATTAAAGACAAGTGAACAGTCAGTAAAAGAATAAATTACAAGCAACAGCACAAATAAATGAATAGAACAAAAGTTTTTAGATTTGTAGGTGTTCAAGTACAGAAACGGAATAATCAAATTTAACTAAATATAGATTAATCTTTGTTAAAGCCAAGTAATTCAGTCAAGAGCAGGGAATTATTTTTTTTTTATTAACATTAAGGATACCAACAGCAGCTGGTAAATTAGGTGGTCACTTTAAACAATTCATGGGTTTAATATATTGATCAACATCAGATTTC
Organism: Barbus barbus; assembly: GCF_936440315.1. Classification (NCBI taxonomy): domain Eukaryota; kingdom Metazoa; phylum Chordata; class Actinopteri; order Cypriniformes; family Cyprinidae; genus Barbus; species Barbus barbus. The sequence goes on along the minus strand of NC_136732.1, from coordinate 35,113,537 downwards.
TTTCTCAACCGTTTAAGTTCACTTGAGACGTAACCCACTGCTTGAGGATACTTACCAAGATGGGTATTTTGACATTTGTACGCATTTGTCCATTCAAGTGCAACAAGACATGGAAAGAAACTCCATATTCCAATGGCTGAGATCCACTGGCATAAATCTAGAAATATAGGCCTACCTTGCAGAATTCCAGAGAAAGCTTCACAGGATCACTGAAGAATTTGACCTCTTAGCTTTACAAGATTTCTACACACCCCTCAACTCTTGTGGGCTCATGTTGTAAATATATATGGCCAATATGATCCTCCCAGCTGTGTTCCATGCAATCAAACTGCAGGATTCCAGTAAAAGGTGCAGATTACATGTTGGCCAAGCTACGACTGTATTTGTTGGTGGACAGAACAGAAATGTAAACAGGAGCTTGTGCCAGGCAGCAAGAAGCCAGTGAATTGAGAGAGAGGTGAATCCTGGAGTTTACATAAACTTTACATGAATTAACAAGAGGAGAAAAGAAAGAGAGAGAGAAGGAAACAAACTGGCTAAGAAAGCAAGCATGTAGGAAAAAGTGAGTATATAAGAGTGAAACGTTATGCAATGGGTGTGGGTGCAGATTTCCAAGGGCCATCAGTTCTGCCGTAAGCAGCTCCAGATGTTTGGAGATCAGGGTGGGAAAGTGACGCTGCTCCTCGGCATGTTTGAACTCCTGACTGACTGCACCACCAGAGCAAGAACGGCCTTAATGTCACGCTGGCATAAGAGATCTGTGATGTGCTTCTCAAAGAGAAGACGACTTGGGAGATGAACTTACAATATCCAGCCTATCGTGGGACACATGCAAACCACATACTGTGCACAAGTGCTCACAACTCTTAGGATGAAATTACTTTTTTTCCCATATGCAAATTTCATTGATCTACTTTTGATTGCTTTTCTTGACATACTTGACTACCTTGAATCTTGGGGCATATGACAAAAAATAATTAAAAATGTTTAAAACATAAAAGAGTTTCATGTCAATGCATCCTGAAATAATATGCATGGCATTAAAAATATGCTAAACATCAATAAACAATTACAATAATTATGACATAAAACATCAACCAAACTATTTTTCAGTATTTTAGGAGGCATCCTGTAATTTGATGTTTGTAAAGAGCAGAATTTGATCCAAAATATGTGCAGCTGATTATGACGTTTGTTTAAAATCATGTCTGGACCAATTATGAAAACAAGACTTATTAATGACGCATAACAGGATGAACTGTTTGTCAAAAAATATGCGTGGGCCCGTGTTACAATACGGAGCACTAAATGCACAGCGAGTGGGAAGCCAAACATTTACACCCATAATAAACAATGTTTGGGGGTAGGGGTGGGTAATATGGAAAAAATATATCACGATTTTATTTTTTTTAATATCACGATTCACGATTTTATCACGATTCTGTGTCATGTTGGTTTTACTATTTTGGTTTTACAAGTGGTCTGAGCATTACAGCCAAACTAGAAAGACAAAGCCTTTCAAGGTAACAAAAAACAAACAAAAAGACATGGCAGATATTTAGGCCAAAGTAGGTGAAGATAAAATAATGACAAAGATTTTTATCTTTCTTATTAAAAAATAAGAACAAAGAGACACATTACAAATACACACAATATACAAATAAAACAAACAGTGCTTTATTTTCAGGTAAAATATGTGTATTTAGCAGAGCATTCAATGAAATTAAATGAACAAGTATAAAAATAAAACACTACATAGACTGATTCCTAAAGCAACTGTATTAAAGTTTTTCAGTCAAGAATAGTGAGTGATTTTTCTCTTTGCCTTTTGTTGTTTTATTAATGTTAAATGAACAGTTCTCCCAAAAACTAAATAGTCATCTGTCATAATGTTTTATCTTAAGCACCACCACCAGACCTAAGTTCAGTCAACAAGACAAACATGCATTCATACAAGGTTATTCTAATTACTACAGTTCTATCATCATTTAATGCTAAATTATCATAATATCATATGTTTGACTGACTGATGCTAAGTAAGATACTTAAACTGTGCCATTTTCCAATATATATAAGATAATTAATATTATTTAAAAAAACAAACAATTTGTTCAGAAACTAGCAGGCAGATAAGAAATACACACGAGCCAGATGGAGTTAACAGGTTGCCAGGATGCAATTCTTAAATAATTGAAAGATGCACCTTTACCTTGCCGTTCTTTAGCGTGGTAAGAGGTAAAACCCACTTAAGAAGTTAAGCACTGCTGCTACAGCCATCAAAGCAGCACTTTTGTACAGAATTCAGACAATAGACGATCACTTTCAGATGTCAAATCGCCTGCTGAGAGTAATGTTCCTGTTAAAGGAGATCTTCAATAAATAGTCACAGAAGAAAAAGGGCTTAACCAACTGTATTCTGTCAACTTGATGTTTTGCACCCAGAATAGTTCTAGGCAAGGCGAGTTTATTTATATAGCACATTTCATACACAGTGGTAATTCAAAGTGCTTTACATAAAAGGAAGTGAAAGTCATTAAAAATAATAAAATCACAACAAAAAATGATATAAAAATTGATTTAAAAAGAATTTAAAACAGTTAATAGAAAATAATTACACAGGGCAATCAGTTCTGACGTAGCACAGTGCTCATTCAATAAATGCACAGCTAAACAGATGAGTTTTGAGTCTGGATTTAAATGTGGCTAATGTTTTAGCACATCTGATCTCTTCTGGAAGCTGGTTCCAACTGCGGGCCGCATAATAGCTAAACGCAGACTCCCCTTGTTTTGTGTGAACCCTTGGTATTTCTAACTGACTCGATCCTAATGATCTGAGTGGTCTGTTTGGTTTATATTCAGTGAGCATATCAGCAATATATTTAGGTCCTAGGCCATTGAGTGACTTATAAACGAGTAAAAGTACTTTAAAATCAATCCTAAATGTAACTGGAAGCCAGTGTAAGGACCTGAGGACTGGTGTGATATGCTCAGATTTTCTGGTTCTAGTCAGGATCCTGGCAGCAGCATTCTGGATGAGCTGCAGCCGTCTAACGGTCTTCTTGGGAAGGTGATATTATGATGATAATAGGTGATATTATCATCCTATGATGGTGATACATATGATATTATGATAATTTAGCATTAAATGATGATAGAACTGTAGTAATTAGAATAACCATGTATGAATGCATGTTTGTCTTGTTGACTGTGTATTTGTAATGTGTCTCTTTGTTCTTATTTAATAAGAAAGATAAAAATCTGTGTCATTATTTTATCTTCACCTACTTTGGCCTAAATATCTGCCATGTCTTTTTGTTTGTTTTTTGTTACCTTGAAAGGCTTTGTCTTTCTAGTCTCCTCACCGGGAAGGCCGGTGAGGAGACCATTACAGTAATCCACCCTGCTGGTGATAAAGGCATGAACAAGTTTCTTCAAGTCTTTACTGGAAACAAAACATTTAATTCTTGCAATATTTTTGAGATGATAGTATGCTGATTTAGTTGCTGCTTCGACATGACTACTGAAACTAAGGTCTGTCTCCAGAATCACCCCAAGATTTCTGACTTGATTTTTAGTTGTTTGACCCCTAGAGTCAAGGTATGCATTCACCTTGAGAACTTCATTATTGTTTCCAAATACAATGACTTCAGTTTTCTCCTTGTTTAACTGAAGAAAGTTCTGGCACATCCAACTGTTAATTTCATCAATGCATTGGCAGAGGGAGTCAATGAGGCTATAGTCATTTGGAGATAAGGCTAGGTAAATCTGGGTATCATCAGCATAGCTGTGATAGGCAATGTGATTCTCTCTCATTATTTGACTTAGTGGGAGCATATACAGGCAAAACAGGAGTGGTGCAAGAATTGAGCCTTGTGGGACTCCGCGTGTCATGGCCATCCACTTACACTTATGCTCTCCTATACTCACATAATAACCTCTCCCTTCTAAGTATGACATGAACCATTTGAGTGCCATCCCAGAAAGCCCAACCCAGTTTTCCAGTCTCTCTAGAAGTATGTCATGATCGACAGTGTCAAACGCAGCATTAAGATCTAATAGTACCAGCACTGATATTTTACCAGAATCAGAATTGAAGCGAATATCATTTATTATCTTAATAAGGGCAGTCTCTGTGCTATGATGACCTCAGAAACCAGATTGAAAATTGTCAAGGTATCTATGAGTTTAAGTAGTTGCTCAGCTGATTAAAATCTACCTTTTCAATAATCTTACCTATAAAAGGAAGATTTGATATTGGTCTAAAATGTTATAGTTATGAACTCTTAAATGCGGAGCGAAGATTGCTATATGTTTTAAGGCCCTATCATTTCCGCAATGCGCAAAATGTGGACGGAACCGCGGAACGCAGGCATAAAAATGGAATTTACTATATAATGTGGAGTGTCACGGAATATGCTAATTTTGAATAAATAAATCAAAAGTAGGTCAGTACACTTAAAGCTATATGGACTAGTGTCTGTAAATATTAAGCAGCAAAATACTATTTAAATATGAATCCAATAGTTTTATTTATTTTATTTGATTGATCAGCTGTAATTTCCATCACGTGTGTGATTTCACAGAGCTGCATTTACCACACAGAGCAGTTGTTCGCTGACAAGCTGTGCAAAACCATGCTGATAATGAACGTGGAATTGCATAGCTTATTTTTGTTCCGTATTTCTGGAAAAAAGCAACAAAATTAAAAATTATAAAATTATAAAATTAAATGAAACATTAAAATGGAATCCATTAAATTGTGTAAATGTCTTTAAAAGTCTAGAATTAGACTTGTAATTAGACATGTTTTTTGATTAATACAATTTAATTTAACCATTAAAATTCTAGAAAAATTCAAATGGAAAAACTGAATCCAGAAAAACAACAAAATTTGGACAAAAAAATTAAAATAAAACGGAATTTGGCATCAAGACGCCTATGATACTTCATTCTGGAGGACTGCGTTGATTATCCATACACAAAGAAAAGCGTCTAGTGGACAGGCGAGGCCTAATTATTCAGTGCTACCTGAAACTAGTCAATTATGAACGTTTGTAGTTATGCACATTCCTAGTAATGATGTATATAAAATAAACACTACAAAAATGTGCCGCTGTTACCTGGCAACACACCATAGTTAGTTAATATTAACAGACACACTGTAGCTATTAAGCCAAAGCAATTTATAAATCAATATCAATGGATACCACCAAATTAGAGGGTCTTTATCTGAGCCTGTATGTTACAAAAAAAAATACAGAAATGATGTTACTATCAGCGTGAGGGACAGAGAGAAGATTTCATTTCACACCACAGATGTGTATGCTGATCAAGGGAGCATTTAAGCCAGACACACTCTGGTGATCAGATATGAACCAGCTTGATCAAACCCCTAAAGGAGGAATCAGACACTTTATTTAGAAATGTGTATGTCTGTAATGCACCAAACACCTGCTGGTGTGACATCAAACACGCTCTGTTCTGAAAAGCAATCACTCACGGCCTACGAGAAACAGACACCTCCAACAACCAACGAAGAGCTAGCACAACGCTAATGTTTCAGTCATTGACGCACAAGCAGTTGAGCAGATAAATGTGTTTGTACACACATCAACAAACACAATTTCAGTAACAAAAATTGGTTAAATATAAACCATTTACATTTATGTATTTGAGAGACATTATCCAAATTTTATCCAAAATGACTTGCATTGCATTCAAGGCACACATTTTTATCAGTTCAAACAACCAGACAAAATTTTGTATATAATTTTATACATTTAAACATATTACATATAATCCACCATATCAGGTCAATCACCATTTACTCAAACTACGCTGCAAAAAACATGTTGCTATATGCACTAATTCGATTATCACAACGCATCAAAATATAGCAACTAGAAGAAGAAATTAAGAAATTTCAGAGTTTGTGCTCATGTAAACAATCAGAACAAAACCTTAAAAAACTCCTTTAGAACAGGCTAGATTTTTCCCAGTATTTCACAAAAGAAAACTGAACATTTAATTGATTTAAAAGACAATATGAACTCTTCTGAACTTTAGACACACATTTCATTAGATTGAAAAACAAACTCCATTGCTCTAAGTTACTCGAGCAGCCAGCAAAACACAACCACATGTGGCTTGAGCTTCCAAGAGCTCAGGGATTGCTGGCCAATGTGAGCCTGTACTGTGTCCAGCCGGCATTCTCGTGTTTGCGGTGGGATAAAAAACTGCTGCGTGCGGAGTGTCTATACGTGTTTGGCAGCTATGAGCTCCATGTGCATGTTTGCCTATGTGTTGGCAAATCTGAAAATTCACTCCACCCATTCAGGATTGTAGAAATCGTTATACATAGTGACGCTCCCAAACAGCACAAGGACACATTTCTGCGGAGGAATCTGATGCTCATCCAGTGTTTTAGACACAGCAAGAGGATCTCCTTTTGAAAACAGTTCCTGGTGGAGTCGGGCTCAATCAGCCGTAAGCTCTGGACTGAATCAGAGCCAGAGTAGCAGTCAAAAGCCAATGCTGAAAGAGAGCAGAGACTCAGTGTTTCCTCCCCAGCACAGTTCAGCAGCTCAGGAATTTGTATTGTGGTCCCTAGACAATGTTCAAAAACAATAAGATTATCTGCAGCGCATTAGTGCTGCTTCCCGATCAAACACACACACACACACACTCAGAACTCTTCATGAGACTAAAGTCTTTCCACAGGTTTAGGATTAAGTGCTTTAAACAGGTTTAGGATTACAAGTCAACTTCAAGTCTAACACAAGCACAACCTGCTGACATAAGATATTATAAACTAAAGAGAGACCAAGCAGAGTCAGAAAATTTGACTTCAAAATAAAACAAAAGCAGAAACGCTCCATGTTTCTGCCCGTTTTTGTTCAACAACTAAGACATTCTTCAAAATATCTTTCATGTTCAGCAGAAGAAGAAAAAATCTTGCAGGTTTGGAATAAGTCGAAAAGTAATGTCCCTTGGAGATATCAGAGAGACAAGCAATTCCAATTAAATTACTAAAATTATGTCAATGTCACTAATCATATCAACTTTAACCTAAATGGAACCATCAGGAGTTTATTAAAGTTTTAGAACTCCATGTGGAAACACATCTGGACTTAGCATCACTTTTCCAGTTGTACATGACACTTTTTTTTTTTTTTTTAAGTACAAATATACTCTGATGTTTAAAATGTTGGCTCAGTGAGCTTTTCAGAAATAAAGACTTATTCAGCGAAGATGTATTTAATCAAAAATTAACAGTAAAGGCACTTATGCTAGAAAAGACTTCCTCTTTAAAGTAAATTGTTCTGTTGAACTTTATACTCAAGGAATCCAAAGAAATTGTATCAGTTTCCACTAAAATAAACCAACTGTTTTCAACATTGGAGATCAGCATTCAAACTGCGTCACGTTCTGTTAATACAGTCAAGACGATGAAACTCTCCAAGAGCGCACAATAACTAAAATTTAAAACGGTTAAAAGAAAAGGCTCAAACTAATCGCACAGACTTAATAAGCTACGCATCAATACCTCTTTCCTTTGTGCTTTGAACTTCTCTATGTGGAGCGGTGCGCGCTGTGACTGTCATCATTCTGCGCACGGGAAGCGCATTAGCACTTTGTGCCGCTCTCTATTGGGGCTTTTCTTATAATACTTTTGCGCAATGAAAGATTATTTATATCGTTTCTTGTTCTGTCCTATCAAGGCTATTAATAATCTAATGTATAGCACAGTAATGGAGGCAGCAACATATGACAGATAGAACTCCTCCATCATATGTTGCTGCCTTCATTACTGTGCTATTCATTTAAAAGAAATGTCTTTTAATTTTGTAGTTTATATTTATAAGTAAATACATTTACTTGTTTTCATTAATGTATTTTACGACAATACAAAGAGCAATGTGTAACATTTTACCAGATTTAGTCCTTCACATATTTACTTTTATTTGTTCCCCACTAAATAAAATGTTATTTCACTAAATGTTAAGATTTTATAAAATTGTGCACTCATGAATTTTCTAGAATAACTTTTGCTGCTAAATTATCCACTAACCTAGTTTATAATAGTATTTTTGTCAGATTATGAATGGGCCCGTTTACACCTGGTCATTTCATGCATTTTCGCTGATCTGATTTATTAAAACGTTTCCATTTACACTTGGCCACAGTCCCAAAACAGATATAAATGTGATCTTCAATTCCCGCGCTATATTTATATTTAACGATGTTCACGTCAACGAAATCAAAAGATAAGCGCTGCATTTTATTAATTATCAGCTCATTTCAAGATCAAAGACCGCAATAGGAGAGTGCGCGGCATCGGCACTGGAAAGATAAGTTTGTCTTACTACTTTTAATGAAGATGATCGTGTGTTGAGCGTCTGCATCTTACTTTCAGTTTTATTCGCCGCAGTTTGCACGTCGGCTTGCTCAAGAGATACTCAGCTATTCGTCTGCGGCGATGCGTGTTGCATTAGCACAGTCGTATCTGACTACAATATCAAATAGCCTATAACACGCTCGCATGTTTATTATTTTAACATTTTGGGACGAAAAATGTGGATTCAACAACCAGACGCATTTACACATGTCCAGTTTTATCCGGAATGCGGCCCAGACCACCTCCTGAAGTGGTTTGAGCGATCGGCTTTAAATTACAAAACGCATGAAGTGACCAGGTGTAAACAGCCCCTAAGCCTATATATTTTTGTTATTTTTCATTAAAATGAAGTTGTCTAGTACATTGTGTTTAACACACAAAAGAGTGACAAAGAAGTATATATTGTACATGGATTAAAAAAAATAAAAACGTATCAGAATTGGCTGATACTCAGAATTTTCTGAATCGGATCGGATCTGAAAAATAGGTATCATTGCATCCCTAGTAGTGACTGTATCTGTCCAACAGCTGCCTGACACGTTAACACAAGATCCAGTTGTTAATGGCTCCGATAGTTAAAAAAAATAAATAAAAAGCAAGGCCAAATTGTAAAAAGCTGGTTGTTGATGTACTGCCACATCTATAAACTGCTTGCTTGTTTGCAAAAGGCTCCATACATATATATTGGCCCTACAAGCAGTAAATGGGTACCGTTATTTGTGCTGCTGCTGCTTCTAGAAGGTTCCAGCATTGTTCATTTGACCACCCGGGAATAAGTGATAGAGCCACAAGGACTTTTACAGCAAGAACCTCTTTACTGCCAAACAACATGCAGCAAAACTTCATCCGACTGGTGGAGAAATTGACGAGGTGATTATATGATGTCATGATAGTGATGAGTCATACTAATGAACCACTAAGTGTCCACACCAGCACAAAGACACAGACAAACCCTCGGGAAAGGGTATGTGACCTGAGCCGCAGATATGATGCTTGCATATTTCATTACAGAACAAAAACAGGCCTAAGAAAGAGGCAACACATTGAGCTGTTTTATTCAGTCACTGTGCCACACACACACACACACACACACCCTTCACAGAGGAGTCTTTTCATTATGGGCCAGGCACTGCGGGCGCTGCCAGGTACAGATGATAGTGAGCCATACAGGCAGAAAGAGGAAAAGAAACCTACGCTGTAGGTGTAACTCTACCTTATCAGAAAAAAATGCTTAAAAACCTCATGAAAACCCAAATTGGCAATATCGTGACTCAAACCATGTTTCTGAGCCAGTTATTAGTGTACGATCAAGGTCCAAAAAGGTACCAAGGACATCGAAAAAATAATGCATGTGACATCATTGGTTCAACCACAATTTTATAAAAGCTACGAGAATACTTTGTACACAAAATAAATAAAATGACTTTATTCAAAAATTCTTCTGTCTCTGGAGGGTAAGAAAGCTCTCAGATTTCATTAAAAATATCTTAATCTTTGTTCCGAAGATGAATGAAGGTCTTATGGGTTTGGAACGACATGAGGGCGACTTAAAGACAGAATTTTTAAAATTTTCATTTTGGGTTATTGTAAGCTTCATGATTTCAATTAATTAGTGTAAGCTTCATGATTTCAATTAATTAGACATTCGTTTTGACTATTAAAATTTAATTTAACCATTAAAAGAGTCTAGAAAAAAAAATTAAATCCAGAAAAATTTAAAATGGAAAAAACGGAATTTGGGAAAAATATTTATAAGGCCCTACTTTAATCAGACAGGCACATTAAAAACATAATGAGACCTAGTGATTTAATAAAAATGTCCAACCCAACTAGAAAGTAATAAAAATTATATAGCGGTTGTCGTTTCATTATTTTCACTATTAGTATAAGGAATAACTATTAACTGTTGTTTTTGTTTATTATAATTATACAATTTTATAATTTGTATTATTATTGTTAACAACAACAGTTACTATCATTAGGGTTGGGTACCAAACTCTGTACTTTTAAGGGCACCGACCGAATTGCGTCAGTACTACAGAGTAAATTCACATTAAATCATTCGGTACCAAATTTCAGTACCTGAGAACACATTTTGAGAGATACACAAAGAGAAAGAGAAAAAAAAAAAGAGATGAAAAAAGAGAGCGAGAGGGAAACCCTGTGACATGATGTCCCTGTAACTCTTTAAAACACAACACAGGGCAAAACCGAAATGTTCTGAACTGTGCTTACATTTCTAGGGTCATATGGTTTCCACAAAAACGTGGACAGGATGGCCATTCATAAAAACAGAATTTACTCTATAGCGTGGAACGCCACGGAATTTGTAAATTTTTGGATGAATAAAAAAAAGAAGGTCTATTCTTGATATCAACAATTAAATTGTCACTAGTGACAACGTTCATTTCTGATATCTGAAAATGTATTTCTGATATCAACAATTGGGAGGGTAATTTCTGATAAACCATTTAATTCTTGATATCAGAAATGAACTTTGTCACTAGTGACAATTAAATTGTTAATATCAAGAACTAAATAGTTGATATTAAGAATTAAAGTGTTGATATCAAGAATGGACATTTTTACTAGTAAGAATTGTATTTCTGATGTGAAATTGGAATTTCAACTAGTAAGAAATTAATTCTTGATATCAACAATAGATTTTGAATGGCAGCCTATGGTGACATTTAACTAGTGAAAATACAATTACAGATATCAACAATTTAATTCTTGATACCAAGAATTAGCATTTCAACTAGTGAAAACTGAATTGTTGATATCAAGAATTCATATCCTGAGAATGAATAAACGTCAAAACGGCTTGCCAAAGTCGGACACTTAATTCGAATCGCGATATGAACTAGTGTATGTGAATATTAAAACACAAAAAGACGGTTTAAATATGAATCCTGCATTAATCAATTCCGTTAGCCTCGGTATGTATGAATGGCGGGGAGACAGTTTTGTTTACTACACAAATACTGAAGCACACGTCAACTCGAGGTCATTTTTAGCCTCTGCATCTCACTTCATGAGAATTTTACCGTTTCATTTGGGAAACTAGCATCACATCATACTGTATACACAGAAACTTCACGGCAACCTGTCAAAATAAAAGTGCGGTTTAATATGTAACAGAAATATATTACTCTTGTATTACTTTTGTACAGTATAACGTACGTCTTTATATATTCCATTTACTGTCAAATTTAAATAAAACAATTAAATGATAAAATAATTACAACCACATTAACCACTTAATTGTAGAAAAATATAATTATTATTAAAACTTTAAAGGAATATTCACACTATTTCTATCATGTATTCATTTTAACAGTAAACCTCTGTTTGTTTGCCAAAAAATAAAAGGGTTTAATTTTCATTTGATTAAAAATAAATGTTTCACACCTTCATTTGATTATCAGAAAAAAAAAAATCAAACGAATTTCTGAAAAAAAATAAATAAATAAATGAATAAATAAATACTGTAGGGCCCTATTGTTCAAAATGTTGAAATTGAGAGTTTTGGACTTATTTTTTCACTGAAATAAATGTTTGATATTATTACACAGAGTAAAGTACCGAAAAAAGGTACTGTTGAGTACCGGTACCGAATTTCAGGTACCGATACCAGTACCGTACCGGTTAAAATGTGAACAGTACCCAACCCTAACTATATTATATTTTTAATGTAAAAAGATGAGTGTTGTGGTTAAAGTTAATTTCAAAAGAAAATGTCAATGCAGGTTTCAAAATTTGTAAGGCGATTTAAAATGGTTAAATTGAGCCAAAAGGCAGCACAGGCTCAATTTAAGCATATTTCCACCTCACAAACTACCAAACATAAATTTTTCAGTGCAGTAGTCTTTCATACTAAGTGCAGAGTAGTACTACCACACTTCCGTGTGCAGCGTAAAAACTGCAGCTCTGACACGTCGTGGACATGAGCTCAGAATGAGCACCAGACAGCCAGAGGTAGACATCTGACGGTGGAAAATGGAGGGGAAGGGGGGGGGGGGGGGGGGGGGGACACACACACCTTTACATGGTTTCCACGGAGATACTCTGCCATCACCAATAAGTCACAAGAGATGGTGGGCTGCTGTATCCCGCAGTCCAAAGGGCAACAGGGTGGATGGAAAAAGCTGCTGGCAGTTTCAAAGCAGCGCTGATGTTTAAAAGAATGCCCTTAAATATTCATCTGAGAGCTGATTTACCGTTTCTACACTAATGGTTAAGATGCATACTCAAGCAGAGAAAACCAGTGCTTGAGCAGTGGGTAAGAGCAAATTAAATCATTTGCAATTAGCTTTGGGATGGAAGTTAGGATTGATGGAAGAGAGATCAGAATGTACATGCAATGGAGTGAAACACATGACAAAAACAGTAGAAACTAGGCAGAACAGGCATTTCATCTTTTTTTTACTAATCCTCATGTCCTTCCCTCCGTGTAAGACTACAAATTTTTTTAAGAATATTCTAGCCAAAAAAAATTCAGTAATTGAGGGCCAGGGCCATCGAGTTACAAAATTACAAATAAATGTGCATAAAAGTAGTCCATATGACTCATGCACTATATTTAAACAAAGTCATATGATAGTTTGGCCTGAGGAACAGTCAAATATTTTTGTCCCTATTCACTAAACATCTTGACATCTACCCTGGTTTCCCTCTGAGAGAAGCAGCGATGTCCGATTTGTGAACAAATCTTTGGAGTTGTTTTTTTTTAATGAATCATATCTCAAATTCTACAGTTCTATTACAACCTGAATAAATCTTTTACAGATTGGACAGATCTGGTTCTCGAGTTCAAATCACTGACTCGAGGATCTGGTGACAGCAAACAACAATCACTGGAAAGAAGGCATTTAGTGCACAACGACAAAGTCGTAAATATCACATCTGTTAATCACACAAAACCATCGTAGCTTAAAGTCAAATCTATCACGATATGACACTTTCATGGCACTTTAGTATCCATTTTCAAGCCTGAAAGCATCAGTTCCCATTCATTTCTTTTGTGTTTCACTGAAGAAAGGAAGTCATTCAGATTTGGAATAAAGTTCAGTTTTGGGTGATCTGAGCCTACATTATAGATCAAACATCTCGTTACAGATTCAAGTCTGTGTATAAACAGCCTCTGCATTCATTAAAAAAGGTGGTTTACATTTTATTACATGCAGATAAAGGACAACATTAGCTGAACAGAGCTGCCTCATAGTGACAGCCCTGAGAGCAGAAGAAACAGTGCACAGCTGGGTCTGCCCTTTAAAAATCAGTCAATCTTTCTCTGCTGTAGGCTACTACAAACACAGACAGTCTCACGATCACTCAGGACCTATCGAGATCATTTCTTGGGTCACACCAGTTGGTGGCTACAGTGAATGACACACAATCGCCCTGCAGTTAGGGGTGTACGACACATGTCCATCTGTGTTTTGCTATCTGAGAGTGTGTTGTTCTCTCGTACTGTGTCCGCGTACCAGAAACCACAGTGCCACAATTTAAGAGATCTCATTTCCGGTACTCACCAACGTGGGACATGCTGCACAAATTTAAAATGGTTGGTGACAGCTTTAACCGTACTAAACCACTATTGTGATTTGGTAAAATGGGATTTAAGTTTGTGAAAACCATAGAATGCAGTACAACAGAATAGAACAGAAGATAAGAGAATCTCAAAATCAGAATTAGAATGTTGCTTTTAGTTCATGTCTGTATGCTTTGAGGTTAGCTATAAAATTATTTGTCATTTGCTTCAAGGAAAACAGTAGAAATATTGATGATTCACCTTGCACTCAGACTCACAAATGTGTGTTCAAAACTACGCACTTTAAAATGAAAATATCACCTCCCTCCACTACCATCTGCCTCGGACTAGCAATAGCAAAAAAGGCAAATAATATACTGCATTCAATTTACCTCGGACGGAGCAGCTGGCAATTACGTCACAACCAAGTGGCAAGTCAGAAAACCAAGATGGACGCATCCATTGTTAGCAATACAAATTTACAATTAAAAAGTTTTTGATTTTTATTTTAAATTCAAAGAATATTATTTGAAATTCAAATTTTTATTTGACAGCCATAATACTGTGTGCACTGAGTTTGAGACACAGACAAATATAAGTGCTAATGAACAATATTTTACTACTGTTTCTCATCTGTTGATGCATTGAGCAGCCATATTGGATTCTAAAGTTGGGAGTTGTTGTGATTTCTCCAAGGTTTCGAGCCAGAACTCCAACATTCCAATTAAAAGTTTCTACTGGGAACTCGTAATTTCCAATTTCCCAGTACAAATGGAATTCAGTATACTCATGACTATTGTCCCATATATATATATATAATATATAGAGATATATAGAGATCAACAGACCAATGAGTTTAGAATGAAAACTAGGTGGTCTATCAACCATGCATACAAACAGAAGTACTTACACATTTGTGCACACACACACACACACACACACAAGCAAACAAGCAAACAAACAAACAAGCAGACAGAACAGGTACAGGCACATGGATGCAGAGACAGGATATTTTCCTGTGCTTGTATTTCAAGCAGCAACAGATTTAATGTGTGTGAAGGAGAGGTAGCAGATGGAGAGAAGGCAAAGGAAAAGAAAAAGCAGCAGAATGCAGGAAAAGCAGCACAAAAGCTATCACTAAGGGTGTTGAGAAAAAGGAAGAGGAAAGCACAGGAGAGATAAACATAGAAAGTGCCACGAAAACAGATCCATGTGAAACTGCTTCTGTGATGCAAATCAACTGTACGCACGATTTTGTCTCTCATCATAATTGATTGATTTTCATGACAGATAATACAGAAACTGAGCACATCAGGTCTGTTTAATGGACATACTGATCTCAGAGAGGGTTGAGTGCACAGTGTTCAGTCTACATCTGTTGCATCTAAGCTTTCTGGTCAACTGATGGATCTGGATGGCGATCTGATTATGCCCTCCACCAAAGTTCGCAATCTTTGTGTTCTCATTGATTCCACGCTTTCATTCAACGATCACATTGGTAAAGTGGTAAAGACTGCTTTTTTCCACTTACGTAATATCGCTCGTATTCGATCCTCTCTCAGTCAGCAGGATGTTACGCAAGCCTTTGTTACGTCAATTAGATTACTGTAATTCACTTCTTCATGGCCTGTCAGCAAATAATATCAAACGACTACAATATGTTCAAAACTCTGCTGTTCGCTTGATTACCCACACAAGAAAGAATGATCACATTACCCCTATCCTCTACCACCTTCATTGGCTCCCGGTTTCTATGCATATAAACTACAAGATACTAATTTTCACTTATAAAGCTCTCCATAACCTTGGCCCTACATATCTATCTGATTTACTTCGGCCTTATGTACCTGTCCGCTCCTTAAGATCTTCTAGTGAGGGATTGCTAGTCACCCCTAAGTTTCGTCTGGTGACTATGGGAGCTAGGGCTTTCAGTGTTGTTGCTCCCAGATTGTGGAATGCTCTTCCCCAAAACATCCGTCAAGCATCCTCTCTTCTCTCTTAAAAACACATTTTTTCTCTGAGTATTTCTCTTCAGTTCATAGTTTATGAATTATACCATGTTATGGACGTTTATCTACACTCACTATGTATCTCTAACGTAATCTTTCAGTGATCTCTGTACATTACTCTTAGCTCTTGTATGTTCTGTCTTCTGGTATTGATGTTTATTCGTTTCTGTTCCTTAAGCATGACTTGTAAAGTGACCTTGGGTGTTGGAAAGGCGCTATATAAATAAAAATGATTATTATTAAATCTGTACATTTATTCAACTGAACAAAACGCCATTAAAATTACTCCATTACAATATTTTTAAAAGGCCCCAGATCTGAATAAAAACCAGTTCTTGTGTCACAATACAAACTGGCATACCTCTGTGCCGCTGATTGGTCAAGACATCATTTGGCCTTTGCAGCATGGTCATTTGGGCATTACAACATCCATAGGAATTCAAATGTATGAAGAGCTTGCATGGACATGACTTAAAACTTGGAGAGAAAAAAGGGGAAAAACTAAAGAGGAAACCAGAAACAAATCTGATGCAGATTTGTATGTCCTGATGTTGTGAGGGTTTTTGGGCCACACAAGAATAAAATGCAGAATAAAATAACTTCATACAGGTTTGGAAAATATGAGAAAATAAAGACTCCCTCTCTCACAGATCTGGTTTTGACGACAGGATTCAATGACAGGGTTGGATATTTCTCCTCAAGGGTATTAAACCATCATCTGTGAAGAATGAAAGCAGTGCTAAACAATTTTACTCTGTTCACACAGGACCTGCGGCCAGTGGGCATTGGGTCTGGTGTATTAATCTGTAAAAACTGCAATCTTGACTGATTAAAGAGACGTCTCTCTAACTCACCAACTCTATTCATAATGGCCTTGTTCTCGGTCACTTTGTCTTGTAAAGACACAATACGAAACTTGTAACTAAAAGAGAAAATAGCAGAAAAACATTTTAAATGTCACGCATTTTGAATTAGTAAGATAAGACAAATGAGAAGGGAAAATAAAAAACATGGAACTGAAAAAACCTTGACAAGCCAGCTGTGTGACCTAGAAGGTTGACTGGTAAAACCTGAAATCATGCCGATGGGGAAACCTTGATAACTGTAAAAGAAAGTGCTTTGCAAATTGGTCTGAATACATAAGATGTATAAATGGTATTGTGTAATCTAGTGATTAGAATTTCTCCAGTCAAAAGCAGTCTTAAGAGAGATGAACATCCCAGGAAAGACAAAAGAAGAACAGTGCTAAACACCACACTTGCTTGACTACAAAAGTCCATATCCAAAGATGGACAGTTCATTGACAGAAGGACCTTGAGGAGAACTTGTACATGGAGTACCTGATTACAAACGCCAGTGTAATCGCTCCTCACTTAAACCATCATACTATTCAAAACAAGATGCAAATACCTTTAAATACACGAGAGACAGAAACGTTGATTAATGGTCTCTGCAGAAGCAATCAAGAAATGGCCCTTGGGGCATTTAGTGACGAGGCCCACAATAACTTATTTTTTTAATTTTTGAAAATGTAATTTCAAACTTATGAGCTTCTTTCGTGGAACACAAAAGAAAAAGTCTGAGGAATATTATTCTTGCTGCTCTTTTTTTAAATATAATTGAAGTGAACAATAACTGGAAATGCCCAAGACCAAAAAAGAAAATAATTTGAATCTATCATTGTTTACACAACATTTAGACATCAATCCCATCTCTTGGTGTGTCCAGTCAGTAATAGAATCTTTTCAATGTATCAAATTTCATGCGGTTCACAAAATCTGAAACGATTAATTTACCAATCAGATTCTCAAGTTCAAATGACTCAACGATTTGATTGCCACTGTTAACAGCCCACTAAAGAGAGGATTTATTTATTTTTCTATCATATGGCTTCAAAAGACTTGCAAAATAATGCACAAGTTGTATGGACCACTACTGCATCCAACATCCCTTTAACTACGGTATTAAAAATTTCTTCTTCTGCGGTCCACAAAATTTTGGAAAGACATAAGGGTGGGTAAAACACAATTCTTGAGGACTCTTGACAGCAGAAGGCTGCATGACAGGTAGGCCTGTGCGATTAATCGAAATCGCAAAGCCTGCGATGTGGACACGATATTACTCTGTTCCAGAGCATATGCGTGACCGCCAGTCTTGAGTGGCGGTCTTCCTAACCAATAGAATGAGCGCACCTCCGTTCTCCCCGATCAGCACTGCTCTAGCCAACTGCGTAAACGCCCACCATGTAAAAAGGGTCAGCTCGAAAGTTAGGCAAATTAAAACGAAAGAAAAACGTATGTAACTTCAGCTTCGAAATGACAGACAACGAACAAAAAAGGTAGTTTGCAAGAGCTGCGTCACAACGCATATCAAGAGCTCCCTTATCGGTTCTGCTTTCAGTACTGGAGAATAAAAGATACATTTTTAGATGTTTTGATTAGTAGGCTATATGAACTTTATCTTACACATTTTATCTCCCCAACAGATTCATTTGAAATAAGTTTATAATGCATGTCCGCACACACAGCCCATGTCTCTGAATGCTTTTCATACTCGCTCCGCCCTGCCCCACACTGCGCGTCTCCCGCGTCTCACGGACCAGCCGCACACACGCAGCCTGTCTCGTAATGCTCTCTTATACTCACGATCTCGCGCCCGGTTCTGCTCCGCAAGTCACTCACGAGCGCATCTGGCACTATGGACGAGGCCTGACGCACGCGTGCAACCTGTGTCAACTCGCGCCTGGCTCCGCGTTTAAAACTAATGTAAATTAAGTCTAACTGCTTGCTAATTTCACCTGGATGAAATGAAACATTCAGCACATTTCCCACTTGTTCTTAAAATCCCAAATACTTAATGAATGAATCAGCCCGTGTAACATGTAATACTTTAATAATTGACTAAAGAAATAGTTCATTTATAAAAAAAAATAAACAACTCTTTCCTGTGAAATTCAGTAATTCTGTAAAAGTAGTAATACCATTATAATCTTCCCTGCAGAAAAAAAACAAAAAAAACAGTAGAACCCCTCCCAAAACACAATAGAAACTAATGGATTTAAGGGTTATGATGGGAATTGTATTGGTTTTAATGTAAACTATAATGGTGTCTACTGGTATTTGATGCATTCTATTGGTGGGATGTAATCTAACAGATGGCAACCAATAGAACAACAGTAATTCCTATTGGAATAATGCCCAAAACAAAAAGGAATTTTGTAATGGTTTTTATGGAAACTATAAGAATTTCTGTGATGGTTTCTATTGTTTTTTTTTTTTGTTGTTGTTTTTCAGCAGGGTAACGATACTCATACTGCGCTGCACATTATTGACAATATTGAGCTGAAGCTTGACTTTGCAAATTTAAAAAAAAATATCGCAATATTTGTCAAAAATATTGCAATTAGATATTTTTCCCAAATCGCACAGCCCTAATGACAGGTACAAATGTCTGATGTTCAACCAGTTCAATGATTTCCTTTCATTCAAACCGGTTTTAGCTAACAGGATTACAACACTGAAACAATGAATGCCGCCAGCTGGTGCATGCAAGTATGTGAAAGCTAATAGCTAGGCCATGGTACCAGAAGGACACTAGCAAGAATGAGAAATGTGATTGCTCTTGTGTGTTCATAATGGATTTTGAGGCTGGTCTTCATGGAAACTTGGTTATTTAGTAGGGTTTCGTTCCAGGAGGGCCATGGATCCAAGCTACACCGTATACGGACTGCTTGTGGCAAGACAGGTTAATCATTAGCAGTGATTGGGCTTTCTTAATCTGTCTGAGATAAGGAAATAATACAAAAAACATCTACAAAATAGCAACAAAATCTCAGTAAGTCCACATAACTGCATCCAACACAGCAAAACATCCTCCTTACAGTGTCTTCTCAGGAAAATCAACCACCTATGTTTACCATGTATGAACCGAACTAGCACAAATGAATCATTGGGTACTGCAGACTGCACTCAAGTGACCTCTCGGCTCATCAAGACACTAGCTTTAATGGCTGATTAAGCAGCAAGACAACTCAACTACGCATTAACAAAAAGGCCTTGCATGCAGTTACAACATGCAGTCATGTGGTACTCAATCCCACAAAGAAATCTGTTGCATTACCAGCAAAGGACTATAAACCCATGAAAAGAGGTGCCTATGGATGTGTGGAAAGCAAACGGTGAAGTTCAAAAATAAAAAAAATATCATACATAGCTACATAGTCCTATGTCAACACGCTTCACTATGCTCGTCGCATAATCTGCAAGTAAGCCTATTTGTCTTTGCGCAATAGTCATGTGACTGACTCTGCTGAATGTAGGTTATCCCTTCATGGAGTGGCCTTAGTCACTCTATTAGTCAACTAATGTTTGATTAAATAAAAATAAAAACTTCTGACTCACTGGGCCGTCGAGACACTATCCAACTATAATGATGCAGCAAAAGAGACTGATAAGAATTGTGGAGAAAGAGTTAATGTTTAATATACACCAAGTAAAGCAAAATTAGTCAAAATGGAATTTCTCACAGCTATACAACTTTACATGCCAATGCTATGATCAATTATCAGATCCGCCTTGTAAAGAGGATTACTTTCCTTGCGTCTGAAACATTTGCTGGGTTTAAGAAACAAGGCATTTGGAAAATACGAAAAAAAAATACCGGAAAGATGGTACAAAAAAATAAAAAAAATAAATGAGGATGTGGAAATTAAACAATGCCTTATCTTTGCCCTCCACGTGTCCAGTGAGTTCTTACCCGGAGGATGGGATGGGTGAAAACAGGCCCAATCACTGATTGAGAAAGTGTTGCGCATGGGTTTAAGGAAGTGACTCACTGCCTCTCAAGAAAAATCATTTGACATTTGAGTGTATTAAACAAGGCTCAGCCCTTGGGAAGAGATCGACTGGCTTGGTGTGTGTTAGAGAGAGTACGGGCGTTTGTCCTTGTCTAACCAGGATGTAATGATATTCAAGAGATGAACACATACTTTTATTACCAAGAAATTCCTTTGTAACAAAAGCAACTGGCATGATCTCAAACTTAAGAGAAGAAATCTACATTTACAAATGAACAGTGATGAACAACAGCCCCTCAATGCTTGTTCAATATCTTTTGAACATCACAGATAATTACCGTGTGAGAACGCAATGGTTTCATGAACCAGCTTGACCCAGCCTGCATCAGCACTTATCCTATATCAGAATCATATACCATCATACTTATTACTCCATCTGGATTCGCATTATCGGAGGAATGATCAAGTTCGGTACTCACAGAGGAATGTGGCGTTGCTCGATGTCAACTCGAGCCAGTTCATCCTCCTCCACATCAGTTTCTCCTCCTGAGCTGCTTTCTGTGGCGTCGGTATCAAACGCGCATTCCGCGGATCGCAGGTTGGTGGTGCAGCTCAGGGACAGTCGCTCTAACTCAGCCGGCATGGATCCACTCTTCAGGAAACGTCTTAGTCCGTCCCTCTCCTGAGAGGTGAGCAAGTCATCGCCGTAACGGCCCCTCGGCCGCCTGGCATCCAGAGCACCCAGAGTGCTCTGTAGTAGTCCGCCCAACTGTTGTTGCACGTGCCGCTCCACCTGCTTGGCCTGCACCACCTGTAGCCGTTTGCGTAATCGCCGTAGCCGCGCCTCAATCTCCCCTTGTCTGCTCTGGCTGTGCTGAGTACGGTCGCTTAGCTCCACCCCAAGACCACATAAAGGGTCTTGGTGGGCAGTGAGCGAAAGCGCCAGCGTATCTTCACTGATTAGCAGCGAACAGTCCGAAGTTTTGTCTTTTGTGAAAGGTGTGATGGAGGTGGCAGATGTTGCAGGAGGTTCTCCATTACTGGGACAGTTCTGGGACTCCGCACCTTCTCGAAGAGGACCGTTGCTTGTCAGTCCTCTGGTAGAATTGACAACTTCAGTCTGATTTGACAAATCCAGCTCGACAGTATGTTGGCCACCATTTAAGGTCACTGCATTGTCTCGGTCTGTCTGTTTAGTCACTTTCTTTGCTATGCCGTTGACAGTGGCGCCTTGGACGGTGGGCGGCCCACCTCCTCCACTGGCACTCATGATGCTCTTTGGCAGCTCCTCGCAGAGCTCTAAAGTCTGGTGCTTGCGTGGTATGAGGCTCGGCAGGATGCTGTGCGTCTGCAGTAGAACACCTTGCAGCTTCAGGGACTCTTTTGCCGAGGACACATCTGAACAGTGATATGAGGTAACAAGGGGCTTGCAGGGGCCGGCCCCGCGAGAGGGGCGCTCCTCCGAGGCCTTGCGCTTGACGGCACCGTTACTGGACACGAGGATGTGGTTGCCGGTGCCACTTCCCTCCACGCCACTCGGGGAGAGGGTGGAGGAGGATGGAGCCAGTTTGAAGCGTATGCGGTGAGCTTCGGCCGGAGCGTCGGTCAGAGCGGGCGCCATTGCAGCCATGCAGCGCTGGGAGGGGGCGGGCGAGGGGGCCTCTCCCGGTGCCGAGGCCAGCTCCACACCACCCACCTACCGCTGTGCCAGGGGGCAGCCTGAAAAAAACAAGACAAAGGAATACCACAAGTTAAATTTAATGGTTCATCATGGATTAACTGAACATGAAACAACAAAAACTTCACTTCAAGTATAAAAGGAAAACATCCAAGGCACATTATGCTAAATAAACACTACTCCCCTTTGGGTTTCTGTAACATGTACGTGCTACACTGAATGGTTAATTGTATTTTCAATGTACTAATGAAATTAAACAGCAAGTGCAAGACTCCACTACATTATGCTGGTGGCTGACAGAGATGGGGAAGCAAATATACATCTCACATTCATGATTCAGGGAAACTAGTGATTTAGGCTGCAACAACTAATTGATAAAATTGATTATTACCGATAAAGAAAATCAGACAACAATTCTCGTTATCGATTAGTCGGATCTGCCCACAGTGCATGTCCAACTTCAGCCGGACGCGTCAAATTATAGCACTGAATAAGACGTTTCCAAGGACAAAATGAATCTAAAAATAGTGGAGATGCTGCTGGAGAGATACGTGATGAAAGCTGCCCAAAACATGAGAAATCTTTATTTTAAGCCAAGCTAATGCATTAGCGTAATGGCTTGTCATGTCAGGCACTTTGATAGATGTGTGTGCGTCCTCAGTGCAAAAACGTTCAGTTTATGGTCACGTCCTTATCAGTAAATATCACAAATTCACACGAGCATTTCCATTTTTGCATAAAGGTCCGTCCTGACAGTCTGTGATAAGTTTAAATCTTTACTGAATGAATGCTGGCGCGTCAGACAGACGGAGCACAGTAGAGAGGGAGAGACAATTAATACTCAGCACAAAACATTCATTGTGCTGAAATATCTGTTATTGAGCATTAAATTTAGGTTTGAAACTCAACATGCAGTGCATGTATTTTATGAGTGTAAGAACTGTAAAGGGATAACAGCGTGTAATCGTCTGAACATGCCTTTTACAGGATAAAGAAATGACAGTAAGACATGACTCTAATCAAAGTGAATGCGTGTTCCTGCAGAACATTAGGCCTACTCTTACCTGTTTGTGTTATTTTAATTTTTAATGTAGAGATTTAAACTATAGGCCTATATACAGTGCTTAAATTTATGCACGGTTTTTTACTAATTATGTAAGGTTTGTGCCACTGCTGCTCTAAACTAACAGTATTGGTGATTACCAAAATCATTTTTTAGCTTTCTGTATTGGTTAGTTGTCCAATTTGTGTAAGCTCTTTAGTAGGCTATTTCTAATGTTTTAATGTTTTATTATATTTTAATATAATTATTGCTGTTATCTATGAAAGGCAGAAAAAAAAAATAGTCAAGTGCTTTGTAGTGTTTTTTTTCAGGTACCCAATTACAGTCAAAACATACATAATGTCAGCAAGAATGCAAGCTGTTATGAAAGACACAGGAGGCCATTTTTGTTATGTGAATAAATACTATTTGTTTCAGTTTGATATTTGCCCAATACAATAAAAAAAAAAACAATGTTTAACACTACATTTCATCAGGGGATGATTTTTGGTGTGGCGGCCCGCCACAGCTGAATGAATGTTAAAAAAAAAAAAAAGTTAAAAAAGGACAAAGAAAGTGCAGCTATATTTAATATTCTCATAGGTTGTATTTTTTTTTATGGTCACATAACCTGCCAAACTATGTAGCAATTAATTGTGGAGTTAGACCATTAAACAGTTTTTCACCATTTTTGTGATCAGGATTTTTTGGGCGGGGCTAAATCATGACTCGATGACGCAATCAAGCCACCGCGCTCTAGTTATTAGGTGTGTTCGACTTGAAGCAGCGCTGTAGACCGACCGGTGTGTGGCATTAAAGTACAGTGAGAGCTACAGAGAGCAGATGCTCCTGATGCTTTCGAATCGCTCTCGCGGTACTTTGATGTCAAACTGATCGTTCTGCAGCGCTGCTTCAATCAAACACACCTAATAACTAGAGCGCATTAGCATCAGTGGTTCATGGCTCAATCGCGAGTTACTGTCATTACCGTTAGTTACTATAGCCTACAGTTTGCTAGCTTGCCATGCCTTCGTCACATAAATGCATAATACCTGGTTGCGATCATTTACATCATTAGTGATACATACATTGCGATCATTAGTGGGCGTGGTTTCTGTGCCGCCAGTGGTCACGCCCCCAACGTTTGAGAGTAGAGAATACTGCTTATTTTTTCAAGATTTTGATACCTCATTTTATTTACTTGCCTTTTTTTTTAGCATTCTAATTTGGCTGGGTGGTTAATAACACATTTTTCTGTGGTGTGACAAACTCAGAACACATTTAACACTGACTTTACATGGACTTTAAGTTCTTCGGTGTCATCACGTTCTACAGCTTCAGTTTCGGAACCTTCACACTCACAGTGTCCTCACCACAGTGCAACAGTGAAAAGAGACCCCTCTCAGTGCCGCTTTTCAAACATTGTTTAAACAACAACGGTATTTTAAAAATTAATATCGTAACACCGGTATTCGGTATGAACCGGTATATCGCCCAGCACTAATCCCAACTATGAATGATTATATGATTTGTTACATTTCATTATTTGCATCGAAACAGATGTAGGCTACAATCCAATTATGGCACATGACCCACCAGTTGAGGACCACTGCACAACGACTGACAGTATCAATGACCAAAAGACAAATAGAGCCAGACAAGTTTCATATCCAAGCTGTTCGATATGAGCGCATTTCAACTGCAAACAACCCAGGCCTTCAGATTTACTGTTCTGTGATGTCAGGTATTGTTTATTCTCATTCTTAAAACAATGACAATAGACCGTGACTATGAATGTAGGTATTAGTTGACAGCACCAATAACTAAATCCGGAACGTAACCAATTCATTCTGCGACGTCAAAACCCTTTAGGTGATAACCATTCTTATTAAATCTAACAAGCTGATGCACTGTGCCTTAACGGATTTGGTTAATGTTGAGAGTAGAGATATAAAATAATTTTGAAAGAGACTTCGGTTCTTAAGACACATAAAAATGGAGTGGGGTGACTCACATTAAAAGCAACAGGGCTCAAAGCTGAAATGTCACCTTGTCCTGTGAGATGGCCATTACAAAAAAAATGATATACAAGAAAGAAAAGGTGGTTAAACTGCCTCCTCTCAAAATGAAAACAGCAACTTTGGAGAAAAAAAAAATAAAATAAAAAAATCAGCGTTCAGAAAGTGACAAGACACCAGTCACTATTTTCCATGCATTTACAAATAACTAAGCTTTTACACAGAATGAGAAATTTAAATGAAACATTCAAACGAGATTGGTGAAATAGAGCACTGATGATAAATAATTTTGAACATGTTATGTCCAGAATTGTGTGGGTGAATGGGATTGCCTGTGAAATTAACATGTCAGGGCTCGACATTAACGCTGTCCGGGAGAAGTGAATGTTTTGGTCGGGCAAGTGAAAGAGAAATTGACTTGCCCAATCGGACAAGTGACTTGAAAAAGTCAATACCAAAAACAATAATAAGTGCCTTTATTTATGATATAGCCTTTGTTATAGGGGTGTTATTATATATATCGTTTGCGATCATTTCGTTGTTTTATCGAGTGTACTGCAAGAATCAAAACACCCAGAGTGCACGCATACATTACGTAAAGTCGTCTAAGTTAGACTAGCTCACGTGCGAGTGCGTTCTTTCACTGCATGATTCAGTTTTACCATGCATGAAGAATGATCAGAAAATTCAAGATATGGGAGAAGAAAACGTATACATTTAAATAATTTCATATAATTTCACACAAAGATCGAGCGCTGTTTTTTTTTTTTTTTTTTTTTCTCCAAAAACCATCATGATTACAAATGTGATTTTATAACAGTTCAATAAACAAGTTAACATTAAGAGACTTACGTTTTAGACATATTTCCTGTTTTTGCTCTGTTTCACCAACAAAAATAATTCCAAACACAGCCACAGCACTGTTCTGCATCTCTGAACAACGGTGTTTTGTTCCTGAATGAATCAACCATTTAAGTGATTCGGTTCAGTCGCAATGAATCACTTATTAACAGTGACTTGATGCCACTTAGTCACTATTAACTACGACTTTTCCCTCAATAAATTCCTAATTCACTGCTTATAGTTAGTAAGATAGCTAAGTTTAGTTATTGGGTAGGATTAGGGATGTAGAATAAGGTGTTAATATGTTCTTAATTACTACTAATAAATGGCTAATCGTCTTGTAATATACATGCTAATAAGCAACTAGTTAAGAGACCCTAAAAAAAGTGTTACCCTGTGCATTAGTGTGAATGCAGCCTGTTAAAGCTGCCACTGTCTATGATCTCATCAGCAATAATCAAACGGCAATAAAAGAAAAAAAAAAAAAACATCTATTGTCAGTAAACTTTCGGATACTTGAACACTTATTTTAAGTAATTTATTTTTTAAATATCGTGCTTATATATAAAAAAAATAAAAGTAAATTTTGCCCAAAATAAATTTGATATAAAATTTCTATGAAAATATAGCCGTGTGCAGTAATACTGAAAACTGAGAATGTGACGCATCGTGATATTGAGTTGATAATGATAGTCATAATGGAATTGAATCGTGGAACCAGTGAAGATTCACACCCTTATTTTTAAGATGGCAGTACTGACATACATAGATTCCAACTATAAACAAAAAGCAACGAAACTGCAATTTTGGTTAAGTTGTAAAGATGTATTTGCACAGCAGAAGAATTAATTGAAAGACTCTGAACTATGAGGTACTGAATTGTGGAGTTAAACCGTTAAACAGTTTTTCACCAATTCTGTGTTCAGGATTGTTTGGGCGGGGCTAAAACGGTGGCTCGATGATGCAATGGAGCCACCGAGTGTGGCCCCGCCCCCAACACTATAATAACTGTTGAAAGGTCAAGTTCTTAATTTGTCTTTTTGAATGCCTGTGATGTTAGATATACAGATTCTAGGCAGGGACGGTTCTAGTGTGAATGGATACCCGGGTCTTAGCCCAGAGACATCAGAATACATACAACATAAAAACATGGAGCGGTCACAATTCGCATCTAGAAAAGCGAGCTGTACTGCTCTCTTTTCTTTTAAAGCTTGCGCTCTCGTGGCGTTTGCCAATGCTAAGCAACCATGAGCAGCGCTCGCCTTGACGACGAGAAGGTTTCAACTCACTGCAGCGCAAATAACGAACCTGCACGCTCAAACATGTATGGCTGTATATCAGTAGCATCCATTCAGGTGGTTGTAGCGGTATTTGACAGTTGAGAGAGACAGCCGCTTTCCCACGAGTGGGCATTTGGCTGGGTGGTTAATAACACATTTTTACACAACGACACATTAATACAAACTCAGAACACGTATTTTAATATCACTTTACACGGACTTTAAAAAAGGTTGTTTAAAATAAACAAGATTTTTTAATAAAACATGATGTGAGCTTTATGGGAACAGGGGTGTGCGTAAAGGGTACAAAAATGTACCCATTAAGCACAGCCAGACTTTTTTCATGTAATGATGCATCTTAATTGAAATGCTTTTGCCATTTAAAATAAAATTAAATATTTTTGTGCGAGAGATTAACATTTTATTTTAACATAACGTCTTGTACTGAAACCAATATCGTGCACTAAAAATGACTCAATGTAGATTTTGGTGAGCTTAATAGGTACGTTTACCCTAATGTTTTTCTAGCAGAGATATGAGTGGCTAAGAGATTCACTTCTCTTTAAGTTTTCCTCATTTTATGACATTCGTGCTCAACAACAAATCACAAAACAACTTCCTGTCGTGTGGAATTAAACTGAAGTCTGGTATTGAATACCACTGACATATCAATCAGAGTGGTTGTACTGCAGCTCATGTGACCTTTGCCAGTACAAGATAACTGATCTTCAGGCTATTCTTGGAACAAAAAATAAATAAATAAAACTGTCAGTCACACATCAGATTGTGTAAGAAAAGCATGAGACGGTCTTTGAGCACATCCAAACCTCCCTGGGTGGGGTGAAGCCTTGTCAAAGCCTTTTATCCGTCATCTCTATTAAGGAACTACTAGTCAGAATAACTCTGACCTTATTTCCATTTTTCTTCAGAGCAGTGTTCCATGAAAACACTGGAACCACACCTATAAGAGCAGTGATATCCCACAAAAAAAGTGGTTGATTTATTTTATTTTTTATAAATGGCATATGGTGACAAATCTCTTTAAGTCAATTTAGTGGATACAATGCAGATAAACAAATAAGCTGTAGGGTAAACGTACCTATTAAGCTCACCAAAATCTACATTGAGACATTTTTAGTGCACAAGATATTGGTTTTAGCACAAACGTTGTTCAAATTAAATATTTTGAGAGAGATTAATATTTTAAAATGACAAAAGCATTTCAGTTAAGATATACATCATTAAATTCAAAAAGTCCGGCTGTGCTTGATGGGTACATTTTTGTACCCTTTAAGCACACCCCTGTTCCCATTAAGCTCACATCATATTTTATTAAATATTCTTGTTTAAGGAAAATGTTTAAAGAATAATTGTAAAAATATATATTTTTTGAAGGTACAAAGTCAGTCACAATCAGTCGATCAGTTATATATTCATAATGAAGTGTCATCTAAACACATTGCAAAACCTAGACTAGTCCACGTTCAGCTAAGTAACACATTCAAAACAAACCAATAAAACATTTCATTCATGGGGATGAACACAGAAATTAGCCTCATTATAAACCTCTTTTTAAATGGTTGTTAACTTATCTAAAGTCTTTTAAGGCTGGAATACACTAAATCTGTGGAAAATCAGGGCAAAAATCATGTACAGTCAGGAGAAGTTGATGCTAGTTGCCAAAGGTCAGAGCCAGTCTGCAGATTTGAGTCGACTGATTCCATAGAAAATCGATTAACTTAACGTGACGACCATCAGTTAATATTTAAAGTCTGTTTATGAAGTATTTATATAGACGTTCAACGTGGAAGAGCTTAAAGAGCTTAATTGGAGCAGCAACAATTTTAATAAATTTCATGTCATTTTTATTAAAATAACAGGATTTTTACTAAATAAATAGTCTAGGTCATGTATTAAGTTCATACATATTTTAATATGAAAAACTATTATTAACAATATTCAGAAAGGCACAGAAAGCAAATAACGCGAGCCACTAAAGGGACATGGTTAGCTCCTTGCTAGCGGTAGCCTGTGACAGTACATAAGATTTCACTCTCAGTAAGGAGAGATGAGGATGATGGCGAATGACTTACAGATCCTGAGCACCACTGACAAGCATCTGATCTTGTGAAATGTGTGGTAAGTACTGTTGCTCCATAATGTAAACATAGTTTGTGTGATCGCGTCTCTTGAAAGTGAAACTATAACGCGATCGATGGATCGTTCAAAAGCAGTTTCAATGCCTCGCATATTAATAACGGCTCCCTGATGCCCGCGTTTTATAATACAGTATAATTACCCGACGATATAACTGCGAGAGAAAGTATTTAAATATATATTTTCCTCCCTGTGCTTCCTTCTTGCTGATGAGCCGTACTGTGAAACAGCCAATCAGAGCAGAGCTCAACATTGAGCAGCACTGTGAAACAGCCAATCAGAGCAGAGCTCATTATTATTCATGACCCTGCCAAATAAGCCAATAACAGACAGTTTCATTCTAGGGAGAAATCCTAGGGTTGTTAATGGACATGTAAAATCGTTTCTGGAGATTTTTTGCCCTTACCTAGGCCACATACCTTCTGTGTAGATATCAGAGAACAATTTAAAATACTGTATCAATGCATTCTATGGCACCTTTAAAATAGTGTAGATTAGTGTACAATGTTTTATAATAATAATTTATTCTATTTAGTGAACATTTCGTTCATTTAACATTTAAAATTGGGGGCATCCAAGTTATTTGACACATTTGAACATAAAAAAAAAAAAGTAACAATAGTTACTTTCCCTGGTAATTATTTTCTTTTATAATGGTGTAACTCAGTGTTTGTGAGAACTAGCAATATAACTAATTACTTTTTTAAAGTAACGTGCCCAACACTGCATACTATACAATGATT
The DNA here is from genome assembly GCF_936440315.1 of Barbus barbus. NCBI lineage: Eukaryota > Metazoa > Chordata > Actinopteri > Cypriniformes > Cyprinidae > Barbus > Barbus barbus. The sequence continues at coordinate 35,083,041 of NC_136732.1, read as the reverse complement.
TATTACTTGTCTTTGTTGAATACAGAATATAAAAAGCTTTAAAAAAAAAAAAAAAAAAAAAAAAAAAAATCGCACATTAAATCGCAATTGCAATATTGGTAAAAAAAATAATAATTCACAATTAGATTTTCCAAAATCGTTCAGCCCTAGTCCTGTCTCACAATCAAACTGACTCCACTCTCTGCTCAAAGGCAAATGGTCTGGTGGATGTCTCCAGCCCTGGCCTTGAACTTTTCAGAACATCCTTGATGTCTCCAGACACTGTTTGTCAGCAACTTGCACTTTTTCACTTTTCATTTTTAACCTCCCAGAGAGCAAAGTCTTGCCAAACTAATCCCCTACCAAAAAGAACAGAGTTCAAATGTGGCACTTAACAGATACAAGTCAGGAGCTAAGCCTTTTAAGTTTAAAATAAAACCAGGCCTTTGGGGTTCGGAGGTCAGACAAAAAGCAGGTACTGTAGGTGACATTGATTTATACTTCAAACTGACATCATTTGTAAATTACAAAGTAGTATGGGTATCAATACTCAAATGGATCATAACAGGAATAAAGAAAGATTGATTTAAATGCCTCAAAGAAATAATTCAATTCTCTTTAAAACTCACTTCACAGCCTTCAACAACGTTGGAGCAAAAATACTTCAATGCAGCTCAACAGCTGAGATCTGCAGCAGCCCACACAAAATGTACATCACGAGAGAAACAGACAAATAATAATAATAAAAAAAAAAACAATATACTATAGTGTCTACATGACTTTAAGGTCACATTATTCTACCTAGAGCTAATTTCTTGCCCTTAAAAATCACAGAGGAAAAAAATTAAATAAAAGTGATTTCAAAATGACTGCACCGCCTTGAAACAATTAAGGCACTTAGTCAATGGTATTGATGTGTTACATAACAGGGGGGGGGGGGGGGGGGGGGGGGGGTGATGTAGGACAATGATAAATCTGGACGGATGGAATGAAAAGAAAGTACACAACAGCTCATAATCATATGCCGACCCCTAGAGACTCTTAAAATATCCCACAGACAGAGCTTAACAATACAATACATGTGCTGTGTACAAGAGAGCAAGTTTAATATGGAGAAAAACATCTAAAACAGATTGATGTTCCAGTAAAGAACACAAAAGCACAGTACAGACCTCAAAACCAGGAAATAAGAGAGTGAACGGAAAACAAACAGCACGAGAGAAGAGACATGGCATTTCCCATTAGGGATCAATACAGTATCAATCTATCAGAGGAGGGGGGGGTTTGGGTCTAGCAAGTCTTTGTTTCAACCATGTTTTAACCCCATCTGGGGGAAAACACGAGGTTTCAGAAACAAATAGGCCTTCGTTTAATAAATAACAGTCTATGTCTTGTGGGACAGACAATATGTAATGTATCTGAACGTACTATAAAGGGCTAAACAGATGAAGGTACAAAAGTCAAATGTGCCACGCAAGACATATAACAATAAAATCGCGTCATTAATCAGGAACATTAAACGCGTCTTTAAACCATAAACATCACGTACACATGCGGAACCTGTTATATTTGAGACCTAAGATCAAGCGAGTGCTGCGAAAAATATCAACGTAACACATTATATAATGGAAAAGTACAGCGCGTTACATTAACCACAGGTTGAGCAGGTTAATGTTCTATTAACGTTACACATAAAGCCCTCTGCTGTCCACAACCAGGAAAAATACTGCGCTAAATATAAATAAACCCCCAGATTATACGGAAAACAAGGGTTAGGTCGAGCTTAAGGCCATGAAGAATCGCTGGCGGCGTTTCAAAAGCTGGCGTGGTGCTACTAAAACGGCATTTTTGTACGTTATTTGGAACGTTTCGAGACGCAGCCGAACGTTGCGCAGCGCAAAGGGTTCTAAAAAGAATTCTTTCGCGACGTCAGTCCGGTTCGGCGGGGCGAGGACAGAACTAGAGGGGAAAAAAAGAGGAGGAAAACAACCATTTATTATGTAACGCAGCTAGGTTAGTTATGGAAAACTTCCCGTGTCCAGGCTTAATACAAAAGTTGTAACTATTTACCACCCGACTGCATTATTTTTGGCACATACATGCGTATATTTAGTACTGAACAGATACCGGAAATCAATTTGTGACTTGTTTTCAGAATAACATTTTCTCCTCACATTGAGTCTTAAAGGGCCAGCAGCTTGCGTTGACTGTATTATAATTAATCTGTAACGCATAGGCCTGGGACAACATCCAGTAACTGAGGTAGTAATGCATACGACTCGCACCAGCACAAACGAAAGCCTGCTGATCTAGATGCAGCACACATACTGCGCACCCACTGCACGCGTTTATCCTACTCAATGTAAAAGCGTGAACGAATCGTCTCGCGCTAGATTACCAACTGCGCGCTTTCGTAAAGTTGACACGTATAATTATGTCGGGCTGATTTTGCAACCTTGATGGTCTGACTTGCAACGCCGCCTACTTCACGGGTTTAACCAGAACAAACGGTGGAAAATAACTACGGAGAGCGAAAAGCGTCCGCAATTGTAAGAGTTAACGTGCCCTCGACTTGCACCGTTTCACCGCGCGTCGATTTTAAGTGCATAAATGCGCTAAAAACGTCTCGAGTTGCCTCACGCTAGCGAGTTATAAACTAACAAAGAGAAAAGGAGGAACCTACCACGTGATGAGGAGCCGATTCCGGGGTAAATGTATGCAATAAATCGCCACGCTTAAGAAATATAGCAGTAATAACTGACAGGCAGAAGCAATTATCCAGATGCAGAGCTCGCTGTTGCACGATCAGGTGGAAAAAATCCCGGGCCTCTCGCGCGCTCCGGTGCTCGGTAACCCCCCTCCTTTTCCTCCTCCCACTCCTCCGGGCTGCGTTTAGGAATCACGAAATGGGCGAAAGAAACGGGGGCAGTCGAGCTATAGGAGCCCAGTCGGCTGTTGTTCAATCGCCCCCGACAAAAGCCGCGAAAAAGCAGTGAAATGTATCCCTTTTCCGGTCGTTCTTTGAGCGCAGTCCCTTCTCTCCTTCCCCGGAAGGTCTTCGCGCTCGATGTCGGCTGAGAAAACCCCGCTTTTGTCCGTTTTTTATTGTTGTCGGTCGAGGGGGAAGCGACGAGCTCTGAAAATGGCGCCTCGCTCCTCTCCCTCGGATCGCGAGTCTGACAAACAGAAAAAGCGGCGCGGCGCAGTGGCGCACTGCTCTGACCGGCCGCTAGAGGCGCTAGGCTTCCTGTCATGATGCGTCAGGACAATAGGGGGCGCCACAGTGAGGACAAAATTTACTCTAGCAGCAAAATATTACATTGAAATGCTCGTATCATTAGTCGAAAACTGTCAAAATACTAATTTGACCACAGTAAAAATGTTTAAGCCTTAACAAAATAGCATAGTTTAACATACGGCTGAAATGAACACAATAAATAGTACCTAGAGCCCTGCCCAGTGTTGCATGCTTCTAGAAAGAGGCTCTAAAATAAATGTGACACTAGAAGGGAACTCAAGGGTCTCTAAAATGATTAAGAGACAGGAAATATTCGAGAAAATCCTACTAAATGAAGTACAATAAGACATAAAACACTAATGACATCAGATGGCACTGCACTGAATTGCTATGCATATAAACGTTTTTCTTGACCCCTGAATGTAAACTAAACTAAAATGCAAGAACTGTAGTGATAGTAATTATAATCAGGCAGAAAGACAAAAAAAAATGGCAAAAAGTGAATAATTAAATGTGGAATTAAAAGGTAACAATACATTTCTAGCTTAAAACTCTGTGGCTAAGGCAGCTTTTATCATAACGTTAGAAATTATGAAACCTAGTTAAGCTTCCTGTTCCTAGAGGCCCTCATAAATAAAAAGACAGCACCATCTACTGTTTAAAAGGGGAATAGTTTAACTACCTTTCTGTGGCATGTTATTTAGCTGATCTTTTTTGTCTGCTTATTCTAATAACTTTAAGTATGCATACTGCATGTGCATTCCCCTAAAATAGTAAGTGTGACTGTATTTAATTAAATAATAATTGTCATTTAATTAAAACAAAAACGCATATGACTTCAAAGAGTGTCAGACCTTAGAGTTGAGTGGGTTCGGTCTAATCTGGTGCTTTACTGGAGCCTCCATTATTAATCCAAATATAACTTGCAAAGTCCAAAACGAACAAGACAGTGGTTCAACCTGCAGTCTGTAACACAAACAAAACAAAGACTGTTAGCATTTACATATTTACACTTTAAACCCTCTCAAAATTTTTCAACTTTATAGTTTGTTTAAATATCAAACCTAAATATTTGTTTCATAAAATAGAGCTACTGTAAACATGTCTTTAGTCTGTCACTATCAGATTTTGGGAAAACAATAAAAAAATAAATTTTAAACGTATCAAGCTTAATAAATCATTAAAATGTAAATGAAGGGAAAAAACGTCAAATCCAAAACAAACAGCGCTTCCGAATGCAGATGATGGAGTTAAGGACTGTGTTTCAAAAACACACAAGCTGTCTTCCTAGACAGCATTTCTGACGACATTCGCGCGTTCCAAATACTGTCTAAATAGGCAGCTCACTAGGTTTTGGGACACAATCACATACAATCAATTCCAATGTAATAATAATAAATAAAAACTTGTACAGAAAACAAATAGTAGATGAATACGTATATTAGATAATGTATTAATTAGATAAGTTCTTTAAATATAGCCTAATATTAATTTGATTGACTCTAAGCAGGCCCGTTGACTGTAGGTTTAGCATGCTAACATCATCAGCTGATAGTCTTTGCTTATATTACAGCCTTTCTTTCATCCCCACTCACATCTTCAAGACGAATTCAAAGGGTCGGTTTTTAGCGGACATTCTGAGCTGTAACCACGGGGAACATGTCAAGTTTAGAGTCGTTTTAATTTTATCTGGAGCTTAATTCTGACAGACTGAGAGATATTTTGTACCCAAACAATTTTTGGCCTGTTGACTACAATCTCCGGGATGAAATTACTTTGTCATAATGTCTTCCGCTCACTGAATGAGAGGAAAAATGAAACCTTGTTTTCTTCTAGACCTTACTTAACCTTTTACGTTGAAAACAGTATCTTACCCATGCCAAAATAGCAAAAATAAGTATATTTTAAATGACAGAGTACAGAATTCACGTTCACTTACCTGCACAGATCAACCAGGCTTGAGCCGGAAGTACCGCCTCATTTCAACCTCTGATTGGTCAGTGGGCGGAAAGGCTGCCGCTGATTGGCTGGTTTATGTTTTTAGCAAGAGACGGGCTTACGAGCGAAAGTAAAAAAACTGTAACTTTGCTAAAGAGTTGATTTTTGTGTATTTGTTTGATGTTAATGTCTGTTTAATACATATGTACCAAACACAGTGTCACGTTTGAACTTAAATTAGGCCTAACATAAAGCTTAATATCACAGTATCTTTGTTAGCTGTTGTCAGTCATTGTATAATGTCAACGCTTATCTATGGATATTATTAAACATTCATAAACACGTTACAAGTGCTGAAGCCTTCTAGAGTTGTCCACTGAAGCAAGATCACATTTTAACTTGTTATATTTCACATTAGTATCAATAACTGTAGCAATCATGGCATTTTCGTGTAAACCGTGGTAATTTTACAAACCTATGAACATTCAATGAAGAAACCAAAGTGTGGATCAACCTAAGGCTTCGTATTTTCCTTCAATGACCACATCAGGACTTTCAGTCAAAGTTGTTTATTCTATTACCTTTTAATTCCTTAAAATGTACAATAAGAAGCATTTAGCAGAGATCAAAAACATTTTATAATAATAAACATGTTCTGGTAAAATAAAATCCATGAAAGATACTTTGTGCACATTTTCTATGTTCATCAGTATTGTCCTCAACAGCACCAACATTTCAGAAAATTGTCTCAAGAAGTCTGACCACTGGTCACTGTGCCATACAATAGTGTTGTTAATTTGGACACTGTGGTCTGGTTTCCTAAACACAGATGAAAGTGTGTCAAGAAAACCACCCCACCTATACGCTTATTTAATCAACAAATCAATGTCTTGCAGCTGGGCAAAAAACATGTTTTGAAGGTAGATAAGAGCAGAACAGATGAGTGTGAGAGTGGCAAATGTTTCTGATTAAGACAACATTTTTAAAAAAAAAAAACATAAGTGCTTCTTTAGCATCAGTCACCAGCCAGAACTGGTAATTTCTATTTAACGTTCAAAAACATTTTTCCTCTAAACAGATGGTAATCTGATAGAAGAAATGCAGTTTACATTGAATCTCTAATGCTTTTTTTTTTTTAATGTGGGCAGAAAGTGCTTTTTTTCTCCCAGCAATTACGTTCCTTGATGAAAAAGGGAGGGGAGAGGAATCAAAGGACTACCAACTCTTACACAGGTCTTTATTCAGAGTAAATGCCGATAAAATAACATAAAAGGCCTAAGCATTAAGACAGGAACATCCATGAATGTCTGTGGCTCTTTTTTGAGTCTTCAACTGACAATTAACTTGTTGAGAAGACAGTGGAGTCACTGGCAAATCTGGGCAATTTGAGCTCAGGCAGAACTTGAATTCTGTCTGCGATAAGGGACGCCTGCCAGTGACGATGAGGGATGAGACAGAACCAGAAGATCAGACCGATGAGAGACCTCTAAGGCATGATGACGAGGGGGTGGAAAAAGGCAAGAACGAATGATGAAAATAAAACAACAGAAATGAGGAGGTACTGTTATTAGCAGCAGTTTGTTTTCCTTTTTTTCTTCTTCCTCCTTTTTCAGAGCTGAAGTCTTAAAGTAGCCCCCAAATTGGCATTGTTTCAAAGTCCAAAGTGGTGTCGGGGGCTACAGAACCTCATCGCTCTCCGTGGTGTGGAGCTGCGTGTCATCAGCATCTGTCATACTGCTCTCCTGTGACTCCTCCACCTCCGCTGCTGAGAGCAACGAACAACATTACATAGTGCACACAGGGCCACTTAAATGGATCACTGGGTAGTAGACTTACTTGAGTAGTAGGGATAGTCGTCAGGAGTGACAGGTTCGTCATCATCTGGGAGGTATCGCTTATCTATGGCCTCTTTGATCTGATTATTGGCCCCTTTAGGGTCCAAGTCCATGGCCCAAGAGAAGTTCATTAGCGCCAGATGAGTCTGGCCAAGCTTCTTATAGACCTATATAGATGATCAATATTTTTTAGTAAAATAAATATTTGATAGATAATACACACAAGTATACAACTTTTTGTATACTTGAGTTGTAGCAGTACCTTTCCAATTAAGAAGTAAACAAGGGACTCTTTGGGCACTATTTGTTTCAGTTCTTCAAGCTCCTGCAAAGCCGCCTGTAAAGAATAAATCAGTTAACTTTTAAAAAGATGGTTAGACCAAGTAAAGAAAATAAATACATTTATTGTAGCAATGCTTCGAAGTTGCTTCAAACAGATCTCAGATGCAGCGAAAGCAACATTTAATGGCAAGACTTTAAGACTTTCTGCTGCAATTTAAGACCCTTTGATACCTTAATTTGTGAAAGCATGAGTGAATGCTGAATCTTGACTGCTTAATGTCATGATACAAGTTGGGGAGTACCTTGTACTTTTCATTGGCGAAGAGAATAGAGGCCCTATGGAATTTGCATAGCGGGTTCTTGGGGTCGATGCTAATGGCTCTGTTGAGGGTCTCCAGTGCATGGTCTGATTTCTTCAAAGCATGTTGAACCTGACAGATGCAGCAATGCAATAATTCAAGCATCAAAAATTTGAACAGTCAACACCATGTTTTTCACCTATTTATGTATAATAAACAAGTACATGTATGCTAGTCTGGCATTATCAACCTCAAAATAAATTGCACTATTATTTCCCAAAAAAATGAGAGTGTGCGGGCTGCTTTACTTTAGATTAACATTATTTTCTCTGCATTAGATTTACTCACCACTCCAATGTGACAAAGCAGCACAGAGCTCTGAGGATTGATGCTCAAAGCCTTCTTGAAATGAATCTCGGCTAGGTTAAATTTCTCCTGTTTGTAGTAAATCATTCCCAAGCCGTACCTAGCATAACAGACAGAAACATTAAGCCTTTTTACTGTTAAAATGATAAATGTTAAACTAACAATGGCGATATAAAATGAACAGTTTTATTTGACACATTTCTGGTTTCATCTAAAGTAGTGTCTCATTTCCAAAGCCAATGAGTAGAGTCTGAACCGTACCAGGCATTGTAGTGACGTTTATTGAGGCGTATAGCATTGCGGAAGCAGCCCAGGGCTTTCTCCAGCTCCTCTGTGAGAACTAGTTCATGCCCTAATAGTGTGTATGCGTATGCAAAGCTGGGGTCCACCTGGATGGCCCGTGTGAAGAACTTAATGGCTATGTCATGTTCCCGCTGTAAGCTGAAACAGTTACCAGCTACACACCAGGGCTGTACACAGAGAGAGGAAGAAATAAACCATAAGAAAAAGCATTAAAGATCTGCAAACCCTGCTCATTTGCTATATTACTAAGAGACGTACCTCTGGTGAGTTTTTGTCCATGTCAGTGAGATCTTTAGATAGGGCGGAAAGCGCCACATCCTTCTGTAAATGCCAGAGTGTTGTGGAATAGATCTCCATACCTTCCACTCGATAGCTCTCAATGCGCCGGACTTCTGAAAAAATCCTCTCCGCCTGGTTAAACAGACACACAAATTCAGTCTTGATTTTCTTTTCTGCAATTCAATGTTTGAATGATTTTTTGTCTCCATGTTCAACCATTGATAAATTCCTGCAATTTTAACAGCCCCGACTCACCTGCATGTATTCAGCCAATTCAAAGTGAGCTCGTCCGATCTGACCCAGCACCCAGCCTGTGTTGTAGTGGTGTGAAGGCAGCTGACTCAAGATGTTGATGGCTTCTCTGCAGTTGTAAGAGCAGAGAGCAAGATAGCCCCTCCCAATATCCCGCATCAACGTCATCAGCCCATCTGAATAAAACAGAGGAAACAAATCCAAGTTTTGGTGGAGTACATTTTCAAAATGCATGATAATAATTAATAATCCTTATAATAGGATTCACTTTCTTTTGAACAGTTGTTACAATTTGTTTATAGTTCTTTAAAGTCAGCATGAAACGGAAGTTGTGATAGTGTTTTCTTCTCTATTGTAACAACAAATTCTAAGAGATATTTTGATTAAAGATTATGAAGGCACATAAATTAAAAAACAAGTGCACATAAAATGTATTATTTATATTATTATAATTAGTTAATTAAAATATATTATTATAATTAAAATATAAATACTGCAATATTTCATTAAAAAATAACTTGTTTTGGTTGTATTTGATTAGATTTTATTCCCTAAACACATCTTAAAAAGAAACAAATCTCAAATACCTGTAGCAGCCTTTTGCAGATTAAAAGCCTGGAACTGCGGTGAGCTGATGTTGCCTTTTCCTTCTGATATGGAAGAATCAAGCTTGAGGATCTCGATGCTCTCATTAAGGTTAGATGGGGTGATTCCTCCCTTACCCGTTTTCGTTTTGGTCTTTCGGTTAGGAATCTTGGTGGGGAACTTCATTTTCAGCTTCTTGCTGTTCTCCTGTTCAATTCCATCATTAAGAGTGTTGATAACACGTCCTCTCAAAGAGTGGTTGAGGATTTTGAGGAGTGCATGCATAAACTTGTGTGTGAAACAGTACCTTGGCAGTGGAGCTGGCACTGGTGAAGAGTCTTGAGCTCCGCCGTGGCTGCACATTTGGGGGAGCAGCAATGGTTGGGCTTAGCACTTGTGGTGTAGTACTACAAAGCAGAAAGATGTCATCAGAAGCCATTATCATAGCCATGAGTTGCCTGTAGAAATGTGTGGTGACATGTACCTGGTCTGTGGGGCAGTGGTCTGAGTTTGGTTGAAAGGGTTTGGAATGACCTCTCTGCTGTTTCCACTCTGTGCAAACACTGACTTCGTCCCCACTTGGCTGATTCTACTGATGGCCTGAAATGGCAAAAAATACAAAAATCTTGTTTTAAAAAGACATTTATCATTTACACTTTGATTATATAGACTATAGACGTTCTGTCTAGTAAAACTTTTTTTAATAAACCTTACATAAATACAATTTTGAAGATTTTATTTGGATAGTGTGTTTATAAATGGGACACAGAAAGGTTTTTTCACACTCTTTTTGAAACTAGTACAGCGGAGAAACATAAAACGTAGAATTAAATGTGAAGAATAACGAACCCAGACAATTTAAACATGGGATTAAATGTACAAAGACTAACCCAGACAATTTAAAGAAAAAAATCTGCAAAATCACATTAACATACAAAGTACACATCAATACCATTTTTGTATCAGAAACCTGCCCCATTCTGCTAAAATTAACTCAGTAACCAAGGGTTAGCCAAACAAACTTAACGATACAGTAATACAAACAGGTGTACAAAAAGGGTGTAAAAACTAAACTACATTACTCTTTTTTTTTTTTTTTTTTTTCTAATGAAATAAACCTAGCCCAATGTTACACTATTTTAAGGAAAAAACACAATTATACAAAAGCGTAGATCACAGCCCCTGAAAAACTCAATTCCCATGGAAGTACTTTAATAGCAAGCGGCTAGAAATAAAGGAGGCTTACCTTCTTCGGAGGGCCAGGCGGAGGAGGAGGTTCCATCCCACTTCCACTGTGACTGTAATTCTGCAGGTAAGTTGGGTCTCCCGGGCTCGGCTCCAGAGGCAAAATTCCAAAACTACACAATTTTAAACAGATAGATTACTAGAATGAAAACATAAGAGCCAAATCATGACATCCATAATTTGAATCAATAAAAGTACTTGGGATTACATTAAGAAAGATGCGACGGCCTTAGTGATCTATGGTCATTACCTTGGTGTGAGGGGGCTAAGTGTGGCCGTGCCCCCCAGCAGACATCGACCGCTCTTGGGTTTGTTTTGCACTTGTTTGGATAATAATGAGCCACCGGTGCCCAGTGACACAGAGTCTGGCGAGATGACGGAGGAGTCGATGTAGGACACAGAGGAGTCCGTATTCAGGGAGTATTTTGAGTTAGAAGATTCTAGATTGAGCCGGTTTAGCTCCTTTAGAGAGAGAAGACAATGCCAAGATATGATGTAGAAGACAATCCAGATTCACAACGTTTAACATGTCCCCAAACAATACCTCATATACTTCATGCACATACATTATCTCCCTATATAACACAACAAAATGCATGAAAACCCACAACAAAGACATACCAAAGTGTCCTGTGGGGTCTCCATTAGGACAGTGTCAACTTGTCGATGTGCCATGTTGTTACTAGGTGTGTGCGCAGGGCTGATGGGAGGAGGGGGGACGACTCCTCCGCTGCCTCCACTGAAATTCTGCAAGGAGGTCAATCTAAAGATCTGCTCTGGATCTGGTCGCTCCCCTGTAGCACAGAGAGCAGAGTTTAAAATCATATTATCAGACACCATCTCCTCAGGGAGTCTTGTAACTGCACAGCTTGGATGAGGTTCTTATGATGACCCTAATTAATAACGAGAAATGAACTCACCGATTTGACATAGAGACTCAAATGGAGACCATAAGAAAGGGTTCTCGCTCATGCTTTTTTGGTAACATTCAGCTCCTTTTGCTATCCGATCTGTTTTGCTGCAGGGATAACGAAAAGAGCATGATCATCAAAATTTTAGCCACTGAAAATGTTTCATAACACCACGGGGTGGTGATGGCGCAGTGGATAAGACACATGCCTTTGGTGTGAGAGACCCGAGTTCGAATCCACTGTGAGACACCAATGTGTCCCTGAGCAAGACACTTAACCCCCTAGTTGCTCCAGAGGCGTGCGACCTCTGACATATATAGCAATTGTAAGTCGCTTTGGATAAAAGCGTCAGCTAAATGAATAAATGTAAATGTAAATGCATAAAATGCCATTTTTGGTTCTCCACAACTTCAGAATCCAACAACAATCTTAGGAAAACAGCAGATTTTATTGGATTTAATGTAAATGGCTGAAGGAAAATTTCACATTTACAGTTGTCAAGAAACACAGATTCTGTGTTTTGAGACGGTCATGAAGAAACCCAAAGAATTAGTGAGAGCAATAAAACAACCAACTTACTGACATAAATGGAGGTATACTGCAGTCAAAATACAAAACATTACAAATTGAACACTAGTTGTGTAGTAAAGTCCACATCCCCAAAAGTGATTGTTCTCTTGGTTATTAGTACATGATCAAAGAGTGCAAAGACTGTGAGGCTATTTAACAAAACATCTCATGAAGTACAGGAAAAGAGGAATCTCTCATAAGAGAAAACATAAGCTTTTTAACTTGCCACCTGACCTGAAGAAATTCAGAACTCTTAAAGCAATCTCTCACAGTAACCGAGTGCTGCTCTACATAAGTGCAAAACAAAACAGTCAAAAGAGCCCTGTCTGCCTCTAAATCCATTACAGATAAAGAGCTCTGGTACCAGCCTGCTTCATCCAACAAATTAAACACAGCCTCTCATTAGCGGCTCTTTCCCAGGAACAATCGCTAAGCAGATATTTTCGAATCTTCACTAAGGTTCATTGATTTCAGTAGATGAAGCCAAGTAGCCAAACAAGCTCAACGTACCAGTAGATTTGCCCCAGCAGAGCCAGAGTAAAGCAGGCCGAGTCTCCAAACTCAGTAAGGATGTCATCTTGGCTCTTCTGTTTGTTCAGGACCCCTCCGGTCAGGATCTGCTCTCCCTCTGCCAACCTGGTGGAGAAAAACACAAATCAATCAAAACGGCAAGAAATTTGTAATCAAATTCATAAGATGATAATCACTGTGTTTAGACCTGATGTCAATCTTGAACGAAGGTGAAGCTACTCCTGCCTGCCATAGTATTAAAATGTATAGTTTCAAATCCCACTCATTCTTATGATTAAGATCCTCTTGTATTACATTGCTCTCAGATATGAATGTCAAGTTACTCTACTTCAATACTAAAGCAGGGCTCTACAGTGCGACCATTTCAGTCACATTTGCTCCAGTGCGACTGACCCGATCAGCATATTTGTGTTTGTGCTGAGGGAGCTTTAAAGGTTTCTAACGTACTTGCGTGTTTTTGTAGCGTTGAGTAATGTATCACAGACGTATTCTCTCATTATAACAAAAAAAAAAAAAAGTGTAGACAGAGTGTAAATAAGAGATTCATTGTGCAGTGTAAGGAGCTTCGTTGATTATAATGGAGTTTTGTGAGATTGAGATGAACGAAGATGAGTGACAGCTTTTAATGCTTAAGGGAGTTTGCAAATGTGATATTGATTTAATACAACAGAAGTTATATTAAGTGAATTATATTGTCTGACTACAACACTATTGCCTTATTTCATCAACGAAAATAGTTTCAAACAAAGTCCCAGCCAAGCCGCTGCGCATCTCCATTCAAACACAGCGGTGTTTCGTTTTTGAATGAACTGCGTTTTTAAATTAATCTAGTGAGTCGATGACTCAGTTACCCATTCATAAAGACAGTCATGTATTTCATTCCTGAATGAATCAGCCGTTCGAACGAATCAATTAAATGAATGATTCAGTGATAAAATCAGTGACATACCGCCACCTACTGGCAGTTTGTTAAATTTTTAAAGTATCTTTTCTGTTATTTAAATAATTTAATGTTTCTACATTCAAAATTGTATATTTTGAACCTCATCATAAATTTATGGATTTAATTGCACTTATGCAACCTCTTATCCTCATTAAACATCTGAAAATACATTTACAAGCCACTTGTGTGTTCTTCTGTGCCACCTCTGTTTTACAAATTTATTTCTTAAATACTGATTTCATTTGATTGGTATCTTATTCTACTTGTTTTTATTCTGTTGTTTTAATAAGAAATCATAAAAGCTTATAGTGGGGAAGTCGTGGCCTAATGGTTAGAGAGTCGGACTCGTAATCCAAAGGTTGTGGGTTTGAGTCTCGGGCCGGCAGGGATTATAGGTGAATGTCCAGCGCTCTCTTCACCCTCAATACCACGACTGAGGTGCCTTTGAGCAAGGCACCGAACCCCCAACTGCTCCCCGGGCGCCGCAGCATAAATGGCTGCCCACTGCTCTGGGTGTGTGTTCACGGTGTGTGTGTGTTCACTGCTGTGTGTGTGCACGTTGGATGGGTTAAATGCAGAGCACGAATTCCGAGTATGGGTCACTATACTTGGCAGTATGTCACTTCACTAAATATATATATATATATATATATATATATATATATATATATATATATATATATATATATATATAGAATTTGACAAAATATGACATACTTTTAATTAAGTTAGAAAAATGCCATTACAAAGGTAAAAACAAAATTCCCTGTAAGTCACTTTAAGGAGTCAAATATCACCTCGTAATGGGAAGGTTAATTTTTTAACAGAATTTTTGATTATTGATTTGAAGGTGCTCCTAAATTTTTGACCACGCTCCTAAAAAGAAAAGTAAGCGTAGAGCCCTGCAAAGTAAAACAGTGTTTCCCATACATTGATTTATTTGTGGCATCTGTTCTGTGCAGTGAGCGGCAGAGAAGCAGCACATTCAGTTGGTCCTACCGCAGCAGACTCGTCAATAAATGAGTACAAAACGAGCACCTGTCGCTTACTGACTGTTTGGACTTTTAAATATGAGCGTAGTTCATAATATGCACATAGTTTATTACTCAGACGCAGGTAGTAAGTGCGCTGAATGGGACAAAAAAGTAATATAGCCAAAACCCCCACATACAGCCGCTTTTTAGTGTAGATGGAGTTTAGTGTAGAGTTTAGTGAAAGTGATTCCTGTTTAACATATATTATTGATGGGTTGTGATTAGTCACTATTTATACTTGTTTTATGTAGGGCAACAGAAAATATGTAAATGGGAACTGCTTTATTGGGCATTCAGTTGTATTACAGTATGTGACGGTTCATAAAGTACAACAGATCTGAAGTGCCAAATTTGTCTGAATGCAAACTTGATGTAATGACAGCATAAATATGCAAATTGATATGTGATGTCACCTGCCGCCACAAGTCTCACAAAATCCTGTGAGAAACACTGAATAAAGACACAAGGCTCGTTTGAGATGAGCAAAATCTGCACAGAACTGATCACTGATAGATGCATGCCGGATAGAAATGTGTCCGAGGGCTGTTCACCTTGCTCTGAAGTCATGCTGACATATGCCAAAAATCTCTGGCGATAGCGAATCAACCATGCAGTCAAGCGCAGTTGCTCTCTCCCAGCTGCACTGAACAAAAGCACGATGGGAAACGACTTGGTGGTGACACAGCTTAATTCTCATTGGTTCAAATAAAACACAAGTGTTGTGTTCTCTTCTAAAGCATTGCATTTTTATATTTGGTATCATGTAATTATGCGTGAATATTCACAAACACTATGGCAGTGATTGCACACCTCTGTGGGGGATATGTGACTGTCATATTTCAAAATAATTCTAAAATACATGTTTGTTTTAAAGTCAAAATGGATGATAAATATGCCTTTTGAATGGAATTAAATAGAAAATACTGTGAGCGTCTTGTTCATTGTATTTATTTTCATATAAAAGCAACAGAACTGAAATTATATCATGTCATTTGTTGGTATCTGTTCCACTGTCTTTCCACTGTGTTTCCACTGTTGCACTTATTTCACTCCTCCCATCGCTGCAGCTGCCTACTCTTGCCTATATTTCAGGTGAGACTAGGTACCTCTCAAACAAGCCCACAGTCTACAGCAGGGGTAGGCAACATGGAGTGCCGATGTCCTGCAGAGTTTACCTCCAACCCTGAAAAAAACCTCACCTGCCTGTAGCCCTACCCTGCGTCCCAATGTTCATACTATCCATCCTAAATAGTATGTGAGAATACAATAAGTGTGTCCCAAAGCATAGTATGTTGAAAAGAGTATGCCATAAGTCCCCGGATGGTCTACCATTTCAGGTCAATTTTAGAAGTGTGGATCCTTGCACACTCTAATGGCTAAAATTGCCCACAATCCATTGCGCTTTGGCGAAGGATTCGCTCCAGAACTACAAACACGTATAAAACGCGTTAGAAAAACTACAAACGTGGCGGATGCGCGCGATCGACGGTTAGGTAGAGAGGTTTGCAAAAAGGGGTTTGAGTTACTAATAATCAACATTTAACCTGGTAAAAAAATTTTATTTATTGTTATCCGTGTTAGATTTCATCTGCAACCGCAATGTGAACTTTTATAAACAGGTCGTTAATTTTTAAATGCATCATTATGCAGAAAATATGAGCAAAGTTCTCAGCATGAAAGACCCGCGATTGGCAGATCAACAAGCTACTTCTTTTCTCTCTAATAAGGTAGGAAGTTAAATGAAATGAAATGTGGAGGATGTTAACTGTGACAAGATGACTGACAGGCCAGTTTACAGTGACGGTGCGTGTAACTGCGCGACAGAGCGGTCCGGTAAAGACGCAGTTGTGTGACGTGATGGTACGTCCCAATGCTTGCCTACTCTTCTACTACACAATCAAAATTGTGTACTTTTTCCTTCACCAAAAGAGTACATACTTTAAAGGCGTAGTATAAGTAGGCACATTGGGACGCAGCACTAGTAATTCTGAAGACCTTGATTAGCTTGTTCAAGTGTGTTTAATTAGGGTTGGAGTGACAAAGGTGACAAACTAACCCCCACCCAAGGCAAGTTAATTCACATCGCACATTTCACACACAATGGCAAGTCAAACTGCTTTAAAGGGAGAAGATGTTACACACTGCAAAAAATGCTTTTCTTAAATTTTTTTGTCTTGTTTCCAGTCTAATAATAATAATCAAATAATTCTTAAATCAAATATTTATTTTTCAGAAAAAAAAAAAAACCTTGTTTTCGGTTTGAAATAAAATTATTTTGCTTACCCCATTTGCAGATTATTTTGCTTGTTTTAAGGAAAAACTCACTTAATTTTGACACTTTTTTTTCTGAAAACAAGACCATTTTTACTTGTCTAGAAAATGCTTTTTGATTTAAGAATTTTTAGATATATTTGGAATAGAAATGACAAAAACTCGAAGTAGGAAAGCATTTTTGCAGTGCACCATTCAAGGATAAACACCTTTATATGATTAAAAGACATTTGAGCGACAACTACGGTCTACAATCAACAAGGATTGTTGTTAAGATGTTACATGAACTTTCCTATAGCTCAAATGGTAGAGCATGGCGCTAGCAACGCCAAGATCATGGGTTCGATTCCCAGGGAAAGCAAGAGCTGATAAAATGTAAAAAACTGTAACTTGAATGCAATGTAAGTCGCTTTGGATAAAAGCGTCTGCTAAATACATAAATGTAAATGTAGTCAACAAACCACTGTAAATCTTCATTTCAGCACTCGAATCTTTGAAGCAGCTGACGGGCTAAACGCGAGGTGTTTCTCCGTCTTGAAACAGGCTGTTACAGACTGACACTAGCTATGGCTTAGCGCTGCCTGACTTGAGTGATACTAATACTACTATACATTAAACGCTATGCTTTACTTGTAGGTCGAACAGTTCTCAAATCGACTTCATGTCAGAGTAATAGCTTACTGATATGCGAGACAAATGTTAAGGTCGAGACTGAGGAGCATTTTTGCAAAGGGTAGCGAACTAATGTAGCGATAACGTAACTTACAATCTTCTTAGCTATCGCAACAGCAGCCTCACGCAAAAAAAATGAAACATTCATTTAATTTATCTTTTAATTAATGAAAATTAAACAAATCTTTTTTTGGGGAAAATAAAGGGGGTTTAATATTACAATCAAAACACTGAAGACATATTTTATGATTATTCCTTAAAAATAAAGTTTTAATCATTTTAGTAGGCTATTACGTCCATTCTACTGAACAATAGGACTATATTTCTGCCGCAATGTCTACGATTGAAACCCAAACGTTTATTTTGATGGGTTGCCGTGAATGCCTTAACATTTCTGTGTGTATATATGATATGAGGATAGTTTTACTCAAATGAAACGGTCAAATGCTCATGAATTAACACAGAGACAGGCAGAAGTCATATTTAAATAGTCGTTTTGCGGCTTAATATTTACAAATACTAGTGGGAGTGGGCTCACTTGTGTGTGCGCGTACGTTTGTGTGTGTGCGCATCGGGGCGGAACTCCGCTGAGCGCATTCAGAGCATGCGAATATAATGTAACGTTAGAGACAGAAATGACATGCCGTCGTGTAAATAAGACAAATAGCGTAAGGCTATTTAGTTTGTTTAATAAAAGAACAAGGTATAGACCTGTTCTATAGGAAAGGTAACTTTAAATGACTTATGTTGTGATCTGGCGCTATTGACAAAATAAAATGAACTTGAGCTTCAAGGGTGGCGGGGGGTGCCGCTGCGGCCCGCCCTAAGATAATGGCAGGGGAAACACTGATGCATATAGCAATTGCTTTTGAATATTGCTATGATTGTGAGGTATTGAGTATTGTGAAATTTGAATACAACTACTAAAATTTTAGTATAGTAACAACCCTTATTTTAAACTTTTGGAAGAGATAAACAGATATAGACACTGGGATATGATGATGAGGAGTCATGATTAGTTGGGGAATAATTAGTCGTCCATACTTGCTCAGTTCCACACAGCACTTGGCAAGGAGGTATTTGCATTGTGGCGTGGTGCAGCTGTGTCCTTTCAGGAGGTGGTAAGCCTTATACGCCTTCCCTGAACGGTAGTAGCATGTAGCCAGCAGGAAGAGCGCTTCTTCTGAATGGACTGATAGGTGAGAGGAAAAGGAAATTCAGAGGAAGCTAAATTTAAGGCCAAGCAAAGAAAATGTAAGGAATACATGGAATGGAATTCAAAACTTCAATATGCGCTGTAAATTTAAATGTCTTGAGCATGTCTTTTCTTGTATTATTAAAATGTCTCAAAATTAGACTTTCAACAGATCTCAGGAATAATAATTAAAAAAAAACAAAAAGCTTATGGATTGATTACCTCTGCTCCCAACCACTAGTACATGAAAATTATTTATTAACTGATGTTCTTCCTTAGTATTTTAATTTTGTTTTCCAGAGCAAATCTAAAAAAAAAAATTAAAACAAGATACATTTACTTGAGAAGAAAAATGACAAAATAAGTTAGTCTTGTCTTTTATCAAATTAAAGTGAGTTTATGGTTAAAAGAACAACAAATATCTGCCCAGAAAAATCGGCTCAATTCAAAAGGAAAACAAGTTTTCATACCCACATTTGTTTAAAGCATTATAACTCACTTAATTGTGTTCTGTTTCGCAGAAAACAAGACGTCATGTTCAATTTACATCTCAAGAAATTGTATCTTGATTTAGGGATGTTTAGATATTTGTATTGGAAAACAAAATACAAATACTGATGAAGATATTTGTGTTTTGCAGTGCATGCAACATTTAATGCCATGACCTTATGACTTTAAGAATTTCTGCAACATTTTTAGGCTTTAATTTGTGGAAGGTTAAATTAAGACTTTTTAAGACCTGAAGAACCCTGTATAAAATTAAATTCAGGATTTAAAAACAACAATGCATGCAGCGCAAGTTACTTTAAACCGTTTATCTTGACGGGTAAAATCAATAAAAATGTCAGCTTCCATTTTGAGTCACACAAACTTGTTTTAATGCAATGCCAGCTCTGAAAGACTAGGGGAAATGGAGGATGATTTGTGCAATTACCCTCAGCATAGAGTCGCTCTGCCAGGAATACTGCATCTCGGTAGGCGTAGTGGTTCAGAGCATGCCAGACAGCAGCCTATGGACCAAAACAGAACTGCTGTTACCTTCATCCCTTTAACAGTTGACGAAAAGGAGTATGCGTTACAACAATAATAAACCATAACACTTTATGAATTAGGGTTATTGATTTTATTACCACCTGACAGCAAGTATACACTTCTGAACATCACCATTACAAATGAAATGGGCTCCCATATAAAAAATGATACTGACTGCAGATATTTTTACATACATCATGCATATGAAATGATCTGCTGTCATTAAGTCACGTCTTGATCACAGTTTTAAGAAATGGTGAACGATTTCAGTATATACAAAAGCTGAAGACAAGGAGGGAAACCAGATGATGTTGACTGACAGATGAGATGCATATAGGCGTGCTTGGACGCCCTAAAATATTGTCTAGTTAGGCAGCTCGTTCTTGCTTTGAGACACAGCCAGCGTATATACATTTGAACTGATGCCTGATGTTTTAGCCTGACAGACACACACAGGTTTAGCAGCTGTGCTCGATGAACCGTTGGCTAGCTTGTATTTGACAAAGACTTGCCAAACCTACAACCTTTGACGTTTGTTGGCCCATTAAACACCATAACTTATAAATGTAAAAATCCAATCTTAAAAGGAAATTATATGTTAACATTTTAACGCTAACGAGCTTCTATATCAGACAACTAACCAGCTCCAGTATTGCTAATGCACCAAATCTCTTCAAATGCACTAGTTTGTGTTACTCTTCATATATTTGTGAATACCAGCCATCTCTGTAAACATTCACATTTCCTCAACCCCGTCAAAATAAAACATCACTATCCCAACATAAATCCCAATAAATCTGATAGCTGGCTAACCTGCAAGACAACACATTAGCTTCCTTGAAAACGACTAACAAACAAACTGCCCCGAGTTGACAAGTAGTGTGTTTATTAAAGCAGCTATTGTAAATTAAAATCAAAGCAATAGGTGGTATGTTTAAGGGCAGGTTTTGTGTGAGGTAAAGGACAGAGGCCATTAGCATTAGCTGCTAACTGAGGCCGCGGTGTAGCAGCGCTCAATCATCCGGTCTCTCGCGCTGGATAAAAGTCTTCTCCCGCAACTGGGTCTGAAACAGAGCGCTTTAACATTTAGCACAAATACCTGGACAGGTTCCTGCAACACCGTCATTCCGTAGCCAGGCTCCTCTTCACCTCCTTTTTTTGGTTTCTTTGCTCCTTCTTCAGTTGCTTTCTTAGCTCAGTATCCACTCCAGGCCAGAAGTAGCAAAACTAGCATCGAAGATTTGAACATTCCAACCGTTATCGGTGAATCCGGAAATGCCCGAACACGACCGATTCAAATACATACTTTACGATAAAGCCCGAAGGCTTCCGGAAATGGCCGATTAGGAAAACTCAATGTTCGGAATCATAGGGTGAAATGCAGGTAGAAGCGACATAAAATGCCCACTACGTACAGAATGTTGTGAAGTTTAGAAAATTATGGCTTTTATTCCGAATAACACTACAGGTTTTAACTAAAGACAGTCTCGGTGACTGTCTAAGCTTTTACAAAAATAACATTAAACCTCAATACAACCCCGTTTTTACGATTTAAACAAGACAGTTTATTTATTTGTTTGTAAAACATAATTATATATAACGTTAGCCTAGTATTTATGGGGACAATATAAGCTGGTAACAAGAACCAGTCCAAAGTTATTATTGCACCCCAAAAAAATCGAAAGCAAGCTAAACTAACATATTTTACCTAATCAGATATTCAGGAGGGGTAATATAACAATGGCCTGCATGACATGTAATAAACAATACTATACTATGCTATACTTTACTATTCTATACCATACTATAGGCTATATTACACTATATTGGAAAGATGGAAATTTCTAAAAAGTGTGCATGCGTGTGTGTTTGGTTTAGGTATACCTTATGGGGACAAAATGTCCCTACAAAGATGGCGATATCCAAATACCTTGTCCTTGTAGGGATGTTTTTTGGGTTTTGGGGTATGTTTAGGGTTAGTGGATAGAAAATACAGTTATAAAAACCAGTAGGCTATGTCTATAGAATGTCCCCATAAAACATGTGTGTGTGATTTGAGCTAAATTTACATTTACATATAATCATTTGGTAGACGCTTTTATCCAAAGCAACTTACAATTGGGGAATACAAAAAGCGATTCATCTTGAAGAGGCAATCAGACAGAGGAAGTGCTCGTAACACCAAGTCTCAGTCATTGTTCAAATGAGTACAAGCTAGTAAGGGAAGGAGAGAAAGATAGAGGGAAAGATTAAGGTTTTTTTTTTTTTTTTTTGAGTTTAGGTTGAAGTCAATTAGTGCCGAAATAGATGAGTTTTCAGTTGTTGCTTGAAGATTGACAGGGATCCAGCGTTTCGGATAGGGGTGGGAAGATTATTCCACCAGCCAGAAATGGTGAACGAGAATGTTCTGGAGAGTGATTTTGAGCCTCTCTGTGATGGTACCAGGAGGTGTCGCTCACTAGTAGATCTCAGACTTCTGGAGGGGATGTAGGTTCGTAATAGTGAGTGGAAGTAGGAGGGTGCTGAACCTGTGGTAGTTCTGTATGCAAGCATCAGTGTCTTGAACTTGATGTGAGCTGCCACTGCAGCCAGGGCAAGCAGATGAAGAGAGGTGTAACATGGGCTCTTTTGGGCTCGTTGAAGACCAGTCGTGCCGCTGCATTCTGAATCATTTGTAGAGGTTTGATTGTGTTTGATGGAAGTCCAGCCAGAAGAGCATTGCAGTAGTCCAGCCTAGAAATGACAAGGGCCTGGACAAGAAGTTGTGCATCATGCTCTGTCAGAAAGGGCCTGATCTTTCTGATGCTGTGTAGTGCCTGTAGTTGTATAGTTTCTGATTTTGTGTAGCTAAAGGAGCAAAATTTGTAACAAACAGTTTTTGAGATTTCTGTTTTTCTTTATTCAAAAAAAAAAAAAAAAAAATAGAAGATGAACTTGACTGGAAATAGGTGAAAGGTTGGGCTTATCAAGTGGATTTGTTTTAGAAGGGACTGAAATGGTAAGCCAATCTGATCACGCCAAACACCAATTTGAACATAAAAAAGTTGTCCGTGTAATTCAGTAACAATTACAAAAATCAAAACTACATTTGGCTATATTTTATGTGGCTTGGTCTGAAGATACTTGATCAGATCAGGATCACACTCAGTGTGACACATTTCTCACTTTGAATTCCAGCCTGAAGATCAGAATGAAAACAATAAGACCCCCTTCAAACGGAAACATAAATATTCACGTGTCCGTGAAACAGATGTCTTCTCAGATGTCTTTTCCCCCAAGGGGACATTTAGTGATTATGATTTATTGGCCAGAATCTGTATTTCATAAATGTCAGACAAGAATTCTAATACTGAACTGCTCATATCTCCTTTTCAATGCAATGACTTCATGAGGGGGTTTCAGTCCAAATGCATGTCTTTTTAACAATACTTGTACATCAGTGTTTTGCCAATGTATTAGTAGCAGTATCATGGCATGGCATTGCAACATTTGTGTTTTTTGTTTTTTTGTGTGTGTGTGTGTGTGTGTGTGTGAACGTCTATTAGTTGCTTTGTTATTTATGTACATACAATAAATATACTTTAAATACAATGAATAATGTACAGTTTGGAACTTTCCAGGAAGTAATATAACTTGTCTGATCCCCTACATGTACTACATACAGTATTGATTTTCTCATATGCTGACAATTAACTATGGCTTGATATCAATGATTGGTGAATTAATGAGGAAAATAATATATTTTCAAATAGATTTTATATAACCATCTAAATAATATGCTAAAATAAAAAGTAAGATTGCTGCCCAGACACTGAATTCCAGCAATGTAACAGAGTAAAAAAGAAAGCTATGGCTCAAAACCCACAATCCAACAGATAAATATGCAATGTTTTTCCTGATATTTGTCGGGATAGTGTGAACTTGCCTTTACAGTGGATGCAGATCTGCTCCATTAGATGGCACTAGTGCTATTCATAATGTATCTCCTTGTCTGCATCTCTCTTCTGACTGTCATAAAGCTAATTCTATACAATATCACTTTTGTATGCAACATTGATCTATGCAGATATAACAGACAAATACAGACATTTGTATGTTTTATGTAAGCACATGGTGATATATTTACATTTAGATTTTGCATTTGGCGATATATGAGAATACAGTGGTCACAAAGAGTGTGGTATAGAGTTTAAAGGAATAGATAACCCAAAAATGACTATTTGCTGAGCATTTACTCACCTTAAGGCCATCCAAGTTTTAGATCAGTTTGTTTCTTCATCAGAAAAGAAATTTGGAGAAATTTAGGGTTGCATCACTTGCTCAGCAATGGATCCTTTGGGGTGCCGTCAGAATGAGAGTCTAAACAGCTGATTAAAACGTCACAATAATCCACATGTAATCCACATGACTCAAGTCCATCTGTGTATATGTTTGTAATAAACAAATCCATCATTAATAAATTTTAACTTCATACTGTTGCTGACTCTCAATCTGCATCGCCAGCAGGGTGGATTACTGTAATGGTCTCCTCACTGGCCTTCCCAAGAAGACCATTAGACAGCTGCAGCTCATCCAGAACACTGCTGCCAGGATTCTGAGTAGAACCAGAAAATCTGAGCATATCACACCAGTCCTGTGTTCCAGTTACATTTAGGATTGATTTGAAAGTACTTTTACTAGTTTGACCTATACATCACTGAATATAAACCTAACAGACCACTCAGATCATTAGGATCGAGTCAGTTAGAAATACCAAGGGTTCACACAAAACAAGGGGAGACCGCTTTTAGCTATTATTTAGCTTATTCTATTATAAGCTTCCAGAAGAGATCAGATGTGCTAAAACATTAGCCACATTTAAATCCAGACTCAAAACTCATCTGTTTAGCTGTGCATTTATTGAATGAGCACTGTGCTACGTCAGAACTGATTGCCCTGTATTTTATGTATAATAATTTTCTATTTTTAACTGTTTTAAATCAATTTTAAATCAATTTCTAAACCATTTTAAAAGTTTTTAAGTTCCCTGTTTTATTGCTGTGATTTTTGTAATGATTATTTTACTTCCTTTTATGTAAAGCACTTTGAATTACCATTGTGTATGAAATGTGCTATATAAATAAACTTGCCTTGCCTTGCTTGAACTCTTATTATGATGGCACCCATTCACTGCAGAGGACTGGTGAGCAGTGATGTAATGCTAAATTTTCCGAATCTGTTCTAATAAGGAAACAAACTTCTCTACATCTTGGATGGCCTGAGGTGAGAAATTAAAAAAGAAAAAGAAAAAGGTAAAAGTGTCGGTTAGGGTTAGGATAGGTGTACGGAGGGCCTTATTGTCCCAATAAGGTGGCATCCGTTTAATAATTTGAATTAAAATTATAATTTACACTCAATGCATTCTTATTGTTTTATAATGTACTACCGAGGTGCAGATAATTGCCACTATTTGCAATACGTTGCAATAAATCCTGCTATTTTAACATAATGTAAATTGAATCTATAGCTATTTGCACGTAGTGTAAATAGCATATCGCTAAGAAAATACTCCTATTTTCACTGTGTAAATATAATCCATTGCTATTTACACTTAGTGTAAATATCATCTATCACTATTTGCACTTAGTGTAAATAGCATCTACCGCTATTTGCATCTATTGCTAAGAAAAATGGCTATTTTCACTTAGTGTTAATAGCATCACTATTTACACTATACATGCAAATAGCTGCTGCCTTTTTTATTTAGTAAATAATGCAGTGATATTCATTGATACAATGCAATGACCTGGGGCCACTGTATATTGGCAAATCCATTCCACTACTCCAGGCTTTTTTGAAGGCTGGACGCATCCTCTTGGGTCTAATAAAAGCTTAATGAAAGTTCCTTGTAGGTTGAATGAGTATCTCAGATTCTGCGCTCTAAATTTACTCTCCTCAGTTAAAGTGACACACTTAATTGATTGGAGTTGGGATGAACTCCAGATTGAGGATACTAGGATACGATCCTGGGGCACACCAGCACTGACGATGTGATATGCTCAGCTGGGATGATGTGACACTGGGTCGATAAGTAATTTAGCTGTGGCATGTTCAACTGGGTGCTGCATTTACAACATTTAGATAGCGCAACACTTTTAGATCAGGTCTGGTAATTCACACTGTGAACATGAGCCAAAACCAATGCAATTCTGCACCATGTCAGATTTAGAATGAAATTGCCCTTCAAAGCGTATTGCAGTTTACTGCATTTTGACTGAAAGAAAGTTCAAGTATATTTTTAAGTATACTTTATGTAGTAATTATACAAATATCAGTGTACTTGTAGTATACTTGTAAGTGTACTATTTCAATACACCTTGGGACTAAATCGGCCCACTTTCTAGTATATACTTTTAAGTATAACAGTAAACTCTGAGTACACAACTAGTTTACATTAATGTTTTTAGCTTGTACTGCAACTGTACTAAAAGTGAACTTGAAGGTATACTGAGAGTTTAGTAGTTACATACTTGTAGTAGTATTTTTAGTACACTTTGAAGTATAGTCTCAGTAAACTACTAGTTCAGTAGTTTTATACTGCAAATATACTCATACATTTTTTAAAGTGAACTTTACATCATACTTTATACTACTCTTTCCCTATTTAGGTACACATTTGTATATACACTGTAAAAAGTGATAAGTTGACTTAGCTTAAATAAATTGAGGGAACCTGTTGCCTTAAAATGATATCCTGTTGATGATATTTAAAATGATATTTCCTCAATTTTTTAAGTTAAGTCAACTTATCACTGTGTATTTTGTTATATGAATATCTGAACATACAAAACATCAAAATAAAGAACATGTTGTAAACAAAAACATTTTATTCTAGCTTCTTGCATTCTTTTTTAAAGACTTGAATGTGGTTAAGTTCCATAAATAAAAAATAAAGAAATAAACAACATTTTGAACAAAAAGCTGAAAAAAGACTATGAATTGGATTCAGAATGATAATCAAAACGTAGATGAGTTGATCAACACCCCAAAGCTTGACAATCATTATTACCTCTTCATTGGTCGACATTTTATTCCACAATGTTACACAGATGCTGTTTTATGTCAGACGATGGTGTTAGATTACATGTGGATGCATCTGTTGTTTCATTTTCTTCTTCACTTGTGTTTTTTTAAAATTCTGTACATAAGATGTGCACTAGCACTCCCTACCATATAACAATGAAAACACGGATTCTAGGAGCACATAATATTTAGACCTTTTCTAAGTATAAGTCAAGTATACTTAAATGTCAAGTATATTTCTGAAAAGTACATAAAGCCCATTTCTGAGAAGTACATAAAAAGTAGACTAAAAGTATATTTTCCAAATTTTTAATTAAAGAATTATACTAATAGCACACTTGAATAAACTTCTTTTTCGTAAGGGCTAGCATGAAAAGTAGCTCGTTTTAAACACACACAATGTCTGCATCCCTTTAAAAAAAAAAAAGAAAAGTTTTTAGCTGACCCCTTCTTGAACAGTTTTAGTATAATATATTTCATTTATTAATATTAATCTTTAATGACATTGGAGATTATTTCAAGCCACGTTCCTGGAAAATCCAGACTTTGTTTCTTCTGGTCTTTCATGATGTCTGTTATCTGGTAATGAGATCTACATTTCACTTGGTGGCACTGCAGAACCATGTTCGGCTCAGTCTGATGAGTCATTGATTCTGAAATCCAGCTTCTAAGGCTAATGGAACATGTTAGGGATTACAGCTTTATGTATGAAACCGTTTTTGAGAATAGTTGTGCCTTGAGGGCGCATGGACTTTTGGGAGAGAGGAATAATGGCTCACTGATTTTCATTAAGGTTTGGGAGAAGTTCATCGGGACACTTTTTGAATCTGCTTTCTCTTAGAACTAATGACATTTTCTTAACCGAATTTGTAATGATATGGTGGTTAACAGTGATTCGATGACGGTATATAAGATGCCTAAACAACAAGTCAGTTTTACAAAAACAACACTGATTCACACCAAATGCTTGCAGACAGTGTTTCATGACTCACTGGGAATAAATGTTTTCTTGTAATTGCATTGAAGGTTCATGTTTACAGACCTTTTTGGTGAATTCATGACATATTTTGGCTAATTTGTACCTGCCAGCAAGAGTGTACTACTTTGAGTTCAGTTTGACATATTTTACCATGTTTAAATCATTCTGCACTGCTCCACAGTTACTGAACAAAATGTGAAAAATGTCTGCAGATTATGTCCGCCTGCATATGGGCTGAGAGAATCATAGGAAAACATTGTTATTGTTCAAAGATGTTTGATGTTGCATTACCATCGACTTGCACTCCCCATAAAAGCTATTTTTATTATTTTAATATGAGATGTTGCAGATGATATGCTCCTTTTTAGATGTAATGGCCCAAATTTGGTCCCACTTGTATTTGATTATGCTCCAAGACATCAGACAAAAGAAAATCAATCAACGAACAAAACCAGCACTAAGAAAAGGACCATGTGGCATCAGATGTAATCATTTTGAGATACAGCAGACCTCAATCACTGTCACAAATCACCCCACCAAATGTACAAGATGTTGTTTTGTGTTAAATACAGTAAATGTGGTTTTACTTTGTTCTCTGGTTTTCTTTGGGCTTGTCATCCATTCATGAGAAATAAATATTAATCTCAAATCCATATGCTGTGAGTGTGGCTATTTTAGAGCATCATAAAACCAGCTGGTCCATTTCTTCCCACGCCAGGCTTCCTCATTCAGCTGCCCAATTATGTTCAAGACCCAAGCTGTCTGGTTCGCTCCATGCTGCCCCCTGTGACATGTAACTGCCATAGTTTCTGTTGATAAAGTGTGTGGATTTTTTGATATGATGAATTCAAATAGCTTATCCTATGCCATCACTGTGATTATATAATTATATAACAAATTACTAATCTCATAATGCATAATGAATGTTAAAATGCAAAATAAAATTATGCATAACAACTTACACTGCTCCAGGTGTGTGTTCACAGTGTGTGTGTGTTCACTGCTGTGTGTGTGCACGTTGGATGGGTTAAATGCAGAGCATGAATTCCGAGTATGGGTCACCATACTTGGCAGTATTTCACTTCACTTCACTTCACTTCACTTCACTTATTTGAATGATTATTTACATTATGTGTGAGAGAGAACAAGAAATTAATTAAATCTGGCTAAACCTTCATTTGGAGACATTATGGGATGTCCAAAAATGGAAAAATGATTTATTATATATGTATAAAAAATTAAGAATTGAAATGAAATTCTTCTATTGAACACAATGTTGGCAACTAAACACTTTAAAATACTTTGTGTTAAAAATGTATGCATTTTGGGGCCATTAACTTTTCAAATTGAGCCTGTTTGTAATGGCTGTTTTTTTCGCTTTCACAAAGTTCTTGAAAAACTTTTGCCAGTTTAAGGCTTAATTAATATGGACTACTCATATTATGTAAGGGAAATTAAATAGCAGTGTTATTTAGCCAGGCAACCGTGACCTGTGGAGGTGGGACCATGAGTGGATCTTATTCAAATGGGAGCAACACGGTTTTACATCGCCACAAGAGAGTCAGTGGGCACTTTGAGATCATATCGAAAACTTGTTCCTGGATCCATTTTACAATTCATGATTACAAATGGGAAATCAAGGCCAAATTCTAACACAGAGAATGAAATAATCATCTGTTCTCAGGCTTCTGCTTGCTCTGAATCCACTGGTTAGCACATCCCTCAGCACATTTAATTCAATCAGCAGATGTAACTGCTCTCCTATAGACATCTTGTAATTTATTGTAATTTATTATATTGTCAGGCAAGTTCCTCAGCACTCTGTTAGCAGCAGTGAAGATGTTTAAAAAGTGCTTGGAAACATTTGGTTGCCAGACATACTAAATAATATCTTTATTTGTGAATACCATTTATGAATTATTCGTTTAACGAGTTCTCTGAGTAAGATTCCAACTATTCAGAAGAGTTGATATGCTGTCAGAGGACCATGACACGTCAGGGTTGATTGAAATTTCTGTCCATAAACTGTGAAGATAATTCATTTATATTTGTTTCATTTTTAAGGTGTCCTTCTGTTTTTTAAAGTCAAAAATAAAAATGATAGTTTTAATCTGGAAGTTAAGGCCAATTAGCACTTGTAGATGTAGATGGAACACGTTTTCAACAAATCATAAGAGCACTGGTAGCATTGTATATTTTTGATTTACCAAAAAGAATCGGATCATAAGAGTCATTTGTTTGGGAATCAGGCTGTACAGGTTGCCCTGTGAGTTTTTGATTCGCTTAACAGAACCGCTCATAAAAGTAAATAGGTTACGTTTCTGGTCACGGTGTATGCTTTCAATTCTCAAAAAGGAATCAACTCATAAGAGATGCATGTTTGTGAATCAGTTTGCAGTGGTTGTGCTGTATGTTTTTGGTCCACTTAAAATAACTGGCTCAAATAATACAATTTCTGTTAATGATTTATGCTTTTGTAACCCGGACTTCTTTTGTTCCAGGTTTGCAATTATTTTTGTATATAATTATTAAAGAGTTTTGTGATATTATTAAAAACTTCATGTCTACATAATTGTTCATTTAAACTAAGTAGGATGTAAATAAATTGTGAAAATTGAAAAAATAAGGAAAAGTTTGATATGACGTAGTTGACCAATGAGATGCTGTTTAGGCGCTCTCTTTCTCTGATGAGTTCTCTAACCGAATCAGGGTTAGAGCTTGAGTTAGAGCAAAGACTATAGAATACCATAAAGAGACTTTGGTTAGAGCTCCTAATTTAGGAAAAATATACTTAAAAAAAAGATAAATAAGATTCAATTCTTGTTGTAATTCAAGAGGGGAGACTTAAATTGCTGCCATCCAGTAATTAGTTTTTTTCGGATGCATTTTATTTTTGAAGTAGTAAAAATAGTTTTATACAGGAATACTGGATATGGTGAGTTATTCAGTTTAAATGTTGTTAATTGTAAAAATAAGCGCATAACAACAGTTTAAGTGTTAAATCATGTATTTTGTGTGTTTTGCACTGTATTTGTTCAATTGACGAGATTGCTAATCACACATGAGTTGCAGTTCACGTGGCTGCAATATCCGATACACGTGAGCCTGTATGGGAGGGAAAGTAATAATTAGTCAATTTATGCAAATGTTATAGTTAAATTCCGGTAGACAGAAAGTTTATCATAATGTAAGATAAATACTTATCTGAAAGTATTTGTATTTTGAGTTGAAAACCATGTAAAATGATTGTTTTATTGAATTGCTGACTTATTTTAATAGGTCAGGTTTTTTCCCATGGATTGCTTTGGAAGTTTCTTTGAAGGCGAGCCACCCAGATTGAATCTGAAGGAAGAAGGGGACAAAAGTTAAGAAGGTTTACAAGAACTGGAACTTTCCCTTTTCTATTCAAGAGGAAAGGATTTCTGGACACAATATGGGCAGTGAATTACTGCTACATCGTTGGAGTTGAGATAAGTGATTGAGAATCTGAACTCTATCTGATATCAGAACATTTCGGACAGACTTGAACTGAACTGTGATCTACTTCCAAGAGAGGATTCTTAATGGAATATATATGTTTTTTCTTTTGTACAGTGAATGTGGGTTGCATACCTGAAAATAAGAGTTTAAATTCATTGTGTGGGTAACTAAGTGTATAGCACCAAAGATTTAACCGAGTACTCAAAACCAGTTTAATTTTCATAAAAAATTTACATTGAAATTTGGTGTTTATTTGTTAATTTACATTGTGGTTGTTTATTCTCTGTTTTATTTTCTTTACAAAGGCCTATTACATACTTTTGGGGAAAAATTTAATTAAAAGTACTAAACTTACCATAATACTTTTATGTGAGTTTGTGAGTTTCCAGTGATTACCCATCTCTAGAGAGCCACTCCTATATTTTCTGATTCGCAGTTAGTACGTGATGAACACAAACAATGGTGTCAAAGATATTATGATTGATGCTTATCCCAAAATTGCACATAACTGAACAAAGCGTGTACCCCGTGCTACATTTTGATTCACTTCAAATAATCAGTTCATAAGAGTCATTTGTATGTGAATCAGTAGAATGGTCACATATGTTTTTACTTCACTGAAATCAGCCGGCTGATGAGAGTTGTTTATTTGTGAAACGGAAGCACTGTTGATGAAAAGTGGTGCAGAAAAATAGCTGGCAATATTATATTAGTCTGTTTTACAACATTCCTTTATGGAGGTGTAAAGTGTACAATTGACTTATTTTTTCCCCCCGTCTGCTGCCTTTCATATTACAGACACAGCTCATGATATGAAGGACTGTGAGTGTTGTTGTGATGCCATTGCCATAATGTTATTTTACTATAATAATAATAATAATAATACATTTTATCTGTAATGCACCTTTCTCAAACTCAAAGCTCTACTGCCACAGTAAATGCCATTGAGATGAATGAAAAAAACAGATAGGGTTCTTTCCACATTATAGACATCTTTGGTTTGAACATATGGAACACCCCATACATTTGGATGTCTAGGGAAATGAACCAATAGTCTGCATCACCTGTAGTTTTTTTTAACAATGTCACTGAGAACTTAAGTTTACTTATTGGGTTAATCCTGAGATAAAGTACCCATCTAGGTCTCAGAGACCCAATTAGCCCCTTATAGCATTTTAAAAGCTGAATAAGCATCTACACACACACACACACACACACACACACACACAGTATTTGCACATCCATGTAGTTCCTCACACAAGCTCCACTTGCTAAAGTTATCCAATTACCAGAATGTGACTATACAGTGGGGTGTTTGCAGAGGCTTCAAGAGCATCTTGCTGATGTAAAAAAACCCACTTCCGTCACGCATAATGTTAACATCTCTGTGCCGCTGAAGGAAATCAGATTGTTACTGTGTAAATAATGTGCAAGGACCTCAAGAGCCTTGATTGTTATTCTGTAGCATCTTACACAACACACACAAAACCGTAATAAGACAGAAAATAAAACACAGCAGTCTGTAAAGGTGCTTGTGTCATCACAAGCAGGTTCTTAAGGATTAAAAATGTGCACTGCAAGAACTTTGTTACGGTTTTGTGGTTGTAGCAAGCGCACAAAGTCGAAGATGAAAGGAGTATTTATTGGGCATCAACACACATAAACCATTAAGTAACATTAATCCAAGACAAAGACAATGGGAGAACTGAGGACTTTTAAAGGGACAAGAACAAAAGAGCAAACAAGATGATTAATACAAAACAGGTGAATGGAATAAACGATGATTAACTAAACTAGGACAGGAAATACCAAATAAGGACAATACAAACTAAATGGAAACCGACACGTGACAAAATTAGACTATTGGGACGGCCATATTGCTGGCTGACATAATTACACTGCTGTTTTGACCACTGTTAGCTCAGTCTTGTGCAGAGCTGCCAATGCATTTTTACATTTACATTTTTATTCATTTAGCTGAATATGCCATTGAACCTCATTACTTTCTTTAAGCAGCTGTATGAACACCAAGAGTAATTATATGCATAAAACTAAAAATCACCCTGAGTGCCCTATTTTACTTCCTCATACATGTTCTTGCTCTTATTGTGAATGTTTATTGTTCTTCATACAAGCTCTTGCTCTTAATGTGATTTGGTTGTTAATTGACCCTTTGCTAAGCCCCGCCCTCCTTAGTTTCTGTTGCTACGCCTGACAAGCTTTCGTGCCTGGCACGTCTATTACAGTATGTATGCACATTCCCAAGGAGATAATTAGTCATTTTTGGCGAACAGGTGAAATATCTGAGAGAGCAAGACAAAAGGGACTGCAGTATGCATTCGAGGGATATATCCACGACATAATATACAACCGATTAGAGAATAATTTCATCAAAATTGAAGCTAAAGTCTATAGGTCCCAGCGCAAGCAGCAGCCGTGTCATACGCTGACCATTCAAATGGGAAACACACAAATTGAGGAACAGCTATGTTCATGCACAGCAGGCTAAGTGAAATTTGAAAATAATCTAATAATTATAAATCAAACAGCTTATCCATAAATGTTGTGGAATAAACACAAGACATTAGCCGGACCTCTTTGCAATGATAACATTCTCCCGCTTATATTTTTAGCGTGCCAGGCTACTGCTCACACGTCGTGGGTCTAATCTACGCCTTGGACCTGGCAAGAGCCAGAGATGCTGAGCTGAGCCATACATCATCAACAACACAAACAAAGTCCTCCTGCACGAGTCTACCACAGCAGTGGCACAAGCCAAGGGGTAACAAAATAAGGGCAGTGCCAATATCATCGGTAGTTGTCGCTAAAGCCAATGAAAACCATATGCGGCGACCAATCGACTGTCGGTATGCAGGAAGCATGGGGCACGTTCAGGCTCACACCGGTGCCCAACGTTTTGCTATGGTTTCCGGGTTGAACGACATGTTTCCTGGAAACGGTGTGCAACGGGGTTTGAGATACGTTTTCTCATGTTTGGTGGGTGAGTCAAAAATGTCAGCCCAATCAGCAGCAACGTCTATATAAACCACGCGGTATTAAAAAGACAGATCGCACAATGGGTCCAAGTCAAGTCATTTAATATGTGTCCGCTGCAGCTCGGTATACGCAGCAATTGAAGATATTAGAAGACATGTTTGTCGTAAGAGTTTTATAGTAACATAGCATACCAACATGATGATAGTAAATTTGTAAGTAAATGTAATTAACATAAAAATAAATTCACAAGAGCAATATTGTTTGCACATGTTTATTGACATTAAAGGCAAAATAACTTAAATAATAAGAGCATAAGTATAGATCTGGAACTTCTTTAAGTCTGTCTAAATATCATGTAGTTGTCACGGTACGGTGAAGAAGCGCCGCGAAAAGATGAGGTCAGGGTCCAATTGCAGGTAAGGTTTTTTAATCAAAACAAAAAAGGCCAACACGGCACAAAAAACAAAACAGAAAACGACTGGGATACCAAAACGGCAACGAGGTGCGTGTATCCCAGCCCAGAGCAAACACTCGAAATGCAATCACTGCAACACATTACAAATTACAATTAATGAACCCAGGCAGAGTGGTGAGAGAGGGGTGACTATATGGTCCGTGGTAATGGGGAACAGCTGCGGGTGTAATGAGTGTAACAGGTGTGTGTAATGTGACAGGTGTACGTGATGTGGCAGGTGTACATGATGTGGCAGGTGTTCGTGATTACGTGAGGTGAGTCCGGGTGGAAGGGAGATGGTGACCTCTGGTGGCGACAGGGAGAAGCGCAGGGCCCGGACTCGTGACATGACCCCTCCTTTAAGGAATGGCTTCCAGACGTTCCACAAGACCCCCCCAAAAGTCCAGAGGGAGGTGGAACAGGGGGAGGGATGGTGGGCCAGGCCCGGGGATGGCAGCGCCGGCGGGATGGAGACCCAGGGCAGAACCGGCGGCCACCACCACGGTGAGTGTGGAGCTGCCACCCTGGAGCGGGCAATGGTGGGCTCCACCGCTTCGGGGGGAACATCAGCGAACACCGCTCTCTCGGGGGCTTCGTGAGCGAACACCGCTCTCTCAGGGGCCTCGTGAGCAAGCACAGCTGTCTCGGGAGGAACGTGGGCGAACACCATCGCCTCGGGAGGAACGTGAGCGAGCACAGCTGTCTCGGGAGCCTCGTGAGCGAGCACCGCTCTCTGGAGGGCTTCGTGAGCGAGCACAGCTGTCTCGGGAGGAACGTGGGCGAACACCATCGCCTCAGGAGCTTCGTGAGCGAGCACAGCCGTCTCGGGAGGAACGTGAGCGAGCACAGCTGTCTCGGGAGCCTCGTGAGCGAACACCGCTCTCTCGGGGGCTTCGTGAGCGAGCACAGCTGTCTCGGGAGGAACGTGAGCGAGCACAGTGGTCTCGGGAGGAACGTGAGCGAGCACAGCTGTCTCGGGAAGAACGTGAGCGATCACAGCTGTCTCGGGAGGAACGTGGGCGAACACCATCGCCTCGGGAGGAACGTGAGCGAGCACAGCTGTCTCGGGAGCCTCGTGAGCGAGCACCGCTCTCTGGAGGGCTTCGTGAGCGAGCACAGCTGTCTCGGGAGGAACGTGGGCGAACACCATCGCCTCAGGAGCTTCGTGAGCGAGCACAGCCGTCTCGGGAGGAACGTGAGCGAGCACAGCTGTCTCGGGAGCCTCGTGAGCGAACACCGCTCTCTCGGGGGCTTCGTGAGCGAGCACAGCTGTCTCGGGAGGAACGTGAGCGAGCACAGCGGTCTCGGGAGGAACGTGAGCGAGCACAGCTGTCTCGGGAGGAACGTGAGCGATCACAGCTGTCTCGGGAGGAACGTGGGCGAACACCATCGCCTCGGGAGCTTCGTGAGCAAGCACAGCTGTCTCGGGAACCTCGTGAGCAAACACCGCTCTCTCGGGAGGAACGTGGGCGGGCACCATCGCCTCGGGAGCTTCGTGAGCGAGCACAGCTGTCTCGGGAGGAACGTGAGCGAGCACAGCTGTCTCGGGAGCCTCGTGAGCGAGCACCGCTCTCTGGAGGGCTTCGTGAGCGAGCACAGCTGTCTCGGGAGGAACGTGGGCGAACACCATCGCCTCGGGAGCTTCGGGAGCGAGCACAGCTGTCTCGGGAGGAACGTGAGCGAGCACAGCTGTCTCGGGAGGAATGTGAGCAGCCAACGCCGCTCGCACCGACATCAGCGAGGGTTCCCGCACGCTGCACATCAGACCAGGACGCTCTGGAAGCGGGCGCGAGGCACTGGGCGCGGCCGTCCCCCGGATCGCCGCCTCGGGAGAACTGTGAACGGGCTCCGCCGCTAACTCCAACCTGAAGGCTGAGCCGCTCACCTGCAGAGCCAGGTTAATGTAGTCCTCCAGCGACTCCCCGGGGTCCCAGTATGGTACCAGGGACTTGAAGGGCTCAGCCAGGCCTCCCCAGAAGAAGACCATGAGGCAGGTCTTCTCCGTCGCCGACTGACGAGCTCCTCTAATGAAGTCCCTGGCATAATCCTCCATGCTCCGGTCTCCCTGGCGGATGTGGAGGCACCTCCCTGCTGGACCCATCTTGGCTGGGTTCATTCTGTCACGGTACGGTGAAGAAGCGCCGCGAAAAGATGAGGTCAGGGTCCAATTGCAGGTAAGGTTCTTTAATCAAAACAAAAAAGGCCAACACGGCACAAAAAACAAAACAGAAAACGACTGGGATACCAAAACGGTAACGAGGTGCGTGTATCCCAGCCCAGAGCAAACACTCGAAATGCAATCACTGCAACACATTACAAATTACAATTAATGAACCCAGGCAGAGTGGTGAGAGAGGGGTGACTATATGGTCCGTGGTAATGGGGAACAGCTGCGGGTGTAATGAGTGTAACAGGTGTGTGTAATGTGACAGGTGTACGTGATGTGGCAGGTGTACTTGATGTGGCAGGTGTTCGTGATTACGTGAGGTGAGTCCGGGTGGAAGGGAGATGGTGACCTCTGGTGGCGACAGGGAGAAGCGCAGGGCCCGGACTCGTGACAGTAGTAATTGCAATGTCTTCTGGTCCATATCATTTCCTTAGGAAGGTGTGCTAGACACTAATTAATGTAACATAAAAATACTATACATATTTACATATTTTGCTATTGTATTTTGGAGTGACACTTTCATAAACTTTTCTATGCTCCGCTGATTATATAATGCTAAATATTGCAATATCATACCATAACAACAGTGATCAGCAATAATGATAAGCCTACTCACAATAAAAATAAGGTCATATAGATCATAACACAGTCTCGGAGGTAAGAAGTAGATTGTCCTTCACCTGAAATTTCTTTTCATCCTGAAATGGGAGGCAAATGTTGGATCACAATAATTAGGAACCACAGTTTCCACAAATCCCTTCACTCGATATAGGGATGCTCTCTTTTATTCATGACGGCAAGGGCAGTGACTGTAACATCGATCATATTGTGCAGTATTAAAAATGTATTTATACCGATTTCATCAGGCTCTGAAAATTCTTCAAAAAGAACACAAAGAATGGCCTTCTCAGCTGCCATAGTTGCAACTCTTGTGTCATCAGAACAGGGTGTTTAACACACCACCGTTTCCATTTAATAAACGTTTTGTACCGTTTTTTTCAGGGCTGAACGCAGCCCTGGTAAGTTGAAAATTATGTTTATGGTTATAGTTATGGGATTTGGCAGATGCTTTTGTCCAAAGTGACATACAAATAAAAACAGTACAATAGTTAAAATTAACAGTGAACAGTTTTAAAATGTTGGTAAGACTACATTAAGGAGAATAGAAATAACTAGATAAAAAAGTTTGTCAAGACAAACTTTAGGTTGGCTTGAGAAAGCCCAGCTTGAAAGTTTAAAGAAGTTGTAAAAGCCTGAAGTTTGAAAATGTAGATAGATTCAATATATGTTGATAACAAGTTTCTAGCATGTTAGCCTGTTACTAGCATTTGCTGCCATGATTAGCATGTTACTAGCACGTTGCTAGCTAGCATGACTAGCATGTCGTTAACATGTTTCTAGCATGATGCTAGCATGGGCAGCAAGTGACTAGCATATTGCTAGCATGACTAGCTAGTTACTAGCATGCTGCTAGCATGTTTCTAACATGGTTAGCATATTACTAGTATGTTGCTAGCATGGTCAGCAAGTGACTAGCATGTTGCTAACATGACTAGCAAGTGAGTAGCATGTCGTTAGCATGTTTCTGGCATGAGCATGTTACTAGTAATTTGCTAGCATGATTAGCAAGAGCATGTTACTAGCATTATTAGCTTGTAACTAGCATGTTGCTAGCATGATTAGCAAGTGACTAACATGTTGCTAGCATGTTTCTAACGTGAGCTTTGTATTGATAGGGTATTTTTTTTCAGGACCTTCTCAGTTACAGAGGAGAAAATTGCTTTATTAAAAAGGCAGACAGGAGCACCCATCAGCTACTTGGTAAACAGACCCCTGTTGACATAATTGTAGGAGGAGAGAGATACCCACTAGGAAGTGGTTTGAGCCATCAGGTAAATGAATGAGATGAGGCAGTATTAAAGTAGATATTCTTTATTGAGTACTTTATGAAATTCATTCAACTTGTATGTACGGGGCAGTGCAGGACATTGCAGGACAGTGCACCATGTCAGTGTGATCTTCCTTGACCACTCAGCTCTTCTACACAATTAGACAGCATGCTGACTGCATACCATATTTGATTTATGTTCACAAGCCGGGAAATCGGGATTTGGCCTGACACAATTTTAAACTTCTTTATCTTTGCAATAGCTCTTTCAACATGAACCCTGTGCTTGGCTATTATTTTGGTCATTTCAACATCTGCATGTGGCATCTGTCTGCTTGCTCTTGCAAAAGGTGGAATGTTAAGTTGCAAACCAATCTCCTCAACTTCCTTCTCTATTAAAAAGCCTTTATCAACCATCAAGCCATCTCCTACATTGAGATAGCCACACTGAATGTACCCCATCAAAATGTCAAGGATGTTGCACTCATTGAAAATCTCTTTGTCAGAAATTGCTCCGATGAAGAGGGCAGACACATAAATGACTGTACCTCGTGGATCACAGGTCACTAGAGACTTAAGGGTGTTAGTAGACTTGTAGGTGGAGTAAATCTGACTCTGAAACACTAGTGAGCTTGGACTCTGAATCTTAAGTTCAGTGCAGTCTAAGATGGCAAACGTATTTGGAAATTCTTCCTTAAATTTAGCTGGCATGTTCTCAGAAATAACATCCCTGTGTGGCCAAATATATAATTTACCAAGACTATCATACATATAGTCCACCCAGGAGTTGATCAGTGTGCTGACACTCTGTAAACGGATGTTAAATCTGAAAGCTGGGTCTTTGTGGTCCAAATTTTGTCTTAATTTCATTAAGGTCAGTAACAATTGAGTACGCAGTGAAAGTTGTTTGATCTCATTATTGACATGTTTGTATGAGAGAGGAATGTGTGTTTGTGGTGCACTTGGATCAGTTTGAATGTTAAAAAATTGACACAAGCTGTTAAATTGCTCATAAGAAAACCCTGTGAAGTGAAGTGAAGTGAAGTAGTGGAAATAATCAGGCACATGGCTTTGGTTTAAAATCTCAGGGTTTAAAGCATCTGAGGTGTGTGCATACTGAAGTTCCTTTTGAAGATAATGGAGTTGGCCATACTTTGCCTCGAGTTGAAGCTTCAGATTTGTAATGTCCTGCTTATGATTGGCTTATGCGTCTTGCAGAGTTCTCAGTTCCTCTCCATGTTCGCCCATATCATGTTCTTCTGTAAATTACAAAAAAGAGAAAGGAAACATGGAATGTTACTAATTTATATTATTTTCTTCTGTTTTACAGCTTCCTCTCCATGACTCTGCAGGACCATCATCTGCGAACCAGCCGTCAAACGACTTCCCGGATTTCATTAATACAGATTGTTTCAAAGTAGTTTCACAGTAACAGTCAAATAGCAGAATTAATGATGAAAACTGCTGAACTGCAGAAACACAAATTCTGCTGTAAAGCAGCTCTACAAAGACAATAGTGTCATTATTCCCATAAGTCAGTTCAGTGTTGATTCAGATCAATAAATGTGCAAAAATGAGTTCAGTTCAGCTATATGCAGCTCTACATAAGACAATAATAACGTTATTCCGCTTTAGTCAGTTCAAGGTTGATTCAATTCAGTTCAATAACAGTATCAATGTTGCAAAATTCATCAAATTGGAAACAAAGATTTTTAAACAATAAAGCAGCTCCACAGAAGACAATAGCCCCATTTCCACCCCAGGAACTTTGCCCAGGAACAATTAAGGACTTTGGGCCGGTACTCGGTGTGTTTTCTCTGCAGGAACCAGGATCTAAATAAAGTTCCGGGTAAAAATTTGCCCCTCAGAAAGTCCCTGCTGCTCGCGAGGTAGTACTTTTTCAAAGGTCCGGAACTTTCGGGGGCGGGACTTGGGTGCTGAAGATGCTGATTGGTTGAATTTACCAGCATTGTATTTCAACCACCATATATGCATAATTTTTTTTAATATTACTGTTATTGTGATATGATTTAAAAGTATTTCAGGCGAGAATGTGGTTGTTTAAAACTGATATCACCATATTGTCACAACTGGCTGTTTTTATATAGGACATATATATATATATATATATATATATATATATATATATATATATATATATATATATTTTGACATGTTTTGAGTTTGAGCTCCATCAAGTTGATTCTTTATCGTCTATTTTCTATCTTAAAATCAATTTTATACACTATAATTTTTGTTTCTATAACGTGTGAATATATCCC
Source organism: Barbus barbus (assembly GCF_936440315.1). Taxonomy (NCBI): domain Eukaryota; kingdom Metazoa; phylum Chordata; class Actinopteri; order Cypriniformes; family Cyprinidae; genus Barbus; species Barbus barbus. The sequence continues at coordinate 35,041,972 of NC_136732.1, read as the reverse complement.
CTATAGCATTCTACATCAAAACCAATCAGAGCGCCTTGTTATCACTAGTTTTATTTTGATTTCCCGAGTCTGCTATTAGCTTATAGCCCGTTAGCATCGCCAGCGCGGTAATCTCGCTTACATTGCTAATACTCTATTCACACACATTACCATTGTTTCACTGTTACTTGCTTGAATGGCGGATTTGTGTCTACATTTGAGTGCAGGTGAGGACACATTCGAGCTGCATTCGGTGCAGCTGGAGCTGGAGGCAGTGGAGAAGCAGATCCGTGACCTGGTGGAGAAGCAGGCCCAGCTGAGAGAGCGGAGAGCCGCGCTGGAAACATCCCGGGCTGACGCTCACAAGTCCAGGATAAGTATACAGCGCGCTGCTAACATTCCCACCACCTCTACTCCGTGTTTTTCTCTGCACAGACCCTGTGCACCCAGGACGTGATCTTCCCAGATGTCCTTCACTCCGGCGCCGGGACACCACGGACCCTGGGTGCACTGGCAGCTGAACACGCGAGCCAGGCCCCGGGCTATGACCTCTCCCCCTCCGCCGCCTCCGGTTTTTGAGATCTCCACCCGGAACTGCTTCGCTCCCCTCCGCGAGACGGAACGCGATGCCGATGATGAGACTCCATTGTCCGGCACGTCCATGCTACGTTAGCTGAAGGTAAAGTGCACGCTCACTGTTTCTGCGCAGATACCCGCGATCCTGAAGGGTGACGAGAGCCTGCACCCCAGCCTGCACCCCAGCCTGCACCCCAGCGGAGTCGGAGCAGAACTCCTGTCGGACAACATCTCCAGGACGCTACGCTCCATCAGACTAGTAAGCCAATTCTCAAATAACTGCTATGATGGCTTTTGTTCTACCCACTTAAATGATAGAAGTACTTGCATTGTCCAATCTATACAGACTGTGTCTGTTCCCCGAATAGCGAGGTCAAAATATAAATTTAATGCAGGATCTAGAAAAAATCTGATCGTGATTAAACCAGAAAAACACAAAATAAATGAACAAAAACTATTTTTAAAGTTTAGGTCAAACATTAGATCACTCGCACCCAAAGCAGTTATTGTAAATTAAATGATCACAAATAATAATTTTGATCTACTCTGCCTGACTGAAACCTGGCTTAAACCAAATGAATATATTGGTCTAAATGAGTCTACTCCACCAAGCTACTGTTATAAACATGAGCCCCGTCAGACTGGTCGTGGTGTTGCAACAATATATAGTGATATTCTCAATGTTACTCAGAAAACAGGATACAAGAGGTTTAACGCATTTGAAATACTTCTGCTTAATGTTACACTGTTAGATATGCAAAAGAAAACTCTCCTATCTTTTGCTCTGGCTACTGTGTATAGACCGCCAGGGCCATATACAGATTTCCTAAAAGAATTTGCAGATTTCCTCTCAGATATATTGGTTAATGTTGATAAAGCGCTAATTGTCGGAGATTTTAACATTCACGTTGATAATACAAATGATGCGTTAGGACTTGCGTTTACTGACCTAATACACTCTTTTGGAGTCAAGCAAAACGTCACCAGGTCCACTCATCGTTTTAATCATACAATGGATTTAATTATATCGCATGGAATTGATCTTACTGATATAGATATCGTACCTCAAAGTGATGATGTTACTGATCATTTCCTTGTATCATGCATGCTGCGTATTACTGATATTAATTATATGGCTCTGCGTTATCGTCCGGGCAGAACTATTGTTCCAGCCACCAAGGACAGATTCACAAATAACCTGCCTGATTTATCTCAACTGCTCTGTGTACCCATAAATACACACGAACTAGACGAAATGACTAGCAACATGGGCACTATCTTCTCTAATACATTAGAAGCTGTTGCCCCCCTCAAATTGAAAAAGGTTAGAGAAAAACGTACTGCGCCATGGTACAACAGTTATACCCATTCTCTCAAGAAAGAAACTCGTATTCTTGAGCGCAAATGGAGAAAAACTAACTTGGAAAGTTTTAGAATTGCGTGGAAAAACAGTATGTCCAGATATAGACAGGCTCTAAAAGCTGCCAGGGCAGAGCATATCCGATAATATCCATAATAACCAAAACAATCCAAGGTTCTTATTTAGCACAGTGGCTAGATTAACAAATAAACACACGCCACCCGATCTAAATATTCCCTCACAGTTTAATAGTAATGACTTTATGAATTTCTTCACTGATAAAATAGATAACATCAGAAATAACAAATGTAGATTCTACTGCGTCTAGTATTTCAGCTTCATTCATCACACACAAAGAAAAACTGCAGTGCTTTACAACTATAGGACAGGAAGAGCTAAATAAACTTATCAGTGCATCTAAACCAACAACATGTTTATTAGATCCTGTACCCACTAAACTATTGAAAGAGTTGTTACCTGTAGCAGAAGAACCGCTTCTCAATATTATTAACTCATCGTTATCTTTAGGTCACGTCCCAAACCATTCAAGCTGGTGGTTATTAAGCCTCTTATTAAGAAACCACAACTAGATTCTAATGAACTGGCAAATTACAGACCCATTTCAAATCTTCCGTTTATGTCTAAAATTTTTGAAAAAGTTGTGTCTGCTCAATTGTGCTCCTTCTTGCAAAAAAAAAAAAGATCTCTATGAAGAATTTCAGTTTTCAGGTTTCAGGCCTCACCATAGCACAGAAACTGCACTTGTTAAAATTACAAATGACTTGCTTCTTGCGTCAGACCAAGGCTGCATCTCATTGCTAGTTTTACTTGATCTTAGTGCTGCGTTTGACACTATAGACCATAACATATTCATAGACTGAACAAATTATAAACACAACACTTTTGTTTTTGCCCCCATTTTTCATGAGCTGAACTCAAAGATCTCAGACTTTTTCTATGTGCACAAAAGGCCTATTTCTCTCAAATATTGTTCACAAATCTGTCTAAATCTTTGTTAGTGAGCCCTTCTCCTTTGCCGAGATAATCCATCAACCTCACAGGTGTGGTATATCAAGATGCTGATTAGACAGCATGATTATTGCACAGGTGTGCCTTAGGCTGGCCACAATAAAAGGCCACTCTAAAATGTGCAGTTTTACTGTATTGGGGGGGGGGGCACGCTGTCGTATATGCTGATCCAGAGCATCCCAAACATGCTTAATGGGTGACATGTCCGGTGAATATGCTGGCCATGCAAGAGCTGGGATGTTTTCAGCTTCCAGGAATTGTGTACAGATCCAGGCAACATTGGGCTGTGCATTATTATGCTGCAACATGAGGTGATGGTCATGGATGAATGGCACAACAATGGTCCTCAGGATCTCGTCACGGTATCTCTGTGCATTCAAAATGCCATCAATAAAATGCACATGTGTTCGTTATCCATAACATACACCTGCCCATACCATAACCCCACCGCCATCATGGGCCACTCGATCCACAACGTTGACATCAGCAAACCGCTCACCCACACGACGCCATACACGTTGTCTACCATCTGCCCTGTACAGTGAAAACCGGGATTCATCCGTGAAGAGACCACCTCTTCAAAGTGCCAGACGCCATTGAATGTGATCATTTGCCCACTCAAGTCGGTTACGACGACGAACTGCAGTCAGGTCGAGACCCCGATGAGGATGACGAGCATGCAGATGAGCTTCCCTAAGACGGTTTCTGACAGTTTGTGCAGAAATTCTTTGGTTATGCAAACCGATTGTTGCAGCAGCTGTCCGGGTGGCTGGTCTCAGACGATCTTGGAGGTGAAGATGCTGGATGTGGAGGTCCTGGGCTGGTGTGGTTACACGTGGTCTGCGGTTGTGAGGCCGGTTGGATGTACTGCCAAATTCTCTGAAACGCCTTTGGAGATGGCTTATGGTAGAGAAATTCACGGGCAACAGCTCTGGTGGACATTCCTGCAGTCAGCATGTCAATTGCACGCTCCCTCAAAACTTGCGACATCTGTGGCATTGTGCTGTGTGATAAAACCGCACATTTTAGACTGGACTTTTATTGTGGCCAGCCTAAGGCACACTTGTGCAATAATCATGCTCTCTAATCAGCATCTTGATATGCCACACCTGTGAGGTGGATGGATTTTCTCGGCAAAGGAGAAGTGCTCACTAACACAGATTTAGACAGATTTGTGAACAATATTTGAGAGAAATAGGCCTTTTGTGTACATAGAAAAAGTCTTAGATCTTTGAGTTCAGCTCATGAAAAATGGGGGCAAAAGCAAAAGTGTTGCGTTTATAATTTTGTTTAGTGTAGATCGATTACAAAACTATACTTGTATTCAAGGGCAGGCTTTAAGATGGTTTAGATCCTACCTGTCCGAATGGTACCACTTTGTTCATTTAAATGGGGAGTCATCTCAATTATCACCAGTAAAGTATGGAGTAACACAAGGATCTGTCCTAGGTCCTCTGCTATTTTCAATATACATGTTGCCCCTTGGTAACATTAGAAAATACGGCATTAGTTTTCATTGTTATGCTGATGATACTGAACTATATATCTCAACAAGACCAGATGAAACTTCTAAACTATCTAAACTAATAGATTGTGTAAAAAATATAAAAGATTGGATGACCAATAATTTCCTCCTATTAAATTCAGATAATTTAATGCTGGGAGTGGATGGTGGGGAGCTGTCCTGATTTCCACCAGTCTCTTGTTCTGGGGCCAGTGGGGGGTACACATCTTAACTCTTCTGGAAGCTTTTCTGCATTGTCTTTTCATACTCTGAACTGCTGTTGATTTTCTCCAGGATGATTCTTGTCTGCCAGTCTTGCTGACCTGAACTGCTGTTGATTTTCTCCAGGATGATTCTTGTCTGCCAGTCTTGCTGACCTTTACCGGAACAATACCATCAATAACATTCTTAACTTTTAGGTTAAATGAATCCAGGAGAAGATCAAAAGAGTCTGCAGAAATGTTTGGTGTTAAAGATATAACCTTCATAAATAGCGCACTAGTGTTCTCGTTAATGCATCTCTTTCTGACAGAGACAGATCTAGATTCAGTGGTAACAGAGATCAATATATCTAAGAAAATACAGAAGTGATCATATAGTGCTACATCCTTAATACTAATGGATGAAATGTTTAGCTCTCTATTGATGAGTAAATCTAGAGTGTGTCCACGATTGTGTGTGGGTCCATGCACATGCTGAATCAGGTCAAAAGTGTTTAAAACAGTTATAATTTCTTTTGTAGTTTTGATTTCTGCATTATCTATGTGAATATTAAAATCCTCTGCAATAGCAAAAATCTAACTCATTGAGGAAATCATTGATAACAGTTCTGTGAATTCTTCAACAAAGGCTGGAGAGTATTGCTCTACAGCAATCTTAGATTGATGCATTACAGGCTGCAGATTAGATGGGTCAGCCGTACGGCTTGAGAAGGCTTTAGACTTTCTATCACGTGATAAAACAGAAATAGGGAAAGCTACAAGCACACTGGGTTCCCGCTTGTTCTGTAAACATTTGTGTAAGTTGCTGCTAACATAGCGGGGACCCGACACATATCACTGAGAGCTGTTATCAATTGTTTTTGGTTCACCTACAGCCGATGGAGGAGGGTTTGGGTCCTGGCATTGTGGCAGTAGCCGGAGAGCTCTCACAGGAGGAGGAGGGCGAGCTGGGCCCACAGGTTTTGGTGGTTGTGGAGCCCGCCATTTTTTAGTTGGTATCTGGGGGCTTGCAGCGAAAGAGTGGGAGAGTTTCGTCCCAGCATACACCAGTTCCTCCATTTTCTATGAGAAACTTAGAAGTGGAGATGCTGGAAAGGAAAATGTGTCTAGTGAGATGGGCTCTGGCTCTGGTGTTTCCGGTTGCTGTGATATGTTGTCCTGGCTTCCCTGGCTGTTTTCCAGAAAGTTGTCCTTGGGTGTTGAGTCTTGGAGCTGTTGTAATACGTGTTGTAATACTATCTGTGTTGAGCTCTGTGGGCAGGGCTCAGCCGGGATAGTTTCCATGAGCAGAGTTTGTTTTGGCTGCGTGGCGTTATCAATGTCCTTGTGGGATGTGTCAACCACATGATGACTCCGAAGCTGATATGAAGTCCTGTGGTCATTCATACTCTGTTCAGGTGTGTGTGTGCCATTCAGACTGAGTGGATTGGCACACAGTACTGAAGGATGACGTAGGGAGAAATAGATATGTTCCTCTACCACCCTTGCACCAATTTTGTTTGGGTGGAGGCCATCCAGTTAAAACAGTTGTCTATAGCCCCAGAAAAGATTGAAGTTTTCAATGAAGTTGACTCCTTTTATACTGCAGGTTCTTTGTAGCCATGTATTCAGCCCAAGCTGAACTTCAAGTCTTTGAATTCATTCAAAGAGTTCACTGAAATCCTTAAGGAGTTCTGACTGCTCTTTCCGAATATCATTCATCATTGGATGATGATTCGATTCGATTGAACACCAAGTCCAAACCGTTTGCGGAGCTCCCTCCCAAACGGTTGCCGGCCTCTGTGACATGGAATGGACCCAAGATGTCCACCCTGATCCTCTCCATTGACACCCCCACTAGGTACTGCTGTAACGATGCATGAGAGCGTCGGCTGGGTCCCTTCTGTGCTGTGCAGACATCGCAGCAGTGAACGTGCAGCTCTGCATCATGCTGACACCCCGGCCAGTAGAACCGCTGCCACAGCTGCCACACTGTCTTGGAGCTGCCCCATGAACCGCTGCCTCCAGCTGCCCCATGAACCCAACGGAGGACCTCCGGCCGCAGAGCGAGGAGTTGCAGACGGAGTTAGCATGCAGCCGCCCTGGTCGGTGCTGAACCTCGAAGTCGTACTCTTGGAGGATTATCATTGACTGATCATTCTTTAGTCACTCAATTGAACTGGAATGGCTCAAACCAAAAGACACCTTTTCAGAACCTGTTGTTTCATATAGGTCAGGGATTCTCAAATCTGGCTCACGAGATACACTTTTCTGCAGAGTTTAGTTCTAACCTTAATCAAACACACCTGAGCATGTCTTCAGGATCATTCGAAAATCACAGGTGGGTGAGTCTGATCAAACTTGGAGCTAAACTGTGAAGGAAAGTGGGTCTCACGAGCCATATTTGAGGTGTAACAGACATGAGCCTGTTAATAAGAAATTTGTGGGCAGTTTTCTTCCTTACCACTAGGGGTGCTAGAGTGTTTTAGGTTTCCTTAAGTAAAGCCATGTGGTAGAGGGACTGAGGGAGTTAGCAATAGCCAGCATGGCTCATCTACTGAGCACATTGTGCTGTGTCCTGGTTGGGAAATGTGTAATTTCAATCCCAGTCTAAAGTAAGGAGTTGATGTTTTTTGTAGAGATGTTACATGTATGTATGGCCTATGTTTGGATTAATGCTAAGAGTTTAAGACAGTGTATTTGTATGCATTTTAGAAGGACTCTTTATTGGTGAGGTTACCACATCATGGTCCAGTTTGAATATGGATTTAAAGTTCTTTTCGACATGAGACCATAGTCTGGACTATTTTTGACACTTCCTGGATAGGAAGAGTCTGGTGTTTGAGAGCTGTGGCGTGTTTTCATTATAAGAGGTTGGATTATTCATTTTCTATAAGCCAACTTCAGCTATGGACAGTGTTTGGACATTGATGTACTACAGATAAGACTTTTGCACACACCAACTTTCACATGACGAAATCCTACAATCTTACATTGCTTTGTTTGCTTTTTTTTTTGTACTTTTGTGCATTTACATTTTTGCCTATATGTAGCTGTAGTAACCTGAATTGAATGTTTTCTATTTTGTATTTAATAAATTGATTTGAAATCCCTTTGACTACTGTACATTTTTGACATTGCAGATATTAGTTATCCATTTCAGAAGTACAGTAACTGTTTTTCTGAAAGACTGAAGTTATAGTAGCTGAGAAGTATTGATAGTGAAACAGATGTATTGTTGTAGATTAATTGTGTGAGTCTTGTGAGAGCTTCCTGGGGGCTAAATGGAGGGCTGCCCATGCAGGGCCAGCGCTAAGGGGCCAACGTTTTGCCAATGAGCAAATTCTAAGGGGCCCTGTGCTGACAGCCCGCTGGGGGCCCTTAGACTAGCCCTAAGTGGGCCCATAAAGGGCCACCACAGGCTTGTTTGCAGGGAAATTCAAATTCCAAATTCAAATTTTATTAATTTTAAATGAACTCTAAACAAATATCCATAATGCTCCCGGCTGCTAGCGCTGACTGCCGGGTCATTACAATATGTTTAAATGAAAACGAAAAGAGGCAGTGGTGTTTGATATCATATTTCGGTATTGTAAATACAGTAGGTGAGCTGACTGAAGTTATCAAGTACGCTGCTCTTTGCAGAATTACCGGACTTGTGTCATCCCGTCCGCGGGAGTTCACACTCCTGAGTCGAACTTGCGAAGTCCGAACTACCGAGGAGGACAAAATTGCGCAGACCTATGTCACCTGACTATTTGCCTAATCTTCTCTGTACTTTAGACCGCGATGGAAACGCAGACAGCAACAGGTCTGGGGGAAAAAAGTTCCTGGGACAAATTGTTCCAGGTAATTTTGGTGGAAAAGCAGCTAATAATGTCAGCATTCAGCTCAATTCAGTTCACGTTTTGTTCAATAGCGTCAGTGCAGTCAAACTGATTATGCAGTATTGTTAAATAGTAGTGTCTTTTAAACTCCATGTAAGCAAGCCAAAAGCAACAATAGCAAGGAATCCAAACTCCATCGGGTGACAGAAATGGAGAAAATAAAACTTTGGGAGAAACCAGGCTCACTATAGGAATCAGTTTTCCTCTGGCCAAATGATCAATTACTGTGTGATTTATGATTCCAGTCTGCATCAGATTTGTGGATTTATATTTATAAAAATTTCCATCCAGCTCCTTTTGAAAATCAGAATACGACCCATTGGCATTAGGTGGGAGAGGGTTTTACTATTCAGTGAATTCCTAATGTATAAAATTAGGTCTCTTCCTACATTTTTCCCCTCTAAATATCTTGTTTACTTCAGAAATACATCAAATTACAGAAGTAAATGGCAGTTCACAATCACACTGTCTTCTACTTTGTTGATCTTTGACCTTATGATAATGTATTCAAAAAGTGATGTGATGTTTACTCATTAGCACCATGTTCTATCTGAAATTGCTTGTCATGACGTTGAAGCTCCAGGGTCAATTTTCAGGTTGGTCCTTTGTTAGAGGGGGTTGGGTTTGTTGAACTCATGGTGGGAGCTCTACAAAACCAGAGAAAAACACTGAGAAGTGTCTAAGCTGTTTTGACACTTTGTTGTTCATTAAGGCAATGTGCTATTGGCATGAGATGTCCCTTTAAATAGAACGCAAGCCATCTTGTTTTCTCTCTGCTCTCAACAAGTCTTTGTTTTCCTCTTCTTGCTTAGCATTATGAAAGAAGTTTTCATTTGTTGTCTTTTTGTTTTACTTATGCAAAACAATACATGTGGTATAGTCTATTTGTAATCCACTTGATGTTCACATACAGAAAACCTTCACCTGTATTCAGAAAATACTAAAGTATATGGAGATATACTGGAAAACATAATGTGAAATATTACATAATACGTTTCCATATATGGGAAACTAGTGTTTATAATTTTCAAAATATACTGCAATATATGCATGTATTGAGACACTTGTTTGCATATAATGGTATATAAGAAAAAAGTGTTTGCTGAAAACATATTGAACTTTTAGGATTAGGATTTGTGGTGTATTGGATGTCTTGGTAGGTGGAAAATATAAATATATGAAATCTAAATAAATACAAATATATGGAATTCATATTTTCCTCATAATTGTGTAAATATCTCATATTACCAGATAATACATTAAACATCTCATATGAATGTGAACATATTAGGGGTGGCACGGTACACAGATGTCACGGTTCGGTACGTACCTCGGTTCGGGGGTCACGGTTCGATACAATTTCGGTACAACAGGGAAAAAAAAGACATCTACTTTGCTCAGTTTCTTTTATTTTGATGTGAAAATGCTACAGATTATTACATGTTATATATATAAAATCTGTTTTGTTTTCATTGTGAGTGTACACAAATAAAAGCAGACCTTTAACTACAAGCAACAGCACAAATAAAAATGCAATAGAGTAAAGATACAAATAAAATAATCAGTGATTTTCAGGGGGTTTTTTAGGTACAGAAATTGAAGTACGATTAAAGTAATCAAAGGTAAAACAGCATTGCATATTTGACTGTATAAATTAAAGATTACTCTTTATTAAAGTTACAAAAGCGATTCAATCAAGAGCAGTGAGTGATTTCTTTGTTGTTGCTGTTTATTTAATATTAACTGTCACTTTAAGAGAAAGCACTGATACTGTACGCCCAGCCGGCTATGTCTGCTATAGGATACTTACCAAGACGGGCATTTTGACAGAATTTTGTGTGAATTTATCCATTAAAACACAATACTTCAGAGAGAGCTTCATATTTGCGCACGTTCTGAGGCGCAGGTTTGTGCGCTTCTGATGAGCGCACGCACAAATCTTCTCACTGCGCGCGCGAGCTCGCGTCCTCTGGCTCTTAAATATTTGAGCTGGCAAAGCTTACATGACTTTAGTCTAAACACCGATATCAACGTGTGCTGTTCAGGTCTCACCTGTGCGCGCGCTATCAGCACCCGGGTGATGACGGAATAAATGCTCATATTCCAGCATACGGCACTCGCATTGAACAAGAGTGAATGATTTGTCCACTTATTTTTTTTTTCTTTCTCATCGCTGTTGTTATAATGTACTGGGAAGCCAGAATGCGCATCCATTAACAGAAACATACATTAGCCGAACCCTATTTGTTTTACGTGTTATTTATAACAAACCACATGCGTTGTCAGAATTCAGTTGAACCGCGGTCCTAGCGCGTGCCGAACCGTGTGTGGAGAACCGTGCGGTTCGGTTTTTTTCCGCGAACCGTGCCACCCCTAGAACATATATAGTACATATTTGTTCAAACGTATTAATACACACACAGTGCCATATTTTATCACATGTAGAATATCTTTATATTATGAGTGTCAATTCCTTATGTATCATAATTTTTGGTTATAATATTAACACAATATATTATTCTGGATATTTCCAAAATACATTAAATTATTAAATATATTCATTGTTCATCTACAGTATAAGGAAATATATTTTCTTTGTGTAAGGTGTTCTTGTATAAAGAATGGATAATATTACACCTGGTTTTATTTCTGAGTTATTAAATCTTAAATTACATATATTTAAAGTAAAGAGAATTCAGTAAAATGCTTCATCCGTGTCAAAAATAGGCAAAAAAAGGCTGATGACTTGCTTGTGGAATTTCTAGTTAGATCTGGATCAATCATTTTTGATACTTGAGGAATTAGATTTGGAATTATTTGCATTCTTTTAATTTTGAGTAAGATGAAATCTTAAAGTTTTTATACCATCCAGCAGTTTCCATATCACATTTAAAGGTAATTAATTTATTGCATGTAATAAACCCCAAAACAAAACATGTCCACAGGGAAATCGCGTGCAAACAGGGAGCATTTTTAAATATTGTGTCAAATGCTATGCCTGATGTTTATGATAATTCAATTAATTGGAAGGTTTAATTGCCCTAGTGAGGTTAGATTGCTACAAATTTGTAGAGACTGTTTAGTTGTTGTTGCTTGAGGGCACATGCATGATTTAATATCTTTTCTGAGAGAAGCTTGAAATACAGTGAAAGAGACTGAGACTGAATTTAGAGGAACGGTTTAGTTTTCCTGCTCTAAAAGGTCTTAAAGGCTATTCCCAATGAATGCACATATATTCTCAAAGGTCAAACAATGTCTGTGTCCACATGATGAGATTGGGGTCACAACCTTTTACTCTTGAGACATAATTGCCTGGGAGACAGCAGGTAAAAAACTATTGGGCACTAATCGAACTGGATGAATTCGATCCCAGAGGTCAAAACAGAGAAACTGTGATCACACTGTCTATTTATCTGTCCCTTGAGGGCATATGAGAGGAAACATCATACCGTATCTCAACTTTAATTTCACGTGGAAACCAAATATATATTTAAAATGGAAGGTTTTAAACCACTTATGCCAATTAATTGAAACAGGAGCCGTGAGTGGACTTATGCCCCATTCCAGCAGATTTGAGAGCATGTAACTGCAGTCTGTAGTCAATCAGTATTCGTTAGTGTCATCCAGTGATGTGTGTGCGTCGCCCCCTCACTCAAGATGAGTGTGAAAATAGATTTTATTTATGAAATATAATGGTTTATTTAAAAACCCCAATTGCCAAATGAATAGGCTTTCTAGCATTAATATGATGCTACTATAGCAACAATTTAGGACAGTCTGTTTCACAAAGTCACATTTGAATTGTTACATCTGACACACAAACTTCACGCAAGCAGTTCATTATGCAGCACTACTGACTAAGCTAGAGGTATGATGAAATAATTTTTTAATGTTTAATAGAGGGATAGATTATTGCAGTTAGTTGATTATTTTGCTGTATTGTTTGTTGCTGTTCAATTAGTTAAACTTAAAATGATGCATCTGTTAAATGGGCCGCAATGAATGTTATGTCAGGGAATCGGTCGCAATGTGTTTCATTGTAATTAAGTATTTCTGGTGGTATCACTTCTCTGTAGACTGTATTTGTGGTAAAACTGCTGCCCTAAGGCATGTTATTTCCTGGATGTCAGATTTTCTAATTTGATGCCATTTTGTTTTATTATAGGCTACTCTGCCATCTGTATTTGCTAAGTTAAGTAGGCTACCGTTTAGTAGGGTCATTCACTCAGAACGCATTTTGCATTCCACTGCGTACTTTTTCATTGTATTTCAAGTAAATGCGCTACGGATGTCTTTGAATTTGAATACTGCACTCTTGTATTTTTCCGCGCATGAGACATCATTCTAAAACACGGCACTAAAAAAACAAAACAAAACAAATGTGTGAACCCAGTATTCTAATAGTTGTAGTAGTAGCGTGGGCAGGTTTGTTTACGGTCCGACAAAAATACGTGAATGGGCCACGTATGTTTTTATTTTATTATTATTTAGTGCTACGTCATCGTTCCCTTTCGTTACCTCAGCCGCCCCCTCATCAGTGGTGTGCTGGCGCCGGCTCTGGTGTGTATATTTGTTCTAACGCTGTTTGCCTATGCCATTAAATGGGTTTATGCTTATGGACGGGCATTGATTTTGTCCTGACCCATATCATTGTCACTTGTTTGTGTGTTGACAGATAGTGGTGTGCAACATGATATGCCAAGGCAACAAATTCCTATTTGGGGGTGTGTTTTTAATTTTTTATAGTTTCCTGATAATGTTAATGACTGAAATCCTAATCCCTTTTTTTGTCCTCCTTATTACCTGTGCACAATTTCACTGTCTTTTACAGCACATCACCTTATAAATAAAGGTGTAAACACTGACTTCAGTCACCTCCATGTTCACTTCCATATAACAGTATTCTATTGCACATGTTTGTCAGTTCAGTACTGTGACTAGTTCACACTCAAATCTGATATTGGCCACATAAAAAAAAGTAATAATAATAATAATGTTAACATCCAAACAAAAATTTGAATCTGAGCAATAAATCAGAAGTGAGCACCAAGGTTTTCAGTGTACTACTTTTTCGTAGGGGAAAGATAAAAGCCTCCATTTGATCTTCATTTAATCTCATTACTCTCTAGGAAAAACTATTGAGATAATATGGAGATCTCAATTGTGATTTTCCTCCGAAGAGGCAGCTCAAAATGACAGTGAGAACATTTCACATTTACATATTTATTTGAAATGATGATTTCTGCAGCAGATGAAAGATCTCAATGTTTGTGTTGTTTCATCTTGATTTCTATTTTGCCCCTTTCCCCTCTCTGTTTTCATAATGTATTATTCATTTCGAAATGACTAAAAATGTAAACTGCCAGCCTTTCATCCACACCCAGGGCTGGATTGGGACAAAACAATCAGCCCTGGCATTTTGTCCCAGACCGGCCCACTACAAACGATCAAAATACTACCCATCTTTGCACGCCCTTGAATATGTATACCAGCTCCTATTCCATAAAAGCACTAAAGCCATATAATAATAGGTAGGAAAGAGTGAGAGTTGACACATTAAAAACTTCTAAAAAGTGTAATTTATTAATATAATAAAACTATAATCCACACTGATGAATCCTAAAACTATAGGCCTATATAGTTATGACATCCTGTGTATGTGCCTGTGTGTTTGAGGGAGAAAGGGAAGAGACATGATAAATTGTTGATCAGTGTTCAGTTTGAACTCTTTCTTTCATTTTGTATTTTTGGGTAAGAATAAGAAGCACTTCATCCGGTACTTAGTGTCTTTCATTCCAACATAAGAAACCATTTCTGGAATCTGCATCTGAAATAGCATTATGATGTATTTATTTACACAGTTTATGTATCTCAGAGGGGACATGGATGCATTTAAACTGCAGTTACAGATGCATAAATAGGCCTAATGTTGTGTTTTTAACATAAAACGTCGAATACTGGTATTTGAAATCATTTAAAACATGAAAAAAATGGTCAAAATGTGAAATTAAAACCGCTAGTAGGTGACAGCAAAGACTTTGGTGACAGAAAGTGACCATTAATGAGTGAGTCATTGAGATTCAACCGATTCATTCAAACGGCTGATTCATTCAGGAACAGAGCATTTGACTGTGTTAATGAGTGAATCACTGAATCATTTATTCAACCGATTCGTTCAAAAAGCAGATTCATTCAATAAATACACCGTCCATTGCTCAGAGACGCAAAACAGTGCTGTGCTCTTTGTTTGGAACTATTTTCTTCGGCAAAATTTAGCAAAAACAAGCAATAAGTCTAAAATGTAAGTCACTTATTGCTTACTGGACTTGTATGAAATGATTATTAAATGTGTTCACGCTGATATCTGCAGAAAAACGGTACTCTTTGTGTGATATAGATATAGTCCAGGTGATATGTGCAAAATTTAGAAGTTAACTATATTATATAAATATAAAAAGCATACAGAAGCATTTTTGCCATCAACAATTTAGAATGCCTGGAATTTTTTAATACATTAATAAATCAACGTGCGTGCACTCTTTGTGTGATTTGATGATATAGCCTACTTGATAATGTCAGATCACACATCATTACAACAACACTTACCCTATTATTGCAGAAGATTTACTGTATATCACACACCCCAGACTCGACTTTGAGTGGAAAATAAATCATTCGCGATTGTGCGTGCACTTGTTTGCACGGTTTGCACATGAGCAAAGCTGTTCTAACTTACAAATGCCAGACCACTGATTCGTCAAACCTGCTTTCCTGCAGTCTTTGTTCTTCAGACTATTTTGTTGAAAGTAACGAATATGCTTCGGGGAAATGTATCGGAGTAAAAGTAAAAGTTGGCTGAAATATAAAAGCTCAAGTAGGCTACAGATACGCCCAAAAAATACTTAAGTACTGTAACGAAGTATTATTACTATTACAGAGAGAGCCCAAAAGGGGAGTTGTTCAAAGATGTGATTGGGTCAGCCCAATGTCAATTAAGAAAATAACCAATGGGCTGCTGATTAAATGTCTCATGGGCCAGTCTGTCTGGGGGGAAAAAAATCCTAAACCGACTTTTTTTGACAAATACATTAAACAGCAGCAAAGACCACAGCGCCGTCAACTATTTAGGCAGAAAAACTATAGGCTGCTAAGAGTTTTATGGGCCGATCAGACAAATATGGTATGAGAAGATGTATAGTCCCGGCCCAAAAAGTACGTCGGCCCAGTGGGAAAATGCCTGGTCTGCCAGATGGCCAGTCCGCCCCTGTCCACACCTATATAAACAACTATACCAGAAGATCTGAAACAGCAAAACAGCAATCGCATTCACAAAGCCTTGTTCATTCTTAAAAGTTGAATACAATCAATTCTGTGCATACTGCTGTTTTCCTTCATTTGCTGTGACATTACTGTAGCTCACAGGGCTCATTTCCCCCAAATCATTGTCACACCTGTATGGTGAACGCTGAATCATATGCAGCTCTGCAGGAACAGAAGTGACTAAATACCAATTACAAGTGCAGTATGGAGTACCTCAAGGCTCAGTACTTGGCCCCTTACTTTTCACGCTTTACATGTTACCCTTGGGAGATATCATTAGGAAACATGGTGTTAGCTTTCACTGCTATGCTGATGATACCCAGCTCTATATTTCTTCGCGACCTGATGAAACTTACCAATTCGCAAAACTAACAGAATGTATAGTTGATATCAAAAACTGGATGACTAGCAATTTCTCACTGCTAAATTCTGAAAAAAAACAGGTGTTAATTATTGGACCAAAACCTTTTGCATGTAATAACCTAGATCACTGTCTAATACTTGATGGCTGCTCTGTAAATTCTTTGTCATCAGTTAGGAACCTAGGCATACTTTTTGATAGCAATCGTTCCTTTGAAAAACATGTTTCTAGCATTTGTAAAACTGCATTTTTCCATCTTAAAAATATATCTAAATTACGACCTATGCTCTCAATGTCAAATGCAGAAACATTAATTCATGCATTCATGACCTCAAGGCTAGATTATTGTAATGCTTTATTGGGTGGTTGTTCTGCACGTTTAATAAACAAACTCCAACTGGTTCAAAATGCAACAGCTAGAGTTCTTACTAGAACCAGGAAGTATGACCACATTAGCCTGGTTCTGTCAACACTGCACTGGCTCCCTATTAAACATCGTATACATTTTAAGATCTTGCTAATTACCTATAAAGCCCTGAATGGTTTGGCACCTCAGTATTTGAGGGAGCTCTTATCGCATCATAGTCCTTCACGTCTGCTGCGATCTCAAAACTCTGGCCATTTGATAATACTTAGAATATCAAAATCAACTGTGGGCGGGAGATCGTTTTCCTATTTAGCACCCAAACTCTGGAGCAATCTAGCTAACACTGTTCGGGAAGCAGACACACTCTGTCAGTTTAAATCGAGATTAAAGACCCATCTCTTTAACCTGGCTTACACATAATACATTATCGCATTTCTATAATTCAAATCCGTTAAAGGATTGTTAGGCTGCATTAATTAGGTCAACCGGAACCGGGAATACTTCCCAAAACACCTGATGTACTTGTTGCATTGTTAGAAGAATGGCATCTACGCTAATATTAGTCTGTTTTTTTTTTTCTTATTCCGAGGTTACCGTAGCCACCCAGATCCAGACAGTATCCAGATCAGATGGTGGATCAGCACCTAGAGATGACCTCTACAGCCAGGACACCTAGATGAGCCCCAGAGACTGATCCCCAGTGAAGACCCCGTCTCCAAGATAACCATCGGGACAAGACCACAGGAACCAGATGAGTCCTTTGCACAATCTGATTCTGCTTTAGCCTATATAAACTGCTGATTTTGTCTGGCCTGAGGAGAATGACACTATTTCGACAAACTATTTCCCCGCCTAAATGCTTTAAAGCTGATATAAAGCCACCCAGCTTTATATCAAGCCGATGTAAAGCTACTTTGACACAATTTGCATTGTTAAAAGCGCAATACAAATAATATTGACTTGACTTAAAGTTCTTTGACAACTGCCCATGCAGTTTGAGTCATAAAGGGTTAACTACTGAACCAGAGAGTTTGAGCAAAACACTAACCCATCCTCCTCCTTTAACAAAAGCAACTGCAAGTAAACAGTAACCATGGGTTTAAACTCAGATCTTATCTCTTCCCACCATTCCTGTTGTGCGTCTGTGCTACTTTCAGAGTATTCAGCCCTGAAACGAGCCGATCTGTGTTAGCCTTTGGTCCACTGCATCTGCTAAAATGGAAGCAATTTGCTCTGTCCCTGTGGGGATGTTGCTGGACTGGGCAATATCTTTATGAGAGGGTGTGACCAATTGGGGATGTGCAGCTTCAGAATGAAACAGCACTATTGACTCAGCTTAGCATCCATTACTCAGCTAGCAAGATGGTGCTTGTGCATATATACAGTTGATTTTGATTATCATGTCTATTGCGTTCTCGCTCATGCTCTTCATCATCATTAAATTTTATTATTTGCATGCGTTTTAAAGGCATATCACTTTATACTTATGATATATTGTTCTCTGAGTGCACACATCTGTAGTGAACGCACAGAAAGCTGGCTATCAGATGGCGCATCGCGTGAGTACTATACAATGCATACACACAGGGTGTTGGCATTGATGCTTCTCATTTACTTTGAACTACACTGCCGAACTGAATTGCGCATCCGTTGCGTTGCGCCAATGCCATTGCTTACCCGGCAAACAAGCCTGCACTGGCCCTTTACGGGCCCCCAGCAGGCTGCCAGCGCAGGGCCGCTGAGATTTTGCTCATTGGCAAAACGTTGGCCCCTTAGTGCTGGCCCTGCACGGGTAGCCCTCACTTAGCCCACACCAGGGATGGGCAACTGATGACCCGCAATGTCTTTTAGTACAGCCTGCTGGATTATATTACTCAAAGTAAGTCATGAGAAGATTGCTTTCAGTTAATGATGTTCATATCTCCAACTAGGAGAGGTCGCTAGTTTCCAGCCGCTCCCCATATTATTTACAGTGTAGACGTGCCCTCTAATATTACATTGTAATGAAAACACGCCACAGCTCTCAAACACCATACTCTTCCTAACCAGGAACAATCAAAAATAGTCCAGACTGATCTCGTGTCGAAAATAACTTTAAATCCATATTCAACCTGGCCCATGATGTGGTAACCTCACCAATAAAGAGTCATTCTAAAATGCATACAAATACACCGTCTTAAACTCTTACCATTAATCCAAACATAGGCTATACATACATGTAACATCTCAGCAAAAAAACATCAGCAATGTACACTTTTAAATAGAAAAAAAAAACAAAAAAAAAAATTAAACTCCTAGACTGGGCTTGAAATGACACATTTCCCAACAAGGAACACAGCACAATGAGTTCAGCAGGTGAGCTATGTTGGCTACTGCTGCTTGCTATTGCTAACTCCCTCTACCACATGGCTTTACTTAAGGAAACCTAAAACACTCTAGCACCCCTAGTGGTAAGGAAGAAAACCTTCTCACTGAGAGCCTGTGTTGAGCCCAAAGCTGTGGGCCTCGTCTGGGCCTGTTTAGGTTGAGAGTGTCCTTGCTGCAGACTGTAGCATGGTGACATAAGGTATAATGACGTCATGTATGTCTTAGGCCCCGTTTACACTGTCAGTTAAATGTGACCCAATTCAGATTTTTTTGCTTGTAAGTGACACAGATCGGATCTGTTCTATGACAGTGTAAACAGTATAAAACGCTTGGGGAAATAATGGGGAAAACATCTGATGTGCAACTTCATATGATTCCTGCATTACAGTAGGCCGTCTGTCTGTCTCAATGTTATCTAAAGATAACATTGAAAGGAATTTACATAGTAGGCTACACTGGTTTATAGCAAACTCTGAAACAATGTTATGCCTTATCTCTTGCTTGTTGTAAATGCTACTTTGAACAGTACCTGACATGGGAAATTTCAAACAAGGAAAAGCAATATTTGCTCTGTCTGAAAAGTACCTAAGATGCTTATTTTGTTTATAAAGAATAACAAAATTGTATGTGATGTGTAGGGATGTACCCGAAGCCGAATTATCAATTTGAGCCTGATTCAAAATCAGAGAATCTGCATTTCTCATCCACCATTGGCTTTAAAGCAACCTGAATCTATTTGTGTCATCTGTATAACACAGTGTGTTTTTCTGATGTTTTTTCTTCCAAAAGATTTGAACTGCCATTATCTTCAACATTTGTTTGTGTTTGTCTGTATGCGGTGATATACACACCTCTTAAGATTAACATTTAAGCACTGCATGTCACATGGCACTGGACTCGCAATCCATAGAAACGTAGGACGAGTCAGCAAGGGGTTGTGATGTCAATGGCCTGCTTCTCAATATAAAGGAGGCTCTGTTCTAACTGGTATTCCATCACAATTGCCTTTGAAAAAATCTATTTCCTACTGCTTGTTCAAGCACTAAATATAAACATCTGCAGGGATAAGGGGAATGTGGTAACCTACTACAAAATGTACAAGTTCATTCTCAGTAAAACTTTTTGTTCCTGAAATTCTCAGTGATTTTCAAAATACCTGCAAAAATCCCTTCCTATTATCATAGTACATTGCACCATATTTTTATGCCAAATCATCAGTTGCATTCTGTTTTTTTTTGACACATTTTAATTTGATTTGTAAAAAATTAAGATGTCCAAAAAAAAAAAAAAAAAAAGTGACTACATTCAACCAACACTTAGATTAGTAAAAAAAGATCATAATGACTTAAAATGTAAAAAGCAGGATCTGCTCTCACTTGTATACTTCTTAATTATTTTTGGGATTTTTTTAATATATAAAAATACAATCCATTTGATCCATTTGGGCTTTTTGTACAATAAAAAAATCCCAAAATCATTAAGTATATAAGTGTGTACAAATCCTGCTTTTTTCATTTGAAATTTAAGATGAAAGTCAATTTTCTTTCCCACATAATTTTGTGCACTTTTCAACAGTGAAATGGTTAGCCTGGTTTTTGTTTTGATTTTGTAATTGTTTTAATTTATTTCAAATTGGCATGGAGTGGGGTTAGGGGCTAAATATGAAGTAATATGCAATAAAAAAAATATTCAACTATTTGTAAAGGAGTTGAAGTTTCTAAAGCTATCTGAATACGTTTATGTGTTATGCTGTCAATACATCCATATTATATGTCTGTTTTAGCGTATAACCACACAGCTTTGTGGATTCAGACAAGCAACATGATGGCTTTTACACAATAACTTAATAATATTGATTTGGCAACAGTTGCTTTGTATGTTTTGTCCCACCAATGAAAATAGTTCAAAACAAAGCCAAAAATTGTTGCACATCTGTAGTGGTAGTAATTGTTACGGCTCAAATAGGTTGAGTGAAAATCCATTCTAAATGATTTAGTGACTCATAAAGAGAGTCTTTTGTCGCCAGCTACTGGTGTAACTAGCCTAGAAAACCTTTGAAGTGTTAGGTATTTAGAGGTCAATGAATTGTTCTTTACCGTAATTGAATTCAGGAGAAACCTTTGACCTTTTTAAAACCTTTTATGTTGCAGTGATTAAGTGACATCTGAAGCAGTTGTGGTGTTCTAATGGTTAAATACCTGAATTGCTACTCCAAAGAGGTAGTAGGTTTATTTCTGGATATGGGCACAAATATGGCTTGCGTCAACATTTTCACAGCTTTCAGCTGTTCAGCACATCTTGCTGACAGCTTTTCCATTCACACCTCACAGATGGGCTCCTAGCTGTACATCCCAGAAAGTGGACAGAAATTTTTAACAAGAATACTAAGTGTGGTGAAACAGAAGAGAAATTGACCAGAACCTATGTGTGGACATTTTAAGCATATAAGCAGCCAGGATAAATGAGCTGAGAAAAATGTATTGAGAGCCAGAGCTGAACTAAGTTAGCATTGCTCCAGATCCTCATTAGACATGGAGTTTATGAGCAAACTGTGGTATTTCACTCAAGGTTTAAGGATAAGTTGTTCCTTTCATTTAATCTTTATGGGAGGTTTGTATTAATTTTGCATTAACGCAGTCCTTTGTGCAGTTAATTGGAGTATGGCATCACTACACGTGAGTGTTTATCTCTTTCCGTATTTTGTTTTGGCCTTTACTGATATCCTGTATTTCTCTTAGGCATTATATAGTACCCTAATGTAGACAATATGGCTTATTCCCCATGGAACACATTTCCCGATTCAATTTCAATTAGCACAAGCTTTTGATTAGATTTGGTTTTGGTGATGTTTATTCAGTAACTTCTCTGATGGATTTAGTGAGTTTATTCAGTGAAGGATTTGCCTGATTAATTCTAAATATCTTTTTGAACAATTACAAGGACCAACTCAAGAAAGTCATTTGTCTGTGTTTACAATACACTGATGGTGCTGTATGTTTTTGATTCACTAAAAAGATTCGGTAATACTTTATTTTAGGGGTCTCTTAACTAGTTGCTTATTAGCATGCATATTAAATATTAGCCATTTATTAATAGTAATTAAGCACTTAATGCCTTATTCTACATGACCTTATTCCTTATTCTACATCCCTAAACCCAATTCCTTGACAACTACCTTACTAACTATTAATAAGCAGCAAATTAGGAATTTATTGAAGGAAAAGTCGCAGTTAATAGTGAATAAGTGTTAAAATTCTAAAGTGTTACCAAAGATTCTGTTTATAAGAGTCACTAGTTCATGAATCAGACTTCACTGGCAGAACTGCATGTTTTTGATTCACTAAAAAGAAATGGTTCAAACAGTCATTTATTTGCGAATCAGACTGGCCACAATGTTATTGTGTGCAACTTGTGACAACTCAATAAAAAGATGTTTTCTTGCCATTATTTCATTCTTAAATATTCACTTTCATGCCATTTATGACACTTTTGCGGAATTCGACTGTTTACTTGTTTACTAATTTACAATTCCCTCTGCCACGTAGTGGATTATATAGAGAATACATAAAAAAAAAACAATTTAGAAACAAATTTCTCTTAGAAATTGCTAATAAATTTCACAATTCTTAAGAAATGGGAAGTAACACAAATTAAACATGACATATTAAAGTAGAAAGACTGAAATTGTATCGTCTTGTAAAACATACTCCAATAATCTATGTTTTCAAGTTAATCTTTTTAAAATACTTATTTATTTACAGTGTTTTACATATACTTTTTACAGTGTGGTAAGCATTGTTTGTAGCACACCTCAACAAAACCATTATTAGCATTCAATGTCGTGTTGTATCAACACTGCTACTCTTGCAACATTATTTTTGGCTGCCTGACTAAAATAAAATTGTTTAATTTTCACAAAGTAAATATTTCTTTACATCAAATCCATCTCATGATGTTTCTGATCTCTTAATGTCCGTCCTGCCTGATCTGTAGGACTAATAACTAGGTATAAAAGGATTCTGTAGACACTTGTTGTATTTGTTGTAACTGTTCAACTGGTTCTCAGTGAAAATCCTTACCTTAATTTGAGGTCATTTGAGTTTGAGGCCCTAAAATTGTAGTTACACACCTGACACCTGAAGATCTTAACATCTGAACATTTATGCATAACTCAAGTCTTGTCCTTTAGTCAAGGGCAAGGCAGACTTCCAAAAGGCGTACAGGTTAGTCGTGAATCTGCTCCTTAAAACATTTCCAATTTGGAATCCCAGCAGCTGCCATTAAGAATCTGATTTTATGAGTAACCTGGGGTGCCTGTGATGTAATGCTGGTCCCCTGCCAGCGTTGTGTTTATACTGTATCAGTAAAAGTAAATCCTAAATTGCCACTCTAGAAGCTTTTAAGCTGGTCTTGGGCAAACCACTTAGCAGTTACCATGGGGACTAAAAGTAATAGGATTGCTGTTCTGTTAAAAACATGGATACCACATAATTATGGTAATTATGTTGAGCATGAGAATGTTGAGCAGAATGCTTCTTTACTAAATCACCGGAAACAATGAACAACCATCCAAGTGAACATTATTTGCTCTTTAGATGCTTAAGTACAGTGACGTGTCCCTGTTCTCAATACAAAATTTCAGGTTTATCAATTCACTACTCAACCAGCATTGTCTTAACACACAAAATATAATACCTTGCATATCAACACACTCCTCCCTGACAATAAAAGCTGATAACAATAATGAACACAAAATCTAATTTATATGTCAAACTTTGTATCTGTGAAGGCCACTAAGCAGAGTATGAATAATGCTTTATATTGTAACCTTTAATGTTCAAGTATCTATCTATCTATCTATCATCTATCTATCATCTATCTATCTATCTATCTATCTATCTATCTATCTATCTATCTATCTATCTATCTATCTATCTATCTATCTATCTATCTATCTATCTATCTATCTATCTATCTATCATCTATCTACACTGTAAAAAATAAATAAATTGTTACCCTGTTGACTTAAAATTTTTAGTTTAGTCAACTAAAATATTCCAGTTGTCCCTTAAATTAACATTGAGTAACTTAAAATTTCATGTCAGTGGGGTAACAAATTATATATATATATATTTGTAAGAATTACAACATACTACTTTCTAAAATCAAGATCAGATCTGAATTTTTAATTTACATTTACAAGTGTTCTATACACTTCCATAATTACAGCTCTTTCACCTGCTCACACATGCTGTTAAAGCAATCTCTTCTCTAACCAGAGCATCATCTACCTGCACACCCACAATGCTCTTGTGTCACTTCAATTTGGACGTCAAGCCAGCAGAGTGAACATGAAGTGAACGAAACACATTTAAACATCTGCGTTCACATTTAAAGATCATCAAGAAAGCTCCACTTAAGCAGGACATAAAATAGTGTGAAGCTTTCAGCTGTCAGACATCTTGCTGATTCGTGTGAACACGCAGCTGTAACCATATGGAAAAATCTCTGAGTCTATATCAGAGTATGAAAATAGCACTGTTTCTTGCTGTCAATTAAAAGAAGTTCTCTTCTTCTTTCTGTGCAGAAATCTTTTTCACATGCGACATTGTCTCAAGAACAGACATCATTCTGAATCCTCAGAGTGCAGCGCTCTGTTTCCTATTTTCCTCATAAACTCTAGTCATATCTGGGACTGCGACCCAAAATCCTTATAATATTTAACATCTCTGGCACTTGGGGGCAAACTCTCTAAGGAGAGAAATATCCATTTTAGTGGTTCCAGAAGCTGGCGGTAAACCACAACTTCAGATTCCCCAAGAAACCCTGTTTGTGATATGTTAAATTGAATATTCCGCCCTCTCCGGGTCCTTTTGTTCTCCTGTGGCGCAGCCCTCATACTGTCACGAGTCCGGGCTGCAGTTCTTTCTTTCTCCACCAGAGATCACCATCTTCCGTCCTCCTGGACTCCGTTCCCCTAACTCCACACACCTGCCGCATATCACACACACCTGTCACAAATTACACTCCCAGCTGTTCCCCATTTTCAAGGACTATTTATACACCACACTCCCGCTGCTCTTTCTGGGTTAATTAATTGTAATTTATTGTACTAGTCGTTGTCACTGTGGAAACTCTGGGGATACATGCACTGTGTTGTCGTTAATGTATCCCGTTCCTAATCTGTTTTGTTTTGCCTTGTTGGCCTTTTTGTTTCATTATTAAATAGTGGCGGGCAGAGCGAGGCTTCGTGAAACACTGAAGCAGTTGAAGCAAATGTGTCGAGGCTTCGAAACGTTTCGATACCTGTCTCTACAGTGACATACTAGTGGGCATTTCCAAGTATTGCACTGAAACAGCGTCCACAAAGAAACAATTGAGCGAATTGACGAATTGTAATGTATGTTGTGTCAGTGAAGCCGCCAGGTGATATGGGGGAGTGGTTAGTGTGCTCGATTGCAATGATGTCTCCGTGGGTTCGAATCCTGGGTGAAGCAGTCACTTTTACAAAATTATAATAAACAATTAAAATGTGTGTTTTTATTGTTCTCTTGTTGTAAAGTTTTGAAACATCGGTCTGACATCTGCATGAACACTTTGTGAATAAGTGTTACTTTGGTAATGACATATAGACAATAAAATACATCAAGCCACAATGTCTTCCTTTTTTTAAATATAGAGATTTTTATTTAAAAATATTAATTGTTCTGCTGTTGACGAACTTAGCCTACTTCTTTTTTTACATAGAATTTCTCCAGCCTTTCAAAAAATCCTCTCACAAGGGACACTTGTCGCTGGCATGCACAGATACTTTTTAGCTAGAACGTACATAGTAGGAAAAATAACTGCTCTCTCCTTCCAGTACTTTAGGTGATCTTCCATTCTGGGCAGAAATGCATCTGTGAGGTACTTTTTTACTTCCACTGTGGCATCAGCTGTAGCACTGCATGTCGTGTGGGATTCACATACACGATTATCAAAAAGTTCCCATAAACAGTCCTGGCTTTCAGCTGGTGTTGTTGATGATGATGATGGACCTGATGCTGACCATTGTGACTCTGATTGAACAAGTGAAAATAGCAATTAGTTACAAAGTCTAAACTCATGTCATATATGAAGTTACATAATTATACAGATGATATAACTCCATAAAATTAGATGAAGATTGAAAGTGCTCATCATGAGTTGGTGAGTTTGAATGCATCAGCAAAGCGTACTCCAGTGTGAGGTGTTTTTCAGCCTCCTGGACTTTGGCAGGATTTCCAAAAGCCACAATTTTGAATCTTGGGTCCAGCAGTGTAGCCAATGCCAAGGCTCTGAATGACTCATACCCGCCACATCTGGACTGCAGACCTTCTTGCAGGTGTGAGCCTGTGCAAAACAGGAGCAAACCATATTAATTATATTAATGACAACAATATGACACTTATGGCCAATAACATTGGCAGTATGGTCATTGTGGCTTACCTAATTGTACAGTTGATTCCTACTTTGCAAGGCCTATTTTCTCTACAAGCTTGTGCTGCAACATCCTGTAAAGTGGTATGAGTTTTGAGGCGGATACTCTCTGTTCCTCTGACAACTCTGTTGTAGCAAGTTTAAATGGTTGCAGTAATGACAGTGATGCTTGAATTATGTCGTACTCAGAACTTGTCAGCAGAGCAGTATCACAGTTTAAATTGGAAATAGCAGCAGCCACTGGCTCTCGTAGATCATATAAGCGTTGCAGCATGTCAAAAGTGCTGTTCCATCTCGTTTCAACCTCCTGTATCAGTTTCAGAGTTTGTCTGCCCATCAAGCCCTGCATCTCCACAAGTTTGTCCTTTGCTTTGCAGCTGGATCTAAACAACCCCACTATCTTTCTGGCTTTCTGGCGTATTTCATTGATGAGTGGGGTTTCATCTAGGGCCTTTTTCACAATCAAATTTAAGTTATGTGCAAAACATGGGATATGTCGAAGCTTCAGTAGCTGGGCACTTAAGATCATGTTGGATGCATTGTCAGTCACCATACACTGAACTTTGGAGGTAATTCCCCACTCAGACATGAGCATGGTTTTAGCCTCCATGAGATGCTGGGCTGTGTGGGTTTGGTAAAACCTCCTTACACCCAATACAACAGTTACCATCTTTGCTTCTGGTGTAATGTAGTGACCAGTTACACCAAGATATCCGTCCATATTGATGGATGACCACATATCAGCTGTAAGACTAACAAATTCTGCCTTTTGTAGGTCTCTCATTGTCTTCTCCTTGGTGCTGTTATACCTTTCAGTGACTATCGTTTTAAGTGCCTTCCGGGATGGGAGGACATAGCTTGGATCAAGCTTGTTCACAAAGGCCCTGAAACCCATATCCTCCACGATAGTGAAGGGCTGCAAATCCTTCACCACCATGTCTACAAGAGCCTCATCCAATTCCTTTTGTCTGCCTTATAAAAGAGAAGAGTAAAACTTATTTTCAGTCAAATACATTTAAATTATTTACATTGAAATAGTCCACAGCTATAAAGACTAATCTGTTGGTTCATTAGTTTGAAACCTTCCTGAACAACGAAGTGTGTACACACACACACACATACATACATACATCCACACATACACATATATGTATGAATATAGAACTATATTGAATAAATTGGCTAAGTTTGTGAGGTGCTATTTTTAAATATTCTCAGTGAAACTATTTTTAACACGATTGTTAATTGTGATTGGGATGTTAAGTTGTAGGGCATAGGTTGACATAGGCCTAAGTCTTTTTAAAAATATGGATTTTCTAAACAGTGTCTCAATACTTTGTGATCTGACTTAGATTTCATACAATGCATACCTTGCTTAGATGGCCCAGCGGTGCCAATAGGCGGCCTAGGTGCAGGAGCAATGTTACCATCATCTGCACCCCCCAAAAGGGCAGGATGAGTGCTCCTCAAATGGCGCATCATGGATGACGTATTATTACAGTAGGCTAGTTGCACACAATACATACATCTCACTTTATTTTGTGTTTCCAAATGGAAATGCTCCCACACCACAGAGGGCCGGCATCTCTTGTGTGGAGCTTCCATTATTATATAATTTCAATATGAAATAATCTATCTATCAACTAGCCTATGATATCCTATCTGTAACTTGATGTGTTTGTCACTATCTAACTTATATGAATGTATATGTATGCCTATATGAATGTATCAGTATATCTATCCTAAGCTTCGAATCACCATAGTCACGTGACATGGGTGTTTCGAATCACGCTTCGGAGCAGTGTTTCGAAACATCTGCGCTTCGGGATCTCGACACCGTGTCGAAACGTCAGTTTCACGTCAGCCATCCCTATTATTAAAGAGAGCCTTACCTGCATTTAGACCCAGACCTCGTCTTTTCCACGGTGCTCTCTAAGTGTTCCGTGACACATACCATGCATTTTAACTGCTTGACAGGATGCTTTCAGTAGTGCAATATTGTAAACAATAATCTCAATATCTGGTGGCCTTACTGATCATTCCCAAGGCAGCGGGAGGCAGCAGAGGCTGTTTTGCTGATCAGGTTGGTGAGTGTTTCACATCAAATCCAGTGTGCAAGAAACTTGAAGAAGCTCTAATAATATCAACGGAGTAACTTCATTACACGTCACTGACTGCTCAGTCGTAGCATCTAGTTTTCTGTTATTTCCTAATATTAGCCATTGTTCATGGCAACACTGTGTGTAACGGTACATTTGTATACGGTAAGCTATATTTAACATTTACACTCAACGTAACAAAACAAAAATGTTTGGAAAAGCAATTCTACAGTCTCTGCAACATTAGAGTCTCTCAAATGCATACAAATTAGATTTTCTCAAAAAACAAAAAATGTTTGCCCAGATGAAAAAAAGACACAAAAATAGTATGCCAACTACTTTCAATGGAAAGTAGCTAAAGACATTTAGTCATTGCTAAATGTTACTATAGACGTCAAACTGGTGAGTCATGGAACCTTGATAAGGTTTATCAAAGAAGTCTTTAGATTTATTTATTTGTTTTTGGCTAAAGGGGTCAGAAATGTCACTAAGCTGGCAAACAACGACCATCGCTACTTTTGTGAATTATTCGTTTACCCACAACCACAAAAAAAAAAAAAAAAACTGTTTGCAATCTACTGCATGAGTTTGCAAAAAACTTTGTGGGAAATGGGATGATAGCCATGGATGAAGAATGTTTTGCTGATATTTCAAGTGAAGACTTTAATATGCACGATATTTCCCCTCTAGTGGTATAAAATGACTAATGGTCCAGAACTGGAGGATAATTATATTTGCGCTTGAGTTACGTATTCTTTATGTGTCGTGACTGTCGTGAGTACAACAATGAATTCCAAATTAAGTAATGTGGTAAATCCATAAATCAGGCAGTTAGCCTGTACGAAATCAACACTGAATAACTGCGGTACTGCGACATGCAGTATTTTATCATTTGTTTTAATATCGCTGCATATTTAAATGAAATCCACCTCTTTTCTATGCAAATTATGCTCATTATAGAATATTTTCCAAATATTTTGGATTTTGGGAACACATTTGCATCTTTACCTGGTTTATGAAATGCACTTTGAGCTAAAACAAACTTAACAGTGAATTCAGAAGAATGAATGAATCAGAATCAGAATGAGCTTTATTGGCCAAGTATGTTTACACATACAAGGAATTTGTTATAGTGACAGAAGCTCCACAGTGCAACAGAAAGACAGTAACAGGACAGGACACAGGTAATGAAACAAAATAACAGGAAATAGCCAATAACCAATGTACAAAGCAGCAAAAAAATAAATAAAAAAAATACACAATATATAATATATAATATAGGCGAATATGTATGTACAGGTCAAGTATGTGCAAATTAGAAGTGAGAAAATAAAAATAAAATAAGTGAGTGTGGTGAATGGATAATGTATTAGTTGTGTGTTCTACGATTATTTATTGAGTGTTCATGAGATGTATTGACTGAGGGAAGAAACTGTTCCTGTGTCTGGTCGTTCTGGTGCTCAGAGCTCTGTAGCGTCGACCAGATGGTAAAAGTTCAAAGAGGTTGTGTGCTGGATGTGAGGGGTCCAGAGTGATTTTACCAGCCTTTTTGCTCACTCTGGAAAAGTACAGTTCTTGGAGAGTGGGGAGGGTTGTACCAATGATTCGCTCAGCAGTCCGGACTACCCTTCGTAGTCTTCTGAGGTCAGATTTGGTAGCTGAGCTGAACCAGACAGTTATTGAGGTGCAGAGGATGGATTCAATGATGGCAGAGTAGAACTGTTTCAGTAAGTCCTGTAGCAGGTTGAACTTCCTCAGCTGGCGAAGAAAGTACAACCTCTGCTGGGCCTTCCTGACAATGGAGTCAATGTGAATATCCCACTTCAGGTCCTGAGAGATGGTGGTGCCCAGGAATCTGAATGACTCCACTGCAGTCACAGTGCTGTTCATGATGGTGAGTGGGTGGAGAGCAGGGGGGTTTCTCCTGAAGTCCACAATCATCTCCACAGTTTTGAGCGTGTTAAGTAGGGCTGTATACCTTGGAGAACCTGGCGATACGATACATACCTCGATACACAGGTCACGATTCGATACGTACCTCGATACAGAGCTGTCTCGATACGATTTGATACAATGTGACACGATTCGATACGATTCAATAAAAATACATGGGCCAGAGCCAATTAGTTAATGCTGAACACATTTACTCAACAAACAGAACTCTGCATTTTTCTTCAATTTAATGAAGACAAAAGTGCATTATAACAAAGTGCATTTTGCTTAAATATTTGCAACTGATTAATGCTCTGATTAATTGTACACAAATTGTATTAATCTGGAAATTACCACAAGTCAACATTTAACTTTCCAAGGGTACAGTCTGAGCTCACACAAGCACAAAATCTTCTTATTATTCTTAACTTCTTATTAAATCTTCTTATAATTATTTTTTGTGACACCATGTACTGCCATAACATATTTCACTATGAAATCACTTAAATGCTACATCTTGCTTTAACATTTTCCATGAGTTTTTTGAAACTCGCGGGCGCCGCTGCGCCCCCTAATGGCTGGGCGGAGTATCGATACTAAGGGCTAGAATATCGATTCGATTCTTTTTTAATTATATCGGTATGTATCTAAGAATCGATATTTTGAGCACACCCCTAGTGTTAAGCTCCAGGTGATTCCTCCCATGATATTTCATTATTGTGCTGAAAATCCAATGAAAGTTTTGTGCTGTTATTTAAAAGTGTCTCTTTTTTTGTTCTCCTTATGTCCTTCATGAATAAGTAGGACACAGGTGAATCTCTTACACGTTTCAGATCTGCGCTGGCATTTTTATGTTATAGTAAAGGTTAAAATTTGGATAGAAGAGAATAAATTCTCAGGGGATCCTCAGTAAAAAGAATGTGGTGACATATATACCCCTCTTTTTCTGTCCAACAGCACCCAGTTTTACATATTATGTCAGTAAAATAGTGACAAAGAAGGTCAGGTCTACTTAGGCTGATTTTTATTAGAAGGAAAACGGGGAGTATCACTGGTCTACAAACACACAAAGGTGGAAAGTATTTGCACATTATACTGTTTTTAGCAGAAGTAATGTATAGAAAGACTCACGGTGGCCCAGTTAGAAGAAAAATAGGTCAAAGTAGGTGCAAGAATCATTACATTTTGTATTCAATTTAGAGGTGAAAGTGAAGTAAACTCAAACATGTCGTCCTTGCGTTTGGCTTTTAAAATAGGTTATCAGTTCAAGGATGTATAGAGGCGGTTGTAATAAATACTGGACATGAGACACAAGTAGGTTAGGTAGGTCTGCAAATAGCAGGAGCAGCGGGCTGAATGTTGGATGGTGTTTTTCAGTTCAGTCAAGTCAGGAGATTTTCTGAGATAATTGCTTTTTAGCCTCGTCTTAGAGTTCACATTATAATTCATTATTAAATTCACTCCAGTTGAATTCATTCACCAGTTCAGATTCATTCCAGTTGGATGCACTGAAATTAGTTCCAATGCTACACTGATACTCAGAATTAGTAAAGTAAAGTAAAGTCGTGACGTATTGTCAAGTATGGTGACTCATACTCGAAATTGGTCCAAGTGCACACACACAGCAGTGAGTAGTGAACAAATGCACACACACACACACACACACACACACACCCGGAGCAGTGGGCAGCCATGCTGCGGCGCCCGGGGAGCAGTTGGGGGTTCGGTGCCTTGCTCAAGGGCACCTCAGTCGTGGTATTGAGGGTGGAGAGAGCGCTGGACATTCACTCCCCCCACCTACAATCCCTGCTGGCCGGGGACTCGAACCCGCAACCTTTCGATTACGAGTCCGACTCTCTAACCATTAGGCCACGACTTCCCCTCAGCAATTAGGGAATTATCGTACTTCACATATTTTAATGGATTAATTCTCTCAAAAATGAAAATTATTTCATCACATGACCCTCATGTCATACCAAACCTGAATGACTTTAGGAAAAAAACAAAAAACAAATGAGCTGCTTTCTTTTATATCATCTAATTGGACTCCAAAAATGAACAAACATCACAATGAAAGCATGATAAATGTAAAATACCGTTCAACTACAACTAGGGATTTTTTTATTATATTTTTATTTTAGGGTTTATTTTATTCAGTGACAGTAAAGACATTTATAATGTTACAAAAGATTTCTAATTCAAATAAAAACTGTTACTTTGAACTTTCAATTGATAAAAAATCATTAAAACAGTAATATTGTGAAATATTATTACAATTTAAAATAACTCTTTCTATTTTAATATATTTTAAAATGTCATTTATTCCTGTGATGTCAAAGCTGAATTTTCAGCATCATTACTCCAGTCTTCAGTGTCACATGATCCTTCAGAAATCATTCTAATATGATGATTTACTGTCCAAGAAACATTTCTGATTATTATCAATGTTGAAAACAGTTGTGATGCTTATTAGTTTTTCGTGGCCGAAAAAAAAAAAAAAAAAAGTTTTTTACTGGTGTCAGAGCCAGGACTCCAGGTTAAAGCAAATTGTAAAAATATATATACAGTTACACCATATAGGCGACATAGAGTACAATACACCATATCATTTTTCATATTGTGAAATTGATCTTGGTTTATTGCTTTCCATTCATTTTCTTCATTGTGATTTTGAAAACTTTAATAAAAAGTTCTGAGCTATGAATCAAACCAGCCAAATCCAAGGAGAGTCACATTATTTACAATATTATTGATTTACAATCTACAGTAACATACAATATATTTCAAGTGAGCCCTTTGGTTTTATCGTGTCCACTGACTATTTTTATGAAATGTTTAATACAGGCTATAACATCTGCTGCTTGCGATATGCTTCCCACCAGCATTAAGCAAACAAGAAGTAGCCTACATATTAATTCAAAACTTCTTTATTTGAATATAAGCTAACATATAGAAAGGTTTAGTTTAATTTTATATACTGAACACAATTATAAATGCAACACTTTTGTTTTTGCCCCCACTTTTTCATGAGCTGAACTCAAATATCGAAGATAAAGATATATATATATATTATTTCCTTCGTTTTATTTCTTCCCCATGTTTTCAAGGGTAATTCATAACGTTCATTATATGATCAAAGAGTGGAAATAGCTTTATCCTGTTTTTCATTACAGCATACATTGTTATTTTTAATTTTTAAGACAACTAGCTAATACTTTGAGGAAGCTAAATCTAACGTAAGCATTACATTTAATGTAAGTTTACTGCAGAGTATTTATTACAGTCGGACAAGTCTTATGCTTTGTTACTGGCATAAAATATAATTATATATATATATATACACATAAAAAACCAGGTGTTCTGCCAGAAGAAAAAAAAATATATAAGAAGTTGTATAAGAGTTATAAGAAGAAAAATATCTGTCTAAATAAATAGATAGATGCATCCCATGACAGAAACAGTGTGATAGTCCAAAAGACAAGCGGTTTGGAGAATGGATGAATGGAAACAAATGGCCTCACATGTTCATAATATAATGCTATTAGCTTAACCGCATGGCTGTGCTATATCGCAGTGGTTTTGCAAATTTAACTGTGATTGACATTTTAAATTGTGACTTGTAATGTAATGACAGCAGAAAATCCTCCCGTGTTGATTTAACACATACTGAGTTGACAAGATGTGGCTGGACTCAGTTAAGCTCACATCTTGCATAACTCCCTCCACACAGTTTTTGTAGAACTTGTTGACATTTTTTCCAAATAACTGACTTTCATGTCCATGATATTTTTTCACATCATTAAAAAGTATTCAGCGTCTCCAGTGGCTACATTGGCCCTTCTGGGCAAGGTACTTTTGAAGGAATTCAAGGAAGCGAGCATGTAATGCATCTCAGGGCAGCTTTTCTATTACAATGTACTTAGTTTGTGTGTTTGTTTAACAACAGCGCTTGGTTTAATGCGAACCAAATTTATTTATTTTCAAATGCTTCAAATAGGCCTACAAAGTGAAAATAGTTGTTTGGTTCCCCCTCTGCCCAGCATGCATTAGTAACTTGTTATCTTTTCAAGCCAGTATGACCTTGTTCCTCTAATCCAAATGATCAGTTATTGTTACCCTTATCATGTTTCATGTAACCAGTCTTGAGGTCTGTGTGTGATATTTCAAACTATTTAAAGTACGTGACTTGCCACAAGTGCTCAACTGCTGATGTTATGAGATATCGGTAGTCACTTTGTTTTCCATTACAAGCATTTCTTATAGAAAATGAAAAAGCAACACCGAACAGCTTGTTTCAGAATGTTCAGAGAACATTCCTAAAATGTTTTTAAAATGTTCCCATAGCGTTCCCATAACAATGAAAAAAAAAACATTTTTAAAACTTTTAAAAACTGGACAATTTGAATGTTCAGAGAAAATTCAGAGATAATGTTTTTTTTATAACTTAATGTGAATGCTAGTAAAATGTTCATAGAACATAATATTTTTGTTAGTTGGGGTGCTGGAGGTGCTACATCTAGTTTTACAATTTAGAAAAATGTATACTAAGTTACCTACAAATACCTCATTTTGTCATCCTCAGTTGAATTCAAATGGTAACAATACTACAATTCAATATGCCCTTGACATGTAACATGAGTTGCAGTACAAAAAGTTCAGTAAGAAGCAACTCACAGAAACTGAGTCACTGAGAAGCAAATTAGAGACACAAATGCGAACAACAAGTTAATTTCATGGTGGGTTTGGTGGTTGAAATCTTGGCCACGCTATCATAGCCCCCATCAGTTGTTGATGCGGAGTCTAATAAAATCTGAGAAGTCTATCCAGAATCTCCTCATTGGACCTCGGCTCCCATCTCATTCTGTCATGAAATCCCCTTTTCCAACATATTTGGCACCTTTCTTCCACTCTCCACATCTCACTGCTGTCTCCCTGGGTCTTATTTTATCCAGAAGTCTCCCATCCCTGTCAACAGCAGCTCTGCTTAATTGGAAAGGACAGCATCTCTCCCAGCACCCAATAATCGCCCTTGACGGCCTCAGAGCCTGGCATCCCACACTGCCCCTCCTCCTCTGGATATCACAGCGCTCACATTTAACATACGCCAGCCTTAATTACCCATAATCTCACCTGTATCTGCATTTCAGTGGAAATAGGGAATGAGCTAATCTTTTACAAGTGTTGGAGTTACAAATTGCTTTCAACAGATGACTTAGTAGATTGCTGGTTAGGTCAATAAGTTGACCTGCATGCACTACAATGCTGTATCATTCATATATATATATATATATATATATATATATATATATGTATGTATACACACTCACACACACACACACGTTGTTTTTTGTGGTTTATGGGGACTCTCCATAGGCGTAATGGTTTTTATACTGAACAAACGGTGTGTGCTATTGCCCTACACCAACCCTACACCTAAACTTAGCCCTCACAGGAGACTTTGTGCATTTTTAGATTTTCAAAAAAACACCATTTAGTATGTTTTTTAAGCCTTTTGAATTACGGGGACATAGGCAGTGTCCTCATAAACCACCTTCATATTGTAATACCTCTGTCATACCCATGTCATTATACAAATTTGTGTCCTCATAAACCACATGCACACACACGCGCGCACACACACACACACACACACACACACACACACACACACACACAAACGAGAAGGCAGACATATACATTGACCTATATCATATATCAGTTTCTTTATCTTTCTTTCTTTCTTTCTTTCTTAAAAAAAATACAAAATTCAGAGCCAAAATCTACACAAAGGCCCAATGGTGTTTGTAATTGTGTAATATTTCCAATGACTTCACTATTATTATAAAAGGTAATACTTCTACTACTGTTACCACTACTAATAACATGTGTCCAAACAGAATGATAGTGATTACATGGAAGAATCCCTCAGTAGCCCTCAGTAGGAAAAGATATTATACAATGACTGCTGGAAATGTTTCAAATATGCAAGAAACTTTGGGCAGTTTAACTGCTTCGGACAAACATGGGATTAAAAAAAAAGGGTAATGATGCACAACTTCTAAACAGGCCTTTTTTTAAAGTTTTGAAGTAGTTTAATTTAATTACATCTTTTGAACGATATGTGAACATCTGTTATGTGAAACAGCCTATTCATAGTAGTGGGGCAGTATGATACTTTTATGATTCCTCTTAATTTGTTAAAATAATTTTGCAGATTCTGCAAGGTCTTTGCTGATTTATGATTACAACTGTATGTATGTGACCCTGGTCCACAAAACCAATCATAAGGGTCATTTGTTTGAAACTGGGATTTGTACATCAACTGAAAGCTGAATAAATAATCTTTCCATTGATGTATGGTTTGTTAGGATTGGACAATATTTAGCCGAGATACAACTACTTGACAATCTGGAATCTGAGTGTTACGATGCTGTGCGGAACAAGGAGCGCACGACGAGGATATACAATAGTTTTTCCTTTAATCAGGATTCCAGGAGCAGATACAAACAGGGGAGTGCACACACATCAATGATAGCAACAATAACCGACGGTCAGACTAACAAACACAGGAACTTATAAAGGGGCAGATAATTGGGGAGGACAGGTGAACACAATGACTAATCAAACTGAACTAGGTCAAAGGGGAAAACAGAAAACCCGACACGGAACAGTCACAGGGGAAAACAGAAAACCCGACATGTAACATTTCGCCCCCTCCCGGCAAGGCGTGACCTCACGCCGTAACATAACAACTGAGGAGGGAGGGTGGGGGCTCTGGAGGAGGATGTGGAACAGGAGGGTGGCAGAAAAAAAAAAAAAAAACATAGAATCCAAACAATAAGTCCATGGGGGAGTGGAGG
Organism: Barbus barbus; assembly: GCF_936440315.1. Classification (NCBI taxonomy): domain Eukaryota; kingdom Metazoa; phylum Chordata; class Actinopteri; order Cypriniformes; family Cyprinidae; genus Barbus; species Barbus barbus. The sequence goes on along the minus strand of NC_136732.1, from coordinate 35,004,673 downwards.
GTGGGAGGAGCCAAGGGGGAGCCAGGAACAGGAGGGGCCAGATGAACACCCAGGCCACAGTCCAGATGGTGGCCCACGGGGGAGCCGACGGAGGGAGGAGCCATGGTGGAGGAGTGACCGCCGACTCCATGGGGCCGACCAACGGCGGCGGAGCAGGTGGTGGTGGAGCCCGAGGTGGAGACAGAGCCGAAGAGCCAGGGTGACGCCGAAGATCCGGAGGTCCAAGGCGGAGCAGATGTCTTCGGCGACCTCGGCGCAGGCGGAGATCCGGATGGCCGCGGCGGAGCCGGAGCGACAGAGGACATAGGTGGAGCAGGAGGGAAGGAGGAGCCCAACGGAGCCGGAGGGACGAAGGGACGGGGCGCAGCCCAAGGAGAGTAGTCCTGAGGTGCAGGTAGGGGGACGACTGACCAATGCGGAGCCGGAAGGACGAGGGAGCCCGGTGGAGCTGGTGGGCAGACGGGATCCGGTGGAGCCGAGGGAGCTTGAAGGCATGGTGGAGCCGCAGGGTCGCCGGACTGAGGCGGAGTCTGGGTCTCGGAGGCTGAGGGCGGAGACGAGGGGTCCTCCAGACTCAACGCCAACAGCACTGGAGATCGGCAGACCAGCGGCGAGCCCACGCCACAGATGGTGAGCTGAGGGTGAGCAGAGGGGCTGACGAACTCCAGTGATGAGGGTGATGGAGTAGGGACCAGGTCAATGAGAGGCGGTGGGAGAGGGAGGTTGGGTGGGATAACTTCCCAGAAATCTAACACCGGAGCTGGCTTCAGGATGATTGTGTCAGTGTGAAAGTCAATGAGGTTTCCCAGGTCCAGTTCATGCTCACCCTCAGCGGTGGCGCCGTGGGCGGGGCGTTCCATCGCCCTCGCGATCTCCACAGCTTCATCCACCGTCGGTTGAACTGCCGGCTCTCTCACCTGGTCAGACACTTGGGGCTCGGGGACGATCGGTAGCTCTGTCGCTCCAGATGGAGATGGCTCAACGACCGCGGCAGGCTCTGGCTCTCCGTCTGCGGTGGGCTCGGGCAGCTCCGCGCTGCGGGGTGGTAGCGGACTGGGCACTGGGTCCCGAGTGGGGCTGGTGTCATTATCTGCGATGTCCACGGTGAGTTGTGATCTGCAAGACACCAGCACCCACTCGATAAATGCGGCGAGGCTCTCTCGAGGACCGTCCCCGGACAACTGCCCACGTGTGGTGTTGTTCAGTCCAGCTTTGTAGAACGTGCAGAGGCAGTAGTCCGGGAAGTGTGTTAAGTTGGCCAGGAACAAAAAATCCTCGGTGTGGTCCTCGAGAGAGCGGTCCCCCTGCTCCAGCAGGATGACGAGGACAGCGGGATCCATAAAAAATAAAAAACTTGACAAAAAACGGGAAACAAAACGGGGAAAAAACACGCCACAATCTTACTGTTTCGGTCGGTTATTCTGTTACGATGCTGTGCGGAACAAGGAGCGCACGACGAGGATATACAATAGTTTTTCCTTTAATCAGGATTCCAGGAGCAGATACAAACAGGGGAGTGCACACACATCAATGATAGCAACAATAACCGACGGTCAGACTAACAAACACAGGAACTTATAAAGGGGCAGATAATTGGGGAGGACAGGTGAACACAATGACTAATCAAACTGAACTAGGTCAAAGGGGAAAACAGAAAACCCGACACGGAACAGTCACAGGGGAAAACAGAAAACCCGACATGTAACACTGAGGGTGCAAAAAATCTAAATATTAAGAAAATCGCCTTTAAAGTTGTCCAAATTAAGTTCTTAACAATGCATATTACTAATCAAAAATTAAGTTTTGATATATTTATGGAAGGAAATTTACAAAATATCTTCATGGAACATGATCTTTATCTGATGTTTGACATTAAAGAAAAATCGATCATTTAGACCCACACAATGTATTGTTGGCTATTGCTACGAATATACCTGTGCGATTAATGACTGCTTTTGTGGTGCAGGGTCACATGCTATCTCTGCCCTTGTGCCAGGAATGAACGGTGCAGGGGCAGAGATAAAATGCCAAGTCTCTCAGATTTATTGATCCTGTTCTAAACATTATCCATACGAACCGGACTCACAAACAGAGGAAGTTAGTTCCTTGTCACTTAGCAGATGCTTTTCATTTAAAGTGACTTATTGTATGTTAATTGCAGGGACAGTCTTCCCCTTGAGCAGCCTGGTGTTAAGTGCCTTGGGCAAAAGACAGAACTGCAGAAGTGCTGTTACACATGAAGTGATGTGATGTTTATTTTAGTCAAGAAGGAAAACGTGACACTATTCACTAAATCACTAGATAGTCACAGCATTATATAGTTACTTTGTCAATTTTTTCTCTGCTAAGTGAAATATTTGTTGATTTACCATTTTGCGTACCTGAGCAGCACACAGCAGTGGTGCAATATATCGTATTTTGTGGCACAATTAATCATATTTTAAACAAACTGTTTGTGTAAATTTAGTGAATTACTTGCATGTGAATAGACAGCCACTTGTTTCATTCAAATGAATGAATGAACCAGTGTTTTGATAAAATTAACCAGAAAGATAGTAGTAGCTTGTTTTGCTCCTTAATAAGTAATTTTTTAATGACTCAACAGAGTGGATGAACAAAGCAACTCACTCATCAAGCGAATCACTTGTTACAAATGAAACCTGCATAAAGAGTCATTTTAAAAACCTCATCATTGAAACAGACGGGCAGCGTGTCTGATATTAATTGCAATAATATATTTGTCATTCACTTTGAAATAATGAAGCTCAATTGGGAAGATGCCAGGGAGTGACATTAACCAGAATTCTGCAAACAATGTCCCAGATAGTTCAAACAATGTCTTTGTACTGTTTGATGTTTGACATATTTCATACGATTTTGCAATATTCTATTCTAGGCCTTTCCTCTGGGTTTAATATTGCTTTAGTGCAGACATTGTAGTGACCTTTAGCTGTCAGATATCTGTATTCAGTGTCTCAGAGGTTGCTGAATGTGTAGCTGATGTGGTTTTTGATAATAAAAAAAAAACAACTGGAAAAAAATAACAACTCTAATCCCTGAAGCAGTGATAACATAAATATAAACCATGACAGTAGCTGTATAATCTAACATTGACCAGTTAAAGGCCAAATATTTAAAGGAATAGTTTGCTATTATTTTGAGGATTTCGAGAAATTTAGCATTACATCATCTGCATCAGTGGACCCTCTTCAGTGAATGGGTGCCGTCAGAATGAGCGTTCAAACAGGTGATAAAAACCTCACAATAATCCACAAGTAATCCACATGACTCCAGTCCATCAATTAATGTCTTGTGAAGTAAAAATCTGCATGTACAAAGTCCATCATTCTGACAAAGTCCATCATTATGCTTCCTACAGTGAAAAAGTCCATCTCCTGTTTTCCTCTCACATTAAAATCCACCAACATATTAGTTTAGAATTATTTTGGTTTATGAATAGTGCTTGATCTGTGTATTTCTCTCCTGATTCAGATGACTTTTATTGGAGAAAGCAATATGATATAGATGACTCATATTTTGGCCATAAACAATTGATTAAAGTTAATTTGACTTTAATGATGGATTTCCCCCCCCCACAGACATGCAGATTTTAGCTTCACAAGATGTTAATTGATGGACTGGATTCGTGTGGATTACTTGTGGATTATTTTTATGTTTTTATCAGCTGTTTGGACTCTCATTCTGATGGCACCCATTCACTGCAGAGAATCCACTGGTGAGAAAATTATGCAATGCCAAATTGCTCCAAATCTGTTTAGATTGAAAAAAAAAAAACGTCTCAGGTTAGCATGTAACCATGGTTCCCCCGAAGGCCAGGAGACGCTGTGTCGAAACGCTATGGGAATTCCTCCAGCGTGACCGTGCTCTGAATTACATGTGTAATCTGAAAAAACAAGGAGAAAACAAGATGGCATCCCTGAAGAGTAGAGTGGCAGGAGCTGCTCTCAGGACTAAATTAAAACGAGCTGATTTTCATAACCCTAATGTATTTCATGCAAATAATAATTATGCTGCAGCTCTCCTGAATCCCCACAAGATGAAATTCATGCAGAAAACTTTGTTTTACGGATATATGATTGCCCTCCTATATGTTTCGGTTCAGTTTTGTTGGACTACTCACGTACGCTGCAACGCGGTCCAATCGGCAGTTCATCTCAGTGAACTAGGTCAGTTCGCCTCGTATTCCATTGTTTTAAACAATGGAAAGGCTTCAATACCAACTGTACAAAGGAATTCAACATGTGTGAGATCTATACGGCCTCAGAGAAAAGTGCTGCTTTATTTGATGACAACGCTTCTCCTGGCTGGTGATATTCAGCTCAACCCAGGCCCTGGTGTCATCGGTGGTGCTCAGTGTGTCGTTTTGGATCATGGTGCTGCATCTGGAGGCGTTTTGCGGTCCACGTCGGATAATGATGATCAAGCCGAGACCGATCGTGGCCTGGTTGTTTTGCCGGAGTTTGTCAGCGATTCACCTGAGATTCCTACGATGGCCATTGGAGATCAAGCCGGGGTTAACTGTGGTTTGGATGTGTTGCCAGAGTATATTAGAGGAGTTTCTACGACGCCACACCGTGAATCAGCCGTTGAGAAGCATCATAAGCTGCAATACTTTCAAACGGTGAACCATTCTAAAATAATTTGGGACCGTGGGGCTAAACCAAAAGGTATTTTAGGAGGACATTTAAATGTTCGAAGTATGTTATCAAAACATGAACAACTTGAAAAATTGCGTATGGATTCAAATTTAGACTTGTGTTTGTCTGAAACGTGGCTAACTAAAACTTTTCCTAGTGCATCTTCAGACAAGATATGGCTTCTTATCTATGTTAAAGATCATTTTATAAGTAAACAAGTTCATCTTGAATGCGCAAAAGATTTTGAATGTATTGCTGTTTTAATTACTTTATCTTCTCAAATGTATTTTACCATTGTTGCAGTTTATAGGCCCCTTTCATCTGATATTTGATATGATCATTTTAGAAAACATTTTAAAGAAATTGAGATAAGTAAAGAGTGTATTGTTTTTGGGGATTTTAATCTTAACTGGGTTGATAAAACGACCAAAAAGAAAGTGAAGAAAATAACTAAATTAAATGATTTTACACAATTGGCCCTACACGAGTTACAGCTACTCCTCAAACCTTACTAGATCTTATGTTTACTAATAAACCAGACAGAATTACAAAAACGTTTAATCTTTTAACTGGAATATCAGATCACAATTTAATACTTGTTTCTAGGAAGCTGAATTAGAAAAGATTTGTATATCATAATACTAACCAGAGTAACTAGAATTATTCATATAGAATACCAAAAAAGGATACGAGTGCTTTTGAAAAAGAGCTTGGACAAATTGATTGGCAATCACTTTTATTTTCTGAAAACCTGTAAACTGCACATAGAATATTTATAGATGAGCTAAAAAATGTAAGGAATAAATATACAAAACTAGTTGGAAATAAGTCTAGAAAGAATAATTTACCACAGATTAATGAACAGGTATGGATGCTTGTGAAAAAGCGTGATACTACTTTAAAAAAGCTATAAAATCTGGTTTGCAACAAGATCAACTTCTTTTTAATAGTTTAAGAAATAAGGTAGTTAAGACATTACTGCAGGCTAAGGTAAAATTTTTTGTTACTATTCTAAATGAGGCTAAAGGCAATAGTAAAAGGGTGTGGCAAACTATTAATAAATTGATAAAGACATTAAATCATGTAATAAATGTTTTTAATAAATGTTTTCCTATAATTTTTAAAGGAAGTATAATTGATAAACCTGATGAAATTAAATCAGTGAAATTAGTCAAATCTGCATTTTATTTGACAACAGTTACAGAGAGTATAATTCAGAATATTATAAAAGATTTTAAAAATTCCAATGCCAAAGATACATGGTTTAGACTGTAATTTAAAAAAAATAATAATAATAGTGATATCTTTTTAGCAGCAATTACTCATTTTGTGAATTTATCAATTAGACAATCTACATTCCCAAGTTGTTGGAAAACGGGGTTAGTTACCCCAGTTTTTAAGACAGGTGATCCAACTAATGTGGTAAATTATAGGCTAATTTCAATTCTATCAGTAGTGTCTAAAATAGTAGAAAAAGTAGTAACTGATCAAATTGTGAATTTTCCTATGCAATTTGGGTTTCGTAAACAGCATTCGACAGAAATTGCTGTATGTTATTTTGAGCAAATTCGGTCAAAATTAGATAAGGGTGGGGTTGTGGGTGTTGTGTTCCTTGATTTACAAAAGGCATTCGATACACTAAATCACAATATTTTATTATCTAAATTATCACATTTAAATTTTTTGGCAGATACAATAAAATGGATTGAGTCTTATCTTACATCAAGGAAACAGTGTACCAGGATTAATACATACATATCTTATTTAAGAGATTGTCCCACAGGGGTTCCTCAGGGGTCAACCCTAGGGCCATTACTCTTTAGTTTGTATTTGAATGATCTTCCAGATGTTTGTCCTGATGTACATATTCAAATGTACGCAGATGACACTGTGATTTATGTACATGACAAAACAAAAGAAAAGGTGGCACAAAAATTATCTATCACAATGACAAAAATTTTAGATTGGTTTACTTAGTGCTGCGGGGGAAGTCGTGGCCTAATGGTTAGAGAGTCGGACTCGTAATCGAAAGGTTGCGGGTTCGAGTCCCCGGCCGGCAGGGATTGTAGGTGGGGGGAGTGAATGTACAGCGCTCTCTCCACCCTCAATACCACGACTGAGGTGCCCTTGAGCAAGGCACCGAACCCCCAACTGCTCCCCGGGCGCCGCAGCATGGCTGCCCACTGCTCCGGGTGTGTGTGTGTGTGTGTGTGTGTGTGTGTGCATTTGTTCACTACTCACTGCTGTGTGTGTGCACTTGGATGGGTTAAACGCAGAGCACCAATTTCGAGTATGGGTCACCATACTTGACAATACGTCACGACTTTACTTTTACTTTTACTTTTACTTTACTTTAACATTAAATGTTCGTAAAAGTGCATGTATGTATTTTAAAATTAAAAAGGAGGAGGTCCAACCAGATATATTATTTAATGGTGAAAAATTACAAATTGTACCAGATTTTAAGTATCTTGGAGTTATTTTAGATTCTCATTTAACATTTGAAAAGCATGTTCGAAAAATTGTTTGTGCAGTGACACCTCAACTTAGAAATTTTTAATTTATACGGAGTCAACTTTCAATAGAAGCTTCAAGAGTCTTTTTGAATTCTTTGAAATTTTCTAATTTCTCTTATTGTATTACCTCATGGTCGCAAGCAGGAAAATCTACTCTTAGACCTTTATATACTTTGTATTAACATGCTCTAAAAGTATTCGATAAGAAACCTTACAGGTATCATCATTGTTTGATTATTAATAAGTACAATTATTTACTTTTGACAATTTTGTGTTTTATAATTGTTGTTTAATGTACAAAATTGTTAACAATCTTGCACCTTCACCCTTATAAAAATATAAGACAAACTAGAGCTTCGTCTAGAGGTGATTGTGCAGTGCATTTTAGAGTTACTGATTTTGGTTATTCAGGTTTCTCTGTAAGGGCTGTTAATAATTGGAATAATTTAACAATTACTATAAGACAGTGTTCTACCTTAGCAAAATTTAAGCTACATTTGAAAATATGGTTAAAGACGAGTGTGACCATTGAGTATTTCTGTATTTTGAATGAAACTTTGGTGAGTTGTAAAATTTGTATAATTGTTTGTAGGATGATGCTTTGTAGTATTTACAGGGGATATTTTGTAGATATTTGTATTGTAGTTTCTATGTGGGGGATTATATTTTTTTTATCTGTTAAATTGTGGGGGGATTTTACTGTAAATGGTATTATACTAATGTTTTTGTCACATAATTTGTTTTGTATTTTCCTGCCCAGGGAAATTTAGCTCTGTAGCTAATTCTGGGGCAGTTTTCTGACTGTCTATTGTCCCTGTCAAATAATGAATTAAATAAAAAAATAAATAAATGGATGGGCGAGACGTCACGGGCGGGTGACGTATTCTGCCAGGAAGCATAAAAGCACGTGCGGTGGAACCGGCGTCAGCCTCAAGAATGAAGGGATGCCGGAAGTATGGCCCCCGAGACGCAGCGTCTCGTTTCCTTTGGGGAACCATGGTTACATGCATAACCTGAGACGTTCCCTTTCAGGAACTCGAGCTGCGTCGAAACGCTATGGGAACGAGATACCCACGCCGCCGGACTTTCAAATCCCTGCCCAGTGTGGATGGAGCACAGCTAGGGCGAGAGAAAAAAGGAGCCACGAGAGGCTAAGTGGGCGGGGCCTGCATCCCATAGGCCAACTTCTGAGAAGTGAGTCTTGGTCCCCAAGAGAGGGGAGAGCAGAGGAGTCCAGGCTATTGAAAGCATCCTAATCCACCACAGGCATAAGCTCTCTGGCGTTGTGCTCCGGCGAGCGGAGGCCTCTAAACCACACACAGGACATCCTGTAAGGAGACTCACCTAGAGCCTACCACTCACATAACTATCCTAGCGTAGCTCTGGCGAGCGGAGGTCTCTAAAACTCTCTAAGCGAGAGGAGACCTGACGGCACTCGCCGAAACAGTCCAGGTCTCGGTGCGGAGACCTCCGCATACCAACTCTCTAAATTGAGAGGAGGTCTACTACGTTCCACACGCTGGACATCCTGTAAGGAGACTCACCTAGAGCCTACCACTCACAAAACTGTCCTAGCGGAGCTCTGGCGAGCGGCGGTCTCTAAAACTCTCTAAGCGAGTGGAGACCTGACAGCTCTTGCCGAAACAGTCGAGCTCTCGGAGCGGAGACTTCAGGATACCGACTCTCTAAATCGAGAGGAGGTCTACGAACCTCCACACGCTGTACAACCTGTAAGGAGACTCACCTAGAGCCTACCACTTACATAACTGTCCTAGCGGAGCTCTGGCGAGCGGAGGTCTCTAAAACTCTCTAAGCGAGAGGAGACCTGACGACACTCGCCAAAACAGTCAAGCTCTCAGAGCGGAGGCCTCTAAAACTCTCTAAGCGATAGGAGGCCTGAAGACACTCGCTGAAGAGTCGAGCTCTTGGAGTGGAGACCTCTGCATACCAACTCTCTAAATCGATAGGAGGTCTACTACGCTCCACACGCTGGACATCCTGTAAGGAGACTCACCTAGAGCCTACCTCTCACATACCTGCCCCAACGGTGCTCTGGTGAGCGGAGATCTCAATAACTCTCAGTAGCGAGAAGAGACCTGCGACGCTCGCCGACTCTGGCAAGCGGAGGCCTCTAAAACTCTCTAAGAGAGAGGAGGCCTGACGACGCTCGCTGAAGAGTCGAGGTCTTGGAGCAGAGGCCTCTGCATGACGACTCTCTAAATCGAGAGGAGGCCTACTACACTCCGTACACTGGGCATCCTGTGAGGAGGTGGAAAAAATTGTAACAATAATAGAACAACAATTGAAAAATTAGTAACAATAACAAAATAATAAAACAAACAACCAAAATGACCGCACAACAATTCTTTCCCTTGTCTTCCAAATAATATAAAAGTTTTAGTATTTTTTTAACTTATTTAAACTTATTACATTTTTAAACTTATTTTAGTTCAGTTAGTTGGCAAGGCAACGTCTAATATTTAAGTTTTTTATCTAATATGTATATTTTATTTAAATTTAACAATTTTAATCAATCTGGTCTCATAAAAATACGACACCGTTTTACGTACCTTACTGCACGCTTCGCCGCAGTTTAAAAGAGAAATGTCCACTGAGTGGCGCTAAAACACAGGTTAAATACGTGAACCCTGGCACGTTTTTATTATGTTGATATAGGTACATATTGCTGTGTTTTTATTATGTTGATATAGGTACGTATTGCTGTGTTTTTTTATGTTGCTACAGGTACGTACTGCGGCGGTTCAGAATTCAAATATCCGGGGTCTGTCCCTAAAAGTTAATGCTCTATCGTGTTGGAAATATGCCCTACACCAAACCCAACCCTATCAAACCATAGTTACACGGGATTCGAACCGGAGCTCCTCGTCTTCTAAGTACGGCTCTATACTCCGTGAGCTACCGATCAAACTTATCATCTATCAAAACCCATAGATACGAGGCTGGATATGTGCGATGCCCAAATCACCCCAAATTTACCACTGAGGAACCGCTGAAGAACCATACAGGAGCTTAGGTTCTCTATATAGCAATGCTATATAGCACCTCAGTCATGCACCAAAAGTGGTTCCTTATGATTACGAGCCAAAGAACCACTTTTAGTGCTATATAGCACCATTTTTTAGGGTGTATATACTTCTATATTTGATATTGGTTTTATAATTAACAGATGCAATTCTTCAGATTCTTAGCATTCATTCAGTGGAAATAACTGAACCATTTGATTGAATTTAGTTGGTTAGAAAAAAAATAGAAGTTAAAATATATTTTTGATCAGAGACGGTTTTCTTTTTCCCTGATGCAAGAACATCTTCTGCTTTTATATTTTAGGGTACTGGCAGAATATCTGGAAAAAATTGAGCAATAGTAGGAAATTTTGGGGATGACGTGGCCATAATCCACTAATAAAAAGTGTTTAAAAACAATTGCCAAGCAACCAGAGGAGAACAAATCTGAAACTGAATTCCATGCGGTAAATTCAGCTTCAGCAAGATTTACAACTTGATCCTGCACTGGTAGGTTAATTATGGTTTCATACAGCTAAGCTATCAGGCTCCCAACACAAGAAACTTGTTTTGGGGGGGACAATAGAGCTAGAATAATCACATTATTGTTAACTGTGAGTTGTAAGCAGTATCAGAACTTGAAGTGATTGGCATCTCTGATTAAAAGCCATCGAGATTCATAAGGAACAATGTAGCATGAAGCAAGTGCTGCTGTGAATACCTGTAGTATTCTTGACCCGTATGACATACAGGAGTGAGTCAGTCATTAAAAAAAGGCAATTTCTTCCCACTGTGAATAGACCAAGATGGAAACAAGAAAAAAGGAAAGGGAAGTGATGTGTGGCCAAGTATGGTGACCCATAATCAGCATTTAACCCATCCAAGTGTACACACAGTAGTGAACATACACCCGGAGCAATGCTGCGGCGCCCAGGGAGCAGTTGGGGGTTCGGTGCCTTGCTCAAGGGTCTCACCTCAGTCGTGGTATTGAGAGTGGAGAGAGTGTTGGTTCTTCACTCCCCCACCTACAATCCCTGCCAGATCTGATACTCGAACCCACAACTTTCAGGTGACAAGTCCAACTCTCTATCCATTAGGCCAAGACTGCCCCATTAAAAAAAGGCATTTTCTTCCCACTGTGAATAGACCCAGATGGAAACAAGAAAAAAGGACACTGGTGCATGCTTTGACCGCTGTAAGGAGGCGGTAGTGGAAATTGTCTTGTTTTGTCACAAGCCTGTGATATAAATCTCTTTTTGCTAGAGATGAATGAAAGGATTTATTCTAACAAAGCCCTCTGTTAAGTGCAGGTCAACTGCAAGGAAGAAGTAGACCTTTGAGTTCATGCAAGACTGACACTAACACTTCTACACTCTGAGAAAAGTCTTTGACAATATGGTCCAATGTACTGTTAATGGAAATATCTGTAAACTTAACGGATAATCTCCTGGCAGAAAATTACCAGTGCAGTTTTACATTTTTCTATGTACGTTTTTTTATGTTCTTACAATGTACAGTATAATACAGATAAAGGATGATTACTCATACCGCAAATGACAAATACATATCTCTGACAAGCATGTTATGAACAGCTCATGTTAAAATGCAGATGGCAAAACAATGCAAAACATTGGAAACGGTGTTGCATTGAACACCCTGTTCTGATGACGCAAGAGTTGCAACTATGGCAGCTGAGAAGGCCATTCTTTGTGTTCTTTTCGAAGAATTTTGGAGCCTGATGAAATTGGAATAAATATGTGTTTAATACTGCAAAATACTCAATGTTACAGTCACTGCCCTTGCCGTCCAGAATAAAAGAGAACATCCCAATCGAGTGAAGGGATTTGTGGAAACTGTGGTTCCTAATTATTGTGATCCAACATTTGCCTCGCATTTCAGGATGAAAAGACGAATAGAAAAGTTTATGAAAGTGTCACTCCACAATACAATAGCAAAATATGTATAGTATTTTTATGTTACATTAATCAGTGTCTAGCACACCTTCCTAAGGAAAGGATATGGACCAGAAAGTGAAAGTGACGTGATATATGGCCAAGTACGGTTGCCCATACTCAGAATTTGTGCTCTGCATTTATCATCATGTTGATATGCTACGTTACTATAAAACTCTTATGACAAACATGCCTTCTAATATCTTCAATTGTTGCGTATACCGAGCTGCAGCGGACACATTTGTAAACGACTTCCCTTGGACCCATTGTGCGAACTGTCTCTTTAATACCACGTGGTTTATGTACATGTTGCTGCTGATTGGGCTGACATTTTTGACACACCCACCAAACAAGAGAAAACTATCTCAAACCCCGTTCCACACCGTTTCCAGGAAACATGTCGTTCAACCCGGAAACCGTAGCAAAATGTTGGGCACCGTTCTGAGCTTGAACGTGCCCCAGGTTTGATGTCAAGCACCATAGGTTCTAGCTTGGTTCTAGCATGTCACATGACCAAATAAAAAAAAAGAAAGAAAATTTAAGATTTACTGCTGAGGGGAAGATTGTCTATAAAGAACAATTTAAATTTTAGTCTTTAAAATTTTGGACTAAATTTTATCTTTGCACAAAGCTATGGCTTGAAACACTGTTCATGAGCCATATCATATGGACCTACTTTTATGATACTATCATGCTGTTCTTTTGTGCGTTTGGAGCTTGGTAGCATAAATCATCATCCCCTGTCATCACATGGAAATTAGCAGCGCAGACATTCAGCCTACAGCATTTCCTTTTGTCTTTCACAGAGGAAAGAAAATTATAATATGGCATCAGAATGACATGAGGGTGAGTAAATGATAACTATACCTTAAAACATTTCACACACTGTAAGTGCTTTGTGCACCAGAAGAGCAGATTTAGAAATGGTGCAGAAATCACAGAAAATTCAAAGGGACTGGCTTCTCAATCAAGAATATCTGTGAAAAGCAGGAGGAGCAGAAGCAATGGCACAGTAGGTCCTGAGACAGATATGGAATATAAACACAAAACTATATGCTCAGTGACGTAGAAGATATGCTGTTGGGTCCATTCAGTCGCTGCCTCGCTGCTCGGTGGTTTTTGCTCACGTCTCAGGGCACAGTTCAGTGGGAACACCTGTGTGTAGGCTTTGTAGGGGGGCACGTCTACGATAGGTAAAAGGCTGAGAGGGGTCAGATGGAAAGGAACATGCTTTTCATTCAAGTCGACGCAGTAGGCACACAAGCATACACAGACAGAATGGAAGGAACAGTGATGATGATAACAGTGATGTCTTATGTTTGGAGGAGAAATGTGTGTGTGATAATGTGTGTTTGTGTTGGGATAAGGCCTGTTTGAAGTGGATTTAGGTATACTTCAGAGTCTCTTCTCAGAATGTGAAGGTTAGAGGTGCCGTTTATCCAAAAAGCATAGATGTGGAAAATAATGAGTGCAGTTGTTAGCCTTGAATTGGCTGCTTTTACGTTCATGAGTTGGAGTTTAAATCGAATTGGTCACACAGGATGTTGAATTGGAAATTGATTTGAAATTAAATAAAGGATTGATTGAATTGCGATGAAAATAAATAAAAAATTAAAATGGGCAAAAACGGATCATTCTTGAGTGTTCTATTAATGTTAACATCTTTAAAGTCCTCTTCATGATGATTATATTCAGTTTGGGTAAAGGGAAAAGTAATGCTAAAATACACTAATAAAAACTACATTAGGGACAGTTCACTCAACTAAATAAATATATAAATACAATAAATAATAATAATGAAACAATTGTTCTAATTTAGATCTTTCTTTCTTTCTTTCTTTCTTTCTGTCTTTCTTTCTTTCTTTTGAATTTCACAGATGAAAGAAAGTCTTGCATTTTGAATGGAGTAAATTAAAGCAGATTTTTTCATTCATTCATTCATTCATTCATTCATAAATGAAATGAAATTGAATTGAATTTAAAAGGAATTCTCATATTTTATTCTCTGTATTTAATCCTGGATAGTGCATGATTTTTGAGGAAATCCATGACTACAGTCTGTTACTGATGTAAATATGTAGCACTATCATCAAATATAAAAAAGACCATCTATGTACCATACATGTAAAGACCATCGACTCTACCGTGTGACTCCACCGGACACTGCGGACAGGGACACCGGCAAAGGATATAAGTATCACTTTTGATTTCTCCTCTTTTCTACTACTTGTTTCACGTCTGTTTCAGCTTTTATAACCATTTCCTACTATGTGTAAATGAGTTAATGTTTTTAGCATGTGTGTTTGGCTCAGTGTTATTTCTAAGGATTACTAATAAACTATACTGTCGTGATTTGTATTTGTTATCTATTTTAATTTTAGTTAAATAATGTCTGAATTTATTATGTCTATAGGTGTTTTATTAAGTTTTAGTTTTATTTAATTTGAGTTATTTTAATACTTAAACTAAATGGAAATGAAATGATATATATATATATATATACATATATATATATATATATATATATATTGAATTTATAAATGTGTATGTATATATATTTATGTATGTATGTATGTGTTTGGCTTAGTGTTATGTTAGAATCATTATCATACTCTTGTACCTTTTGTTCTTTAATATTTTGAGTTTTTAGCTTTATTTTATTTATTTATTTTTTCATTTAAATGTTAAGTTTTTAAATTTTTTTGTATGCATTTGTCATTTTTAATTAATTTCTTTATTTTTAAAATGTGTATAGGTAGTATTTATAAAGTTTTAGCTTTTAGTTTTGGATCTGTTTTTAGTTGTTTTAATACTACAATTGATTGCTTCTGTTGTCCTCATTTGTAAGTCGCTTTGGATAAGAGTGTCTGCTAAATGATTAAATAATAATAATAGTAATAATAAAATATAATCTATTCATTTTGCTTCAGGTTGATATTCATATATTTTACTTTGAAAAAGAAGCTCAGCACAACATGAGACATTTATCTTCACACATGTCTGTGTAATCTAGCTTGAGGTTTCGAAAACCCTCCTTTGCTTTCTCTGACATATGAATTAATCTCCGCCTGCACATATTTAAAAGGTCATCCGCACCGGCTCATTGCTGGATAATGATGACTGCTTCACTTCCCTCTGTGCTGTTGTACTGTGTGAATCTCTCTAAAACATCCACAAAACCATTGCTTTTGTGGAAGGAATAGAAGCAGCTCAGCCTATAAGCTTATGGGTGCTGCTATTTAAAGGTTACTGAACATTACTGCTATTTTAAAGTGACCACTTCCTTTCAGTAATGAAGTAAATCCATCAGGAGAGAGATGAAGTTTATAGTGACGTTTGGAACACATTAGAGACAACTTGTGAAACCAAAGTCAATTTAAGGGCTGCTCCCGCCAAGACAAGAACTTCCCATGAAACACACGCAAAACAAACTCTTAAAATGCAGCAATCCATAAACCTCTTCTAACTTCGTCCAAAATATTTTACTGTGATGATTTGCTCTTTATTACTTAGGCTAGGGTGCTTTTATAGTTTGAATACTCTAATACTGAGTTAGGTTAGGTTAAAGGGTTAACCTAGTTCACCCAACAATTCTGTCATTAATTACGCACCCTCATGTCAAAACCGAAAGACCTTTGTTCATCTTCTGAACACAAATTAAGATATTTTTGATGAAATCCGAGAACCCTGCATAGACATCTATCTATCTATCTATCTATCTATCTATCTATCTATCTATCTATCTATCTATCTATCTATCTATCTATCTATCTATCTATCTATCTATCTATCTATCTATCTATCTATCTGTCTATCTATCTAATCTAAATTTGGTCATTTGTTCAGAACCCAGTTTGTTCCTTATCACTGCTGTTTTGCTACCCACTAGAACAGGATGAGACCAGTAAGAAACTAAAAGACAGAAAAGATTGTCAGTGAAGAATGCAGCTCCAACTGTGGGGAGAGCAGATGGAAACAGGGTTGCTAGCAAAACTGCAATCAATTTCACAAATAGCCTATTAGAAATCTAGAGGGGGCTGAACTAAACAGAGCTCTGTTCTTTTACGTCTTTTTTTTTATATCTCTTAAAGGAATATTTTAGCCCCCCCCCCCCCCCCCCCCAATGAAAATTCTGTCATCATTTACTCATCCATGTATTGTTCCAAACCTGTATAAGATTCTTACTTCTGCTGTACACAACAGAAGATGTTTTGAAGAATCTTGGTAAATAGAACGTTTCGGTCACACTCACACTTTATTTTAACAGTGCCATAGAATGCATTAGTGCCATAGATACAATATTTTAAATTGTATAGAATGTATGTGGCATAGGTAAGGGCAAAAAATTATCCAGAAACCCTAGGATTTGTCTCTAGAACGAAATGGTCTGTTATTACCTTATTTGGAAGGGTCATGAATAATAATGTTGAACTGTGCTCTGATTGGCTGTTTCACAGTGCGGCTCAATGTTGAGCTCTGCTCTGATTGGCTGTTTCACAGTGCGGCTCAATGTTGAGCTCTGCTCTGATTGGCTGTTTCACAAGGCTCATTTCAGTAGCTCACACAGCAGGAAGGAAACACAGGGAAAATATATATTTCAATACTTTCTCACGCAGTTATATCGTTGGGTAATTATACTGTAAAAAAATGAAATTTGCAATGGCACATACTCTGTTTATACTATGGAGCGGCAGTACTTACCACACACAATTGGTCCCTATACTAAAGTGTTACCAGTTCACATTAACTTTCGTATAATTTTTTTTGTCCATAAATCCATATTTGTGTCATTTATAAAACTGGGCCATTTCCTTTCATCTAAACATTGAGCTATTTGCGAAACATCTATATAAACAATCTTTCTTTCTCATTTCTGAATTTTTTTAAAAATCATTATGAAAACCATAAAAAGTTTTTTTTTATTATTTTATTTTATTATACTGTATGTTTAATTATTTGAATGTAAACTTTTCATAGCAAACAAAAATGTATATATTTTATTTGGGAAAACACTAAAAGAGCCAACTGCAATATATTCACAGAATAAACTGCTTTTCTCACCTATGACCATATAAATAAGCTTTTAAATAATTGCAAATCTGTAGATCACAAACATTTACAGTGCATTATACTAGAAAGCATTTCCTTGTTTTGATCTGATTTTAATCACTGTATATTTGTCTCTTAGCAAAAAAGCAGTGTAAAATACATCTCTCAGGAATGAAATGATAGCTCTCCTTTTTTCAGGTGTTCACTACTTTTCAGATTTCCTAAATCTCTTTTTGTGCTCCATGGATTTACTGAAAACTACATTCTGTACAGTGGTGACAATTTAAAATTCTATTGCAAATCTTTTAACTTCGCCAACATGTGCCCTTTCTGTTTGGCATAGCTTGTTCAGTTTCACCTTTGGTTCTTCATGTTAAAAGCAAAAAGACAGGGTTTAATTCTGGAGGCAGACTGAATATAAGTAATGCTCGGCAACAAAAATATATTTTGGCATGCATACAGGCTTTGATGTATTAAATTATGCTGTAGAGGGAGATCTTTAGAGCTTGTCTGCCTGCTGCCTCCACCTGTCAGATCTGTGAGTGACACAAAGTGTGCAGCGTTTTTTTCCCTGACATTATTGTAGCAACATAGAATATGTATCCCCTTTGGCCAAAGATTCAAATGAAAGGAAGGGGTAAATCACCTTTACTCTCTCAAACACTGCCTTTCAAATGCAAATGATGGTTGTTGGTTTCAGTAAATGCATTTCTTTTTAAAGTCTCTTTTTGTAGCTTCACAGAGATTGCCATCTGTGATGTCTTGAAAAGCTATATGATGAAGGAACTGACCTTTCTTTTAAGAAAAAAAGAATCTAAACAACAATTTCCTCACCTTTTGTATTTTGTGTCCTCTTTTTAAACTGTTGTCGGTGGTCTGGGACTTTACAAAGCCATCCAAAGCCATGTGTGAGCTTGTGTGAGGGGTACACACGTGTGGGCATGTGAAAAATGATCAGATTCGACATGCAGGAAGCTGTCATTCACATACAATAGGTTGCTGCATTGGGTGTCAAGAGGGTGTCAGCCGGCGAAGATTATGGTTTGAAGTGTTGGTCTTTTGGAGATAAGATATCTCCAGGCAACAGCTGCAAAGGTGGTTGCAGAATCCTATGGAAAGTCAGGCAGAGAAATTACAATTATTATACAACAGCAAGAATTAAAGAAACCAAGTTTACAAAGAAGTCATGCTTTTGAAAGTAATTTTAATTGATTTTCACAGCTCTGTTTGGGGTGTCAGAGACCACAAGGCCATTTCAAAAGCTTGAAAAAACTGATTTATTTAATAAGATTTTCCTTATTATACAAAAACTGATTATATTTAAATATAAAATTACAAAATGTTATAAGATGTATTCTTTGACTGGTCTACACACTGCTTTTTCTCTGTTTTGAGGTAAAACAACAACAACAACAACAACAACAACAAAAAGCCAGGATGAATGCATGAATAAATACATGGAGTCAGGGGTTTTGAGAAGTATTTTTTTGTGGTAAAACTGGGATACAGTTTCAATAAAATCTGCCTATTGGATTTTGATTAGGTTAGAAGAATTGATTACAAGTAATTGACAGGGAAATAAGTGGTTACTTTTTTTATTAATGTTATCAATAAACTTAAAAACAAGACAATAAAATAGCCAATATACTGTATGTTTGTTACTGATCTAGGGAGCATATGGTGTGTTCAAATCCTGGGAAGCAATAGGAAGTTCATATCTACAAGTTCAAATCACTTTGGTAAGAGCAAGATGGCGATACCTTTTCTACATAAAATGTGATAAGGTTTTTTAGCTCTACACATTCTCAAAAAAATATAGAAAAAAGCTGTCACTGGGGCAGATCCTTTTTCAAAAGGTACACTTCTGTACCTTTTAGATACTAATATGTCCACTTTAGATACTAATATATGCATTTCAAATATGGGATCTTTAGGTACAAATGTGCACCTTTTGATAAGGTACTACCCCAGTGTACCTTTTTTTCATGAGTGTGAATGCACAAAATGATGAATAAAGACTGACTAAGATCAAATGTGTTCTTGCTTTAAGTTTTTATTAAAATAAGAAGCCACTGTAAATTTATATTATTGATGGTGTTACATATTATATAATATTAACATTTCTTAATTGTGTAATACTGTGGTGTTTTGCAAATAGGCTACAACTTAGATAGTTTTATTGTAAATGAAAAAAAAAGAGTGTACGTCACACCTCTGTTTATCAATTTGCACCAATAGCTGCTCACATAAAATTCAAGGCATTAATATTTGCCTATAAACTACCACTGGCTCTGCACCTCTTTACCTCAGTTCATTACTTCAGACTTATGTCTATGGCATGTAGTCTTAGAGTTCGTACTTGACTAACTGGGGCCCAGGTCAGGAAGCAGACAGACTGGCTAAACCGACCATCTGCTAGCCACCTCACGTCACAGAAGTCAGTTCATTCTCAGCATATAGAGACTCCTTCACCCAGATATCACACTATAGAGACTGTGTCTGTTCCCCGAACTAGAAAATACAGTAAACGTTCAAACCAAATTAAGAGTAACAATATAATTGACGTTCAACAAATAAAAAATGTTTACAATACAGAGAAACAATTGATAAAGCTTGGCTTACTGAATATCAGGTCCCTTTCTACAAAAGCACTTTTTGTAAATGATTTGATCAATGATAATAATCTAGATTTGCTCTGTTTGAGAGAAACATGGCAAAAACCAGATGAATACATTACTTTAAATTTACATTTATCTGACGCTTTTATCCAAAGCGACTTACAATTGCTATATATGTCAGAGGTCGCACGCCTCTGGAGCAACTAGGGGTTAAGTGTCTTGCTCAGGGACACATTGGTGTCTCACAGCGGATTCGAACCCTGGTCTCTCACACCAAAGGCATGTGTCTTATCCACTGCGCCATCACCAACCCACTAAATGAGTCCACCCCCCAAGATTACTGCTATAAAAATGAGCCACGTCCGAAACGTAAAGGGGGAGGTGATGCTACAATTTATAGGAATATTCTCAGTATTTCTCGGAGGGCAGGTTTTAAGTATAACTCGTTTGAAGTTATGGTGCTGCGTATAACATTATTTACAGAAACATGTGTTAGTGATGTTTGTACTGGCTACTTTATACAGGCCACCAGGGCAACACACAGACTTAATTAAAGAATTTGCTGATTTTTTAGTTAGTACTGGCTGCAGATAAAGTCTTAATTGTTGGCGATTTTAATATCCATGTCGATAATGAAAAAGATGCATTAGGATCAGCATTCATAGACATTCTGAACTCTATTGGGGTTAGACAACACGTTTCCGGACCTACTCATTGTCGAAATCATACTCTAGATTTAATACTGTCACATGGAATTGATGTTAGTGGTGTTGTGATTCTTCAGCAAAGAGATGATATCTCAGATCATTTTCTAGTCTTATGTAAACTCCATATAGCTCTCTCTTTAGTGCTGCCTGGCGGCGTGTGCGATGATATTGGTCTCGGTCTAGCACGGCGTGTAGAGTTTGTGCTGTTGTTAATTGTAGCCATGTTTTGATGTTACTGAGCCATGTCGTTTTTGGCCGTCCTGGTCGTTTTTTCCCTTCAATTTTTCCTTGCAAGATTTGCTTTAATAGCTGGTATTTGTGGTCGTTTCGGGCGATGTGGCCTAAGTAGTGACACTTCCTGCTGATGATGGTCTTTAGCAGTTGCCTGTCAGTGCCCATGTCTTGCAGAACTTGTGTGTTGGTGGTTTTGGCTGTCCATGGGATTTTCAGCATTCTTCGATACAGCCACATTTCGAAAGCTTCGAGCCTTTTTTTTGCTGTTGTTGTCAATGTCCACGTCTCTACTCCGTACAGCAAAATTCACCAGATGTAGCATTTCAGTGTGCGCAGTTTCAGTGATGTGCTCAAATTGCGGTCTGCGAGAAGTGTTTTCCATTTAATAAATGCTTGCCTTGCTTGTTCAATTCTGCTCTTGATTTCGACTTCATGGTTCAGCTGATCGTCAATGATTACACCAAGGTATTTAAATCGGTGAACTTGCTCCAATTTTTCGCTGCCCAGCTTGATTGTTGTTTCACTTGGAGTTCGGCTGACCTTCATAACCTTTGTTTTCTTTTTGTTAATTCGTAAGCCCCATATTTGACTCTCTGCGGCAACTTCGTCCAAGATTTTTTGTAGGTCTTGTTCCGAATCGGCCAGCAGTGCAGTGTCGTCGGCATATCTGATGTTGTTGATGTATTGTCCATTGACTTTAATACCAATGTTTTTGTCTGCTAGTGTTCGATCAAAAATCTGCTCCGAGTAGATGTTGAAAAGGATCGGTGACAGTGGGCAGCCTTGTCGTACACCTTTTTGTATTGGTGTTGGATCTGTCAGTTCGTTATCATATCGGAGTTGGGCTGTTTACTTCCAGTAAAGAGCAATGATGAAGTTGGTGTCGTTTTTATCTAGTCCCAGTTGTTTTAATAGAGCGGCTAGTCGGTCGTGATCTACTGAGTCAAAGGCTTTCTCGTAATCTATGAAGCAGATGTACACTTCTTTCTGATGTTCATAGCATCGCTGTAATAGTATCCGTATACAGAAGATTGCTTCTTTTGTGCCTTTTGTGCACGTGGCTCATCAAGCTTATCAGTCTGTAGTCTTCGCATTTCCGACTTGTTGCTTTCTTTGGTATGGCCACAAAGATGGATTGTAGCCAGTCGGATGGAATTTTGTTGCCGTTGTAAATTTGATTGTACCAATTAATCAGTTGTCGCATATTGTTTCTTGTTTGAAAAGGTTGTGTGGGGACCTTTCGAAACGGGTTTTGTCCATATAGCTAAAACTGTAAATTCTACTCCTTGTTACAAGTATGGTAGAACCATCACCTCTACCACAAAAGACTGATTTCTAAGTAATCTTCCTGATGTATCTCAATTCCTCAGCATATCCAACAGTGCAGAAAAACTTGATGATGTAACAGAAACTATGGACTCTCTTTTCTAGCACTTTAGATACAGTTGCTCCTTTACATTTAAGGAAGATCAAAGAAAACAGTCTGACTCCGTGGTATAATGAGCACACTCGCACCCTAAAGAGAGCAGCCCGGAAAATGGAGCGCAGATGGAGGAAAACAAAACTAGAGGTATTTTGTATTGCCTTGCGGGAAAATACCCTATCCTACAGAAAAGCATTAAAAACTGCTAAATCTGATTACTTTTCGTCTCTTCTAGAAGAAAACAAACATAACCCCTGGTATTTATTCAATACAGTCACTAAATTAACGAAAAATAAAGCATCAACAGGTGTTGGCATTTCCCAAAAGCACAGCAGTAATGACTTTATGAACTACTTTACTTCCAAGATCGATTCTATCAGAGATCAAATTGTAACCATGCAGCCATCAGCTACAATATCGCATCAGATTGTGCACTATAGATCCCCTGAGGAACAATTCCACTCATTCTCTACTATAGCAGAGGAAGAATTGTATAAATTTGTTAAAACATCTAAACCTACAACATGTATGTTAGACCCTATTCCATCTAAACTACTAAAAGAGCTGCTTCCAGAAGTCATAAATCCTCTTTTGGCTATTATTAATTCATGACTGTCATTAGGATATGTCCCCAAACCCTTCAAATTGGCTGTTATTAAGCCTCAACTTAACAATTACAGCCACAACTTGACCCCAAAGATCTAGTTAATTATAGATCGATCTCAAATCTCCCTTTTCTGTCAAAGATACTAGAAAGGTAGTATCCTCACAATTTTATTCCTTCTTAGAGAAAAATAGTATTTGTGAGGAATTCCAGTCAGGATTTAGACCGTATCATAGTACTGAGACTGCTCTCATTAGAGTTACAAATGACCTGCTTCTATCATCTGATCGTGGTTGTATCTCTTTATTAGTTCTACTGGATCTTAGCGCTGCATTTGACACTATCGACCACAACATTATTTTTAAATAGACTAGAACACTTTGTTGGCATTAGTGGAAGTACATTAGCATGGTTCAAATCGTACTTATCTGAACGCCATCAGTTCATAGCAGTGAATGAAGAGGTATCATATCGATCACAAGTGCAGTACGGAGTACCTCAAGGCTCAATACAAGGGCCGTTACTTTTCACGTTTTACATGTTACCCTTGGGAGATATTATCAGGAGACATGGTGTTAGCTTTCACTGTTATACTGATGATACTCAGCTCTATATTTCTTCGTGGCCCAGTGAAACACACCAAATTGAGAAACTAACGGAATGCATAGTCGATATAAAAAAACTGGATGACGAGTAACTTCTTACTGCTAAATTCTGAAAAAACAGAGGTGTTACTTATCAGACCTAAATACCAACATGTAATAACCTAGAACGCTATCTAACACTTGACGGCTGCTCTGTCAATTCTTCTTCATTAGTTAGGAACCTAGGTGTGTTGTTTGATAGCAATTTTTCATTTGAAAGCCATATTTCTAGCATCTGTAAAACTGCATTTTTCCATCTCAAAAACATATCTAAATTGCGACCTATGCTCTCAACGTCAAATGCAGAAATACTAATTCATGTGTTTATGACCTCAAGGTTAGACTATTGTAATGCTTTATTGGGTGGTTGTTCTGCATGCTTGATCAACAAATTACAGTTGGTCCAAAATGCAGCAGCTAGAGTTCTTACTAGAACCAGGAAGTATGACCATATTAGCCCGGTTCTGTCAACACTGCATTGGATCCCTATCAAACATTGTATAGATTTTAAAATTTTGTTAATTACTTATAAAGCCCCAAATGGCTTAGCTCCTCAGTACTTGAGCTCTTATCACATTATAGTCCTCCACGTCTGCTGCGTTCTCAAAACTCTGGCCATTTTATAATACCTAGAATATCAAAATTGACTGCGGGTCGGCAGATCATTTTCCTATTTAGCACCCAAATTCTGGAACAATCTACCTACTACTGTTCGGGAGGCAGACACACTCTGTCAGTTTAAATCTAGATTAAAGACACATTTCTTTAACCTGGCTTACACATAAAACACTAATACACTTCTATTATTCAAATCCGTTAAAGGATTGTTAGGCTGCATTAATTAGGTCAACCGGAACCGGGAACACTCCCCATAACACATGATGTACTCTTTACATCATAATAAGAATGGCATCTACGCTAATATTTGTCTGTTTCTGTTCTGTTTCTCAGTCTGTGTCCAGATCAGATGGTGGATCGGCGCCAGGAGGTGGTGTATGTGGCCCTGATCGTCGGCGGAGGCCGGACACCTGGATGAGCCCAGGGGACATATCCCCAGTCACCGTAGCCACGCGATCCGGCAGTATCCAGCCCAGATGGTCACTGCAGTCACCAGATCCAGTCCGTATCCAGATGGAGGTGGATCAGCACCCAGAGACGACCTCTACAGCCCTGAACGTCAGCGGAGACCAGGACACCGAGATGAGCGCCAGAGACAGATCCCCAGTGAGGACCCCGCCACTTAGACAGCCATCGGGAAAAGACCACTGGAACCAGTTGAGCCCTTACAATCTGACTTTGCTGCAGTTGGAATTGAACTGCTGGTTCATTTGGCCAGAGGAGAACTGGCCCCCCGACTGAGCCTGGTTTCTCCCAAGGTTTTTTTCTCCATTCTGTCACCGATGGAGTTTTGGTTCCTTGCCTCTAGCCTTCTTAGTTGGGGACACTTCATTTCCAGCGATATCGTCGACCTGATTGCAAAGACACTATTTAAACTGAACTGAGCTGGATGATGACATCACTGAATTCAATAATGAAATGCCTTTAACTGAAAATCTTTTTTTAATCTTTTCATTTTACATTATTGACACACTATTTTCCTTTTTTGATATTGTGTAGTTGCTTTGACACAATTTACATTGTTAAAAGTGCTATATAAATAAAGGTGATTTGACTTGACTTGACTATGTACCCTCTAGAAGCTTACGTCCTGCAAGTGAATGATGCATTATTGTTCAACCCGAAGAGGCACAAAATCACTTTCACAGACTTTTAAATTAAATATTCCCTCCTGGTGGAATGACCTGCCCAACTCAATCCGAGCAGCTGAACCCTAACCATCTTCAAGAATTGGTAATTTTTTTTTAAAAGTTCCATCTTTATTTGACCCTCTAACTCTAGCACTCTCTATTCTAATTCTATTCTTAAAAACGTTGTTCCTTTTAGACTTGCATTCTATTCATTTACTGCTTGTTTTCTTAAAAAAAAAAAAACTAATTCTAGCTTTTCTAATCTTTTTGTATTCTATCTGTTTGTTTTCTTTTTTTCTTATAATACAATCAACAAAAGCAAAAGCAAAAAAAAAAAAAAAAAGGGCCTCGAACACTAGCTTGCTCTATTCTTTTTCTATCCTATCAATTTTCTTTTTATTTATTATATAGCTAACTGAGACTTGTTATAGCACTTACATATCATTCCTATTTTGTTGATTTTGATTGCTTCCATTGTCCTCATTTGAAAGTCGCTTTGGATAAAAGCGTCTGCTAAATGACTAAATGTAAATGTACATCCACTGAATAAAATGTGAAAAATGTTCAACCTGCCACAGGAGCTGCTGAAACAGTTCTACTCCGCCATCATTCAATCAGTCCTCTGCACTACCAAATCTGACCTCAGAAGACTACAGAAGATAGTCCGGACTGCTGGGTGAATCACTGGTACAACCCTCCCCACTCTCCAAGAACTATACTCATCCAGAGTGAGCAAAAGGGCTGGCAAAACCACTCTGGACCCCTCACATCCAGCACACTCCCTCTTTGAACTGTTACCATCTGGTTGACTTTACAGAGCTCTGAGCACCAGAACGACCAGACATAGGAACAATTTCTTCCCTCAGGCAATCCATCTCATGAACATTTGAACTCTTAACAATAAACATGAAACACACAACACTATCATACTTTTTATTTTTATTTTTTTATTTAATACTTATTACATTTCAAATTTGCAACTAACATACCTGTACATACTGAATTGTCTATTTTGTATATTGTGTTTGTGCTATTTTGCATATTGTCCATTTTGAATATTTGTACATTATTATTATTATTATTATTACTTTTTTATTTTTTTATCTGTACTGTCACTGTCATTCTGTCGCACTGTGGAGCTACTGTCACTAAAACAAATTCCTCGTATGTGCAAACATACCTGGCAATAAAGCTAATTCTGATTCTGATTCTGATAATTACGACTTTCTGCTGATGTTTATGTGCATTCAACTCAAAAATATGATCTGTCCAACATGACTTGAATGGACCTTGAATGTATCTGAGACTTGGGAATTTAGGAATAGCAAGCACGCCCTCATACAAAATTACAGATAGTGTGGATTTGAATTTACAGATTTGAAATGAGTGAAAATGTACCGAACAATGTTAAATGTAATGACATCTTTTATGATGTTTAAGAGAATTAAGAGAATTGTATGATGATTAAGAGTAAACTACTAAGTTTCTGTTGGAGAATGTAGTTTATAATTATGGTCATGTAAATGCATAAGCGGCAAGTTAACATGTTAATATGAAGTTCCCTATCTGTCGGTCACTACGAGTTATGTCGTGACGACATTAGGGGATTCACTTGGGAGCCCCGACTGCCTCTGATAAGAGAAAACGCCAATGAAATTTGGCTAGTGGATTTTGCATACCTGAGCCACTCCCCGTGCATACGGGTATAAAAGTGCGACAGGTGCATCCACTCATCAGATTTTTTGCTTCGGAGCCGAGTGGATGAGAAGTCTAAGCGATCTCCACAAAGCCTTCTGCCTCAAGAATTTGTTCCTGGGTGGCGTCACGGTGCAGACAGCGGTGTCCCTGCAGCAGCGATTCCCCTGGGCACTTCACCTGAAAGAGCAAATTTCTAAAACACTGGGCGGTTCGCGTCTTTTTAAAGATGCCGTTCCGTCCATGTTCTCTTGATTGCGGTCGCTTCCTGTCCTCGGATGACGGTCACGAGCGTTGTCTTCAGTGTCTGGGCATCCAGCACGCTGAAGATGCGTTTGTGGATGAGTCATGCGCCTGTTGTGGGCGTATGAACATGGCAACGCTGCGATCTCGCCTTTCCTTTCTGAAAGGATTGGCACCCTCTGCCGCCACCCGTCCCGGTCTCTCTGGCTCGAGCAGAGGACCGCCGGCTGGCGCTCTGGGAGATCTGAGGGTGACAGTAAGAGCTTCTCCGCCGGGCACGTCCCCACGGACCTCTTACTCCTCCCGCAGCGCTTGTTCCGTCCGGTTCCCGAGTGATTTCGCTGGTTCGCCTCACGGGGCCGCCAGCATTTCATTCGGTGCGCCGTCCGAGGATCAGATATCGATCGCGGCATCGGGGGATGGGCTTTCTTCCTCTGAGGATGAACGATCGGCGGGGCTGCCCCCCTCGGGTGTTGTCGCCACTGCCGATCCGGACCCAGAGCTGACGGCCATGCTTGCCCGGGCAGCCGTGAGTATCGGGCTGGAGGTCAACAGACCGCCCAGTCCCGAGCCTTCGCGGCTGGATGATTGGTTCATCGGCGCAAAACGCGACCAGCGGCCGCACTTTGCCCCGGTGCCTTTCTTCCCGGAGGTGCATGAGGAGCTGACGAAGTCGTGGACGGCCCCTTTCTCGGCCAGAAGCCGCTCGTCTCCCTCCTCCGTCCTCACTACCCTCGATGGCGGGGCGGCCAGGGGGTACGTGGATATTCCCCAGGTGGAGAGAGCGGTTGCGGTGCACCTGTGCCCGCAAAACGCCGCCACCTGGAGGAATCGTCCGCGTCTCCCGTCCAAAGCCTGTAAGCTGACGGCCGCACTTGCCGCCAAGGCTTACAGCGCTGCGGGCCAGGCCGCCTCTGCCCTGCATGCCATGGCCATCCTGCAAGTTCACCAGGCCAAGGCACTGAAACAAATGCACGAGGGTAGTCCCGACCCGGGGTTGATGCAGGAGCTGCGCACGGCGACTGACTTTGCTCTCCGGGCGACGAAAGTCACGGCGCGGTCCCTCGGGAAGGCGATGTCCACGTTAGTGGTCCAAGAGCGCCATCTCTGGCTCAATCTGGCCGAGATGAAGGACGTCGACAAAGTACGCTTTCTCGACGCCTCCATCTCCCAGACGGGGCTATTTGGCGACACTGTCGAGGGTTTTGCCCAGCAATTCTCGGCAGTACAAAAGCAGACGGAGGCAATTCAGCACATCCTCCCTAAACGGCGGGATGCTCCAGCTGCCACCGCTGGCCCAAGGGCCAGGCCCCAGTCTGCTGGTCGCCGTGGGCGCCCTCCTGCGTCCTCCAGAGCTGCTCCGCCCCGTGCTGAGTCGTCACCTAGGCCGGTGTGTCGAGCCTCTCGCAGGAGTGCGGCGCCCCCTGCGCCTCAGCCGGCCGCCAAGTCCTCCAGGAAGACGACAAATCGGCCCTGACGCGCACAACCCGGAGATGGAGGAATTTGCTCTTTCCCAGGAGACGACGAGGCTAGCGTCGCTCCTTCCCCCGGAGGAGGGCCGGGTGGAGAATCCTGTATTTTCTTTTGTTTCTGTTCCGCCACTGGCTCAAGGGCCAGTGGTACCCACATTGTCAAAGAAAGAGCAATTTCCCTTTCCTCCGGGTTCCCAGGTCTGCGGGCTGACAGTGTGCGACGCACTGCCTCCTTACTCTCACCCGAGACCCATATTGCCAGTGGCCAAGAGAGTGCGGTCTGGGGACGCGATGCC
The DNA here is from genome assembly GCF_936440315.1 of Barbus barbus. Taxonomy (NCBI): domain Eukaryota; kingdom Metazoa; phylum Chordata; class Actinopteri; order Cypriniformes; family Cyprinidae; genus Barbus; species Barbus barbus. The sequence continues at coordinate 34,975,791 of NC_136732.1, read as the reverse complement.
TCCCCGCGCACCTCTAGCCAGTCCCCCCAGGGACTTAGGGAGTTTTGTGGGGATGAGTCAGAACGCACCGCCTTCTGTTCCATCCAACCTTACTCCCCCTCGCTGCACCACTGCGGGCACGTCGATTGTGCCTTTGGTGCCACTTGCACGGTATCTGGGGGCGTGGCTTGCGCTACCCAGCCCGTCTCGCTGGCTCATTCGCACAGTTCGACTCGGCTATGCGATTCAGTTCGCCAGGCGGCCTCCCAGGTTCAGTGGCATCCTCGAGACTTCGGTGGCAGTCCGAGATGCACCTGTCCTGCGCAAGGAGATTGCTGTCCTTCTGGCAAAGGGTGCAATCGAGCCGGTCCCTCCAGCCGAGATGAGGCAGGGGTTTTACAGCCCCTACTTCATCGTGCCCAAGAAAGGCGGTGGCCTCCGGCCAATCCTGGACCTGCGAGTCTTGAATCGGGCCCTACACAAGCTCCCGTTCAAGATGTTGACACAGAAGCGCATCGTCAAATGCGTTCAGTCCGCGGATTGGTTTGCAGCGATCGACCTGAAGGACGCTTACTTTCATGTCTCGATTCTCCCTCGACACAGGCCGTTCCTACGGTTTGCGTTCGAGGGGCGGGCATGGCAGTACAGGGTCCTCCCCTTCGGGCTCTCCCTGTCTCCCCGTGCCTTCACGAAGGTGGCGGAGGGCACCCTTGCCCTGTTACGGGAAGTGGGCGTCAGGATCCTCAACTATCTCGACGATTGGCTCATCCTGGCCCGGTCGCGAGAACAGTTGTGTGGTCACAGGGACCTGGTGCTCCGGCACCTCAGCCAGTTGGGGCTTCGGGTAAACTGGGAAAAGAGCAAGCTCTCCCCTGTGCAGAGAATCTCTTTTCTCGGTGTGGAGTTAGACTCCGTGAGTATGACGGCACGTCTCACGGACGAGCGTGCCCAATCAGTGCTGAACTGCCTGAGTTCCTTCAGAGGCAGGACAGTGGTTCCGCTGAAGCAGTTTCAGCAGCTCCTGGGGCATATGGCATCCGTAGCCACAGTCACGCTGCTCGGGTTGCTTCATATGAGACCACTTCAGCACTGGTTACACTCACGGGTCCCGAGATGGGCATGGCGCCGCGGGACACGTCGTGTGACCATCACGCAATCGTGTCGCCGCTCTTTCAGCCCCTGGTCGGACCTTGCCTTCCTACGGGCCGGGGTGCCCTTAGGACAAGTGTCCCGGCATGTTGTTGTCACAACAGATGCCTCCAGCATGGGCTGGGGCACTACATGCAACGGGCAGGCAGCCTCGGGGCTCTGGACGGGGCCTCGACTGCTTTGACACATCAACTGCCTAGAGCTGTTGGCAGTGCATCTGGCCTTAAAGCAGTTCCGGCCACTGCTCCTAGGCCAGCACGGCTGTTTCGTACATCAACCGGCAGGGAGGTCTACGATCACGCCGCATGTCACAGCTCGCCCGCCATCTCCTCCTCTGGAGTCAGTCACAGCTCAAATCGCTGCGCACCGTCCACATTCCGGGGGTGCTCAATCGTGCAGCCGACGCGCTCTCACGACAGCTCACGTTCCCCAGAGAATGGCGATTCCATCCCGAGACGATCCGGCTGATTTGGAGTCAATTCGGGGAAGCTCAGGTAGACCTGTTTGCTTCCCGCGAGTCCTCCCACTGCCAGCTGTATTTCTCCCTGGCCGAGACCCCCCTCGGCACAGACGCACTGGCACACAGCTGGCCTCGGGCTCTGCGCAAGTATGCGTTTCCCCCAGTGAGCCTGATTGCACAGACACTGTGCAAGGTCAGGGAGGACGAGGAGCAGGTCTTGTTGGTTGCGCCATATTGGCCCACCCGGACCTGGTTTCCGGAACTCACCCTCCTCGCGACAGCCCCTCCCTGGCGCATCCCTCTGAGGAAGGACCTTCTTTCTCAGGGGTTCGGCACCATATGGCACCCGCGTCAAGATCTGTGGAACCTCCATGTGTGGCTCCTGGATGGGACGCGGCAGACTTGAGTGGCCTGCCACAGGCTGTGGTGGACACCATCACTCAGGCTAGGGCCCCTTCAACTAGGCAAGCCTATGCACTGAAGTGGAGTCTGTTCGCGGACTGGTGTTCTTCTCGAAGGGAGGACCCCCGAAGATGCACGATTGGAGTGGTGCTTTCTTTCCTGCAAGAGAGGTTGGAGCGCAGGCTGTCGCCCTCCACCTTGAAAGTGTACGTGGCTGCTATTGCGGCCCATCACGATGCAGTGGACGGCCGGTCCCTGGGGAAGCACGATCTCATCGTGAGGTTCCTGAGGGGTGCCAGAAGGTTAAATCCTCCTAGGCCACCCCTGATGCCCTCCTGGGATCTCTCTATTGTCCTGGCTGGACTTCAGAGGGGTCCCTTTGAGCCGCTGGACTAAGTCGAGCTGAAATTCCTGTCGGCTAAGACAGCGCTCCTGACCGCGCTCACTTCCATCAAGAGGGTCGGGGACCTCCAAGCTTTTTCGGTAAACGAAGAGTGCCTTGTGTTTGGGCCGGCCTACTCTCACGTTGTCCTGAGACCCCGGCCTGGATACGTGCCTAAGGTTCCCACCACGCCCTTACGCGATCAGGTGGTGAACCTGCAAGCACTGCCCTCGGAGGAGGCAGACCCAGCCTTGGCGTTGCTGTGTCCCGTAAGAGCGCTGCGCATATATGTGGACCGCAGCCGGAGCTTCAGAAGCTCTGAGCAGCTCTTTGTCTGCCACAGAGGTCAGCAGAAAGGGAAGGCTGTCTCCAAGCAGAGGTTGGCCCACTGGATAGTGGATGCCATCGCCTTGGCGTACCAATCCCAAGGCGAGCCGTGCCCCCTCGGGGTGAGGGCTCACTCCACACGGAGTGTTGCCTCCTCCTATGCGCTGGCGCACGGCGCCTCTTTGGCAGACATCTGTAGAGCTGCGGGCTGGGCGACACCGAACACCTTCGCAAGATTTTACAGTCTCCGCGTTGAGCCAGTCTCTTCCCGTGTGTTGGGTAACAGGTAAGTGGCTGGAGGAGTTGGCCGGTATCACGCTTGCTGTGCCATTCCCCCTTACCCGGGGATATGAGCGCCTATTCTCTCCTCCAGTTAGTTCCCCGGACGGCGAACCCTGGCGGAGTTCCTCCAGCACCCCCGGCAGTCAGGCTGGGCGGAGCAGTCTGACGCCAGGCCCAGTACCGGTGTTAGCTTGCCCGGGTCTCCGGTCAGCCCCTGTACTCGGCTAGGTGCCCGTGTGGCCTGATTCCCTTCGGGTGATCCCACACATGTATTCATCCACGGTACGGTTTCCCTCACAGTAAACCCGTGTCTTCCCTTTGACAGAGCTCTGTCAGACCCTGCTGGCAGCCCTCCTCCCTTCTCCTAGGTAGGATCTGCCCCAGGGTCCAGGCGTATGTAGCACTGCCCCAGGCTTGGGCCAGTCTATACCAGTGTCTCCACACGTTACCTCCCTTCGGGCAGGGTGTGGCCTCCGTAGCGCCCTTCTCCGGAAGGCACGCTTCCCCGTCGTTACTGCCGGGCTGTAACAACAAACAGGAAAGACTTGAAGCAGTCTTTCATAGAAGGTCGAAATCCCTTCCGAATTCTGGGGAAAGGAACAGCGGCTTGGCTATCTCCAGCAGCAATGTACTCAGTGGTCAATGCGGGCGCCAAGGTTAGCGAATTTGCGCTGGGGCGACGGGAAGGTTGCGACCTTCGCATCGCATTTGTCTGTCACGCGCTAGCTTGTCAACATCTGCATCCCATAAGGTCGTGATCGGGTTCAGGTTGTGGCGCTTTCCATAGACCCCTAATGTCGTCACGACATAACGTCTCCGTTCCCTCCATCAGGGAACGAGGGTTACGTACGTAACCGAGACGTTAACGTTACATACGATGTTACATCATAACATGAATATGAGACACAGTGTGGAACACAAACTTTAGGTCCTCAGTGTCTAAACTGAATTATTAAACTTCCAAACTTACAGTGATCTAGTCAATGTAGGCATTCCTGTAATTACATTACCCTTATGTTCAAACTACTTACTTTCTCACAAAAGTGCACATATCACGGTACTGGCAATTACCAAGTCAGCCAGCTGAGCCAAATGAGTCACACAGAGTCATTAAAATCTGTTTATGCATGCTGGCTCAGAATGTAGGTTTAAGTACAATACAATATTGTGTTATGACTGATGGTGGTGGAATCATTTCTGTACATAAACACTTCCACATGCAAATGTCAAACAATATATATTTTTGCTTAAAAAAAACTTTAGAAAAAATAAAATACTAGTGACCTTTTTCCTTCCAGTGATCCAGTTGTCTACTCACTGACAGTAAATTCGATTTGAGGTAAGGTGATAATAATTCTAGGAATTAATTTTGTCAGTTATAAGGGAGCATAATGTAGCCACACGTCTGTGCAGAATGTTACTTGACCTGGGGCTGCGAGTGCTAAAACAGCCACATCTCTGGCTGGTTACAGTATTGATTTGTGCGATGAGAAGCATGATTACAGTGTCAGAAAGCAATCTTCATGGACCTTTTAAGGTACAGTTAAGAGCTGAATGAGACAGCTTTGTCCATAAAGTCATCATGGCTGAGGAATAGAGAGAAAGGGCCTTGTGATTGTCACCGCAGTGCTTTGGTGAATCCATATGCCAATTTCTACAGACTTCAAATTCTCCCTATTTAAGAAAATGTGAAGGAAGTCGGAGCTCAGATAGCCTGCGGCTCTCTGTGATTGACAAATGTAATGCAAGACGCCAAGAAATGACCTTGGCAGCTTATACAGGCCACACAGATCAAAAGATAGTTTGCCATTACAGACTAAAAGCATAGGTTTATTGTCTCTTCTGAGTAGGAAGTGAATGCTTTTATCTTTCTATGACGTGCAAATGTAACAACATTTCACATAATGACTGAGGGTCACTGAGAATTTAAATTTATGTTTTTCTAGCCCATTCCTTCTCAGTGTTTCACATGTGCTCTTCTTCTTTGTACAAAAGGGAGTAGTTACAAATAAAAATAGTTTTGGCAAGAAAATCGAAGCCTGGACAAATTGGCCCAAAATTACCCCGTTGAGTCTTTCAATTCTGCACACAAGTAATGGTATTATGAATAAATAAGGAGGCCGGCAAAAGTTCAGAAGAGCAGTCATCCATGGTCTGGTGCTCAATGCATTGTTCATTGTGCAGGAAGTAGAATTTCTTCCTTATTGTTAACACTCTGTTAAGTCACATTTGGGAATGAGAGGAAAGCATGTGATGCTCTGAGATCAGAAAATGTATTTGTGATCTTCAGTTGAGTAAAATTAAGGGTAAAAGTAGTTTCCTATAGGCCTAATATTTGCAAGGAGGTTAAGGAAACTGTTGTTATTTTAAATAATTTCTTACTAATGTGCAAAAATGTTTAACTATTTGGAAAAATAAAGATGAATTTACCCACTTAATTAAACCAGTGTAATTGAATGAATAGTAAATAATTAATTGACTTAGGCTAATCGTTAAGACAGTCACTTGTTAAACCAGTCTATAAGAATGAATCGTTTGAGTGAGTGATGGAATGACTAATTTATGATGACATTACTGAATGAATCTCTGCTGTTGTCGGTTCAATGAATGATTCAAGAGACTCACCGATAAAAACAGGCACCTGTCACCACCTACTGGCCAAATATGTTACTGAAATAAGTATATTTCACGTATACCAGTGTCTATTTACACTAAGTGCAAATAGCCCGCCTTGTTGGCAAAGGCTATTTACACTAACTTGTTGGCAAAGGCTATTTACAATAACTCCGCCAACTATGGTAAAAAAAAGACGCTAATTCAACAGCAGTTCCATTGGCGTAGATAGTGAGGTGCATGCTTTTTGACGCGATCGACAATCGTTCGAGTGCCAAACTTTTTTCTCCCTTTTCAAATCTCATATCGCATCAGAAAGGCATTTATTTTTAATAAAAATTAAGGAAATAATCAAAAAGTTCGGGTAGGTGTGGGGAGGGCTTTATTGTCCCAATAAGGTGGCATCCATTTAATAATTTGAATTAAAACTATAATTTACACTTAATATGTTATTATAGCATACTGTTTTATAATGTACTACAATACTGAGGTGCAGATAATTGCCACTATTTGCAATAAGTAGTATAAATAGCAGAAAATCTTGCTATTTTAACAGTGTAAATAGAATCTATAGCTATTTGCACTTAGTGTAAATAGCATTCATCGATTTTCTGCTATTTATACTACTTCTTGCAAATAATGGCAAGTATCTATTGTAATTAATTATCTAGTATCTATCGCTAAAAAATATGCTATTTGCAATTAGTGTAAATAGCATCTATCTATAGCCGCTGCCTATTTTTAAACTATAACAGCTCAACTGAACTCATTTATTGAAACAATACTATTTCAAATTCAGAGTTCAGATTACTTGTATCTTATTAACTTTAATGAAATTATTCTGAACCTGATTCCACAAGACTTTTTGACATAATTGAATTTAAATTGAGTACATTCAACTTGTTTGGATTTGTAGCAACAAAGGCCTTGATCTGACTTTGAACTGACTCAAACTCAAGTCCAATTTCATTGAAATGCATAGTACATATACAGTATAAACATTCAAACTTCTTACACAATGAGGTTTGATGAAAGTGACTAAGCAAATCAGCCAATGCACTCCATTTTCTCTAAGGTCAATGATTTTGATTTCTCCTGAGTCAGTTTTAATCTTCTCCAACTTTTCCAAACCTAAACTGTTATGAATACACAAACCATATGGTCACATGGACCAAATGCTTACCTCATTGGTTAACTCACCCTATTCTTTGTTATATGAGAAAAGCATGAACCAAACTGTGGGTTATCCAAAAAGTGATCCACGGAAATCTAAGGGAGTAAAGTGAAACCTGTCATAGATGGGAATGAAAAAAAGAAATCAAAGTGCTTTATAAAATATATAATATTCTGTCTCGGTTATAACTTTCTGAACACTCCTCTTCTATTTCCTCTCTTGGTGCATAGTGTCTTCTAATACACAGCATAAGTCTAATGGTTTATGTAATATAATTCTATATTGGAATTATAATCGAGTAAAAGTATGTAAATATTAAGCCTGAAAAGTAATACCTAAAGTATAATGTAGTAATAAAATTAAGTTGTTTTCTTCTAGGAACAGCCTCTATGATTTTATATCTAGATCATTATATTGGCATTATAACTGAATGAAAGTATATATATATATATATTTGTCACAAATCTGGTCTATGAACGTCTGTTCACTCACCACCAGAGGTCACCCACTCTCCATATTGACTCTCACACTACACAGACTGTTACATTTACACTGGACTTCAGTTCCCACAATCCATTTCACTCTGATTATGCACATGGCTGCAGCCAATCACAACCTCTACATAAACCATGGACTTCCTCTCTCTTACTGCCGAGTATTGTTTAGCTTATATCACTCTTCTAGTGATAGCTACACTACGGAGCCATTCCAAGTTTCCAGTCCTAGTTTTTAGTTTCAGTTCTAGTCTAGTCATTTTGTGTTGTCTGTTTCCTGTTCTTCTGCCTATGTATCTTGGATTAACCCTTTGCCTGCTGTTTCGGACTCTGTTTGCTCCTCGCCTGGACTATTGCTCGTGTTATTTGGTTGATCCCTCTTGTCAAGCCCTCTGCATATCGTTCGCTGATCGAAGACCCATGCTTGCCCTAGGAACACTCTTTGTCTTGTCTGCGTTATACTTGTTTGCTGCTGTTTCGACCTTGCCTGTGTTTTGACCTCATCTCTGAATAAAAGCCTTGCAAATGGATCCGCACATCTCGCATCTCGATCGCCCCGTAACAGAATACTCGGCCACACAAGGACAGTGGCTTTTCAAGTGGACTCTGACCAGGTATGGACACAGCAAGACTGCTATTAGCTCTCAAGCAGGGCACTCGATCGCTATATTCAGGAGTATTTAGAGATCGCTAATTATTCTGATTTGCCTGACTGTGTGCTCATAGACTATTTCTGTGAGGGCGTTAATCTACCGCTGAAATCTAAGTTCATTCACAAGGGTCCGCGTTCGTCACTAAGTCAGTTTTTGGATTATGCTTTATTGACTGTTGGCTCTTTGTTTACTGTGGGTGTCGCAGAGGAAGAAAGCGACTCTGCGTCTGTGCCTGTAATGGTGGCTGCTGAGCTTAGTCAACCACAAGCTCTGGGACATTCAAGTGTACTGATCACTACTCCAGTGATTCAACCCGCTCGTGAAATGGCAGCCGCAGCGAAGCGTTCTTACAAAAAGGGCGGCCACAACAACCCATCACGTCATTGCTGCCATTCATGAATGCCATTCTTCCCCCAGGCAATCATCTCATGAACACTTGAACTCTTAACAATAAACATGAAACTCACAACATCATACTTTTTATTTTTATTTTACACATATACTTATTACATTTCAAATTTGCACCTAACATACCTGTACATACTGAATTGTCTATTTTGTATATTCTGTTTGTGCTATTTGGCACATTGTCCATTTTTGTATATTTGTACATTTTTTATTTTATTTTTATTTTTTACTATCTGTGTCCTGTCCTGTTGCTGTCATTCTGTCGCACTGTGGAGCTACTGTCACTAAAACAAATTCCTCATATGTGCAAACATATCTGGCAATAAAGCTAATTCTGATTCTGATTCTGATTCTGAATCAAGTCAAGTCACAGTTGATCTTCATGAGCCAAGTCAAGTCACAGCTGATCTTCATGAGCCAAGTCAATTCACAGTTAATGTTCATGAGTCATGTCAAGTCACAGTTAATGTTCATGAGTCATGTCAAATCACAGCTGATCCTAGTGAGCCAATTCAAGTCACAGCTGATCCTCGTGAGCCAAGTCAAGTCACAGCTGATCTTCGTGAGCCAAGTCAAGTTACAGCTGATCTTCGTGAGCCAAGTCAAATCACAGCTGATCTTTGTGAGTCATGTCAAATCACAGCTGACCCTAGTGAGCCAATTCAAGTCGCAGCTGATCTTCGTGAGCCAAGTCAAGTCACAGCTGATCTTCGTAAGTCAAGTCAAGTCACAGTTGATCTTCGTGAGCCAAGTAAAGTCACAACTGATCTTCATGAGCCAAGTCAAATCACAGCTGATCTTCATGAGCCAAGTCAAGTTTCAGTTGATCGTCATGAGTCAAGTCAAGTCACAGTTGATCGTTATGAGTCTCGTCACGTCTCCGCTGATCTTCCAGGGTCTCGTCACGTCTCCACTGATCATCCAGAGTCTGCTCACATCTCAGCTGATCATCCAGAGTCACTTCACAGTTAATCATCCAGAGTCACGTCACGTCACAGCTGATCATCCAGAGTCACATCACGTCACGTTACGTTACAGCCGATTATCCGGAGTCTTGTCACGTCGCAGCTGGTATCCCCAAACCCATTCACTCTAGCCCTCCTGTTCCTGAACTGATTCCCCTGTCTGAAGTGTTTCTCCTGATGGGGATCACTTTTTGGTGTGTTTGGGCTGCATACAGCACCACAGAACTCCCAGAGGCGGCGGCGGCCACTATGATGTCTTCAGAGGTGGCGGCTGACGCTGCAGAACCTCCCGATGCGGCGGTGCTCGCTTCAGCTCCTTGTGTGGTCGGGGCGCCCAGCAATGCACATTCAGCCTGTCATGTCACGGTCGAAGGAACCGTTGCTGAACTCTCCCTGTTTACTGATGGTACAACTGTAGAACCTCCAGAGGTGGCGGCATCCGCTGCAGACCCTCCAGAGGTGTCAGTGGTACTCACTTATGAGCTCTCGTCCTGTCCCTGCCAAGGAGGCCGTCTTTGAACTCTAGTCCTGTCCTGTCATGGCTATGGAGGCCGTCTCAAATCCTCATCCTGTCCTGTCACGGCTAAGGAGGCCGTCTGTGAACCTTCAGTCTGTCCTGTCATGGCTATGTCATGGCTAACCTTAAATGAACTTTCTGTATGCCCTGTTAACCCTGTCATTGCCAAAGAGACCATTAGTGAACAGTCTGTCTGTCCATTTACAATCAATGAGTTTAATCCTGATCTGTGTGTCCAGTTTCGACCAATAAGCCAGAGAATGAGCCATCTGTCTGTTCTCTGTTAATTAATGAGCCTGAGTATGATTTATCTTCCTGTCGAGTTTCTGTCATTGAACTGTCTGTTTCTGTCAATGCCCTAGGTTTTGAGCTATCTACCAGTTCTACTCCAGCCAATACAGTTGATTTTGAACCGTCTGTCTGTCTAGCCAGTCCAGTTCCAATCTATGCTTGTGATTCTGAATTGTGTATCTGATGCTATCCAGTTTCCACCAATGACCCTGTGTGAACTGCTAGCCTGTCCAGTTTCAGATTTTGTTAATGAAATGTCTATCAGTTCAGTCTGTGAGCTTAATGCCAAATCATCTGTCTGTTTAGTCTTGCCAAGTGTGTCTGGTTTCAAAGTGTCTGTTCTGCTGGATTCAGTCTGTGAGTTGAATTACGGCTCATCAGTCTGTCCAATTCTCCCAAATGTCTCAGCGCTTGAGCTGTCTGTCACATCCATAGAACCTGGCTCTGAACGCTCAATCCAGAGATCAGAGACTATTGATGCATCCCATCTTTCCCCCGGTGGCCCTGTCACTGCCATAGAAATCACTCATGAACTGTCATTCTGTTGTGCTATCCAAAATGTGTCTAACTCAGAATCATCTGGTCCACCTATTTCAGTTAGTGAGCCTGTTTACGAACTGCCTGCCTGTCCAGTTTCAGTCAGTGAGCATATTGAGGGACTTTTTGTGTTTCCTGCTTCAATCCTTGATGCTGTTAATTTTCTGCCTGTCTCTTGTGTCTCGATTTTTCCTAGGTCCCAGTTTCTGCCAGGGTTCCCTGATTCGCCTGGTCTTTCATGGTGGTCTTCTGCTTCGTCTGCTCCAGCCTGGTGGTCTTCTATCCCGCTCTGGTGGTCTTCTGCTCCGTCTACTCCAGCCTGGTGGTCTTCTGCCCTGCTCCGCTCTGGTTCCCTGTTTCGCCGGCTCCGCCCTGGTTCTCTGCTCCGCCGGTTTCTCCTGGGTGCCCTGCTCTGCCGGCTCTGCCACAGTCCCTGGTCTCTCCACTTCTACGTGGACCTGGCCCCCCGTCTCTGCCCCTGTTCCGCCTGCGCTCCACTGCCCTCCTGGATTGTATGGAGATAGGAGTGGGGGGGGGGGGGGGGTATTGTTATATTGAATATAACAATATTCAATATAACAATCCTGAAAAGTATTTAAAGCATGAAAACAAGTTTTTAATTTTATTTTTGAATGCATGTTGCTGGTTTCATTGTAAACTATTCATCCATGCATTTATTTTCTTCTTCATAAAATTTTTATTGGTTTCATATTTATAAATTTTTCCTTATTTGAACTTATTTTAATACATACATTTAAGCTTATAGGCTATTCCTCACCAAAGCACTCAATTAATTGCAATACACTTTTACAAGAGGGTGAAGAAAAAATAGCACATACCTAAAAGGCATGCAATTTCTTGCTATTTTATGCAGTACATCCAGGCACCTCACTCAGTTTTGAAGCAGCCTTTTATCTCTATCAGCCACCGCTGCATGTTGTTTAGATTCCTCTCCCCTTTGAAATCCTGCATCAGTATGTGAATGGCCAATCTCACAGACACAAACCAAACGGACCCCTCAGTTTTCTTCCACGCCACACAGCAGCATCCAGATGGCTGTTAGTCACAGTCACTTTCTTTCATCCAAGAAAGCCGCCTGATTCTGCTCTTCTGTGAGGCTGCCATCCATGCATAAACATTCTTTGACTCTGGAAAAGATATCATAACTTGGTGACAATGGGGTCTTTGAAGGAAATTATGGGTTTAAGCCTCAAACAGCTTTGTGGCTAAACTAGCACTGACAGATTTGGGAACTCAGCTTTCAGTCTATGACAGGCCAACTCTGTAAAGCCAAGTTGTTAGCTTGCTTTAAATGTTAAATTAATAATGATAGCTTTGACTCCACTAAATGACAGGCCTGATTTTCATGGCGACTGTATCAATTTAGGACATGTTAAGCACATGCATTTTGTATAGCAACTTGAACGAGTGAAATCCTCCATGTACAATTTGTAGCATTTGTAGACTAATTGCCAATTGAGCCACTGTTTCTCATGTTTCTTAATGTAAAGCTTTAATAGTGTTATGTCATACTATTCTGTAACACAATACTATACTACACTACACTGCACCATGCTATAATATACTAATATACTTTAATATCGCCAACCATGTTTGTTATAGGTTTATGTGTTTGTATAAAGTTGTTTGTACTGTGTGACTTTGTAGCACAACATCTATAAAACTGCTTATACTACATTGGCTTGTAAAGTCATTTTAATACATGCAGTGTTCAAGTACCCACTAGTTTATTAATTATAGCTGTGTATTTAATTTTAAGCAAAATGGCTTTCCAAACAAGGATCCTATGTTATGGAAACCCATTTCTGCCACAAAATGTACAAAATGTATATATATTTATATTCTGTTTTGTTTTTGTTATATCACGATTCTGCCTCTTTTTGTTAGAATTGCGAGAACCAAAATCTGAATTGTGAGGTAAAAAGTTGCAAAGTATCTTATTTACTTTTTTATTCCCTGGTGGAAATGGGCTTCCATACTTTACAGATACTTTTACATTATTGAAATGGTGAGGTCACAAATTACAAATACACTTCTGACAGATGCCACGGAGAGAAGAGAGATAATATGACAGGCATTAGTGACATTCTGTGTGAAACATTCAAACATTCTGCACTTACCTAATCATGACCAAAGGACATAAGACATTGTAGTAAACTTTAGAACCATTGTTCTAATTTGAGCTTTTAGGGAATCACTCTTAAGATTCAATATTTATATGATTAATTGAGATTAATCAGAATGTCCAACTTATACCTTGTTAACGATACCTTATTGACGACTTGTCCAGCAAGCATTAAAATCAGCACGTTATTTCTTAACAATTTTGTTTATCTTATTCGCGGCCAACGATAAAACAAACCAAATAGTTAGTTATCAAATTCATGAGCGTAGGTAACGCGATCTTTGGCAAGTAATTAAGATTTGCTAATCACATAGCAACAGACGAGATTTCTTAATAGAATCAAAGTTTATTTCACTACTCTAACACAATACTAAGCTAAATGACACAAACAGAAGACGTAACAACACACACACATTCGTTGCAATGGATTGTTTTGATCTGAAGAGAGTTTTAGGTTCTAATGCTCATTTTCAACCTGAGGGAAATCACACACACATGGAACTCTTCTGTCTTTACTGTTAAAAGATAAATACAACCAGTTTCAGCAGATTTAGGAGATATTGTCTTACTTTCTTGGCTTTCAGTTGAGTTCAATTCTTTCCCGGTCCAGGAAAGATCGTGCGCGGATTGGCGGCTTGGTCGGTCGTTGTCACAAGAATACTCTTCAATGGTTGGTTGGCTGGCTTCGTTCTGACTTGATGACGCTCCCAGGAAGTTGGTTTCAGTTTCTGAGGCTTCTGAGGCTTTCCTCCCTTCAGCTCCACCTGGGTCCTCAGTCGCGCTGGCTCCGCAGCGGATCTCCGGGTCTCTGCCGCCGCCTCGGTCGCCAGAGCCCTCGGCTCCACCCTGGCCCCCCGGATCCTCGGCATCCCCCTGGCTCGTTGGCTCTCCGTCTCCGCCTCAGGCTCCTCCACCACCTGCTCCGCCGCTGTTGGTCGCCCCCCTGGAGTCGGCGGCCATCGCTCCTCCATGGCTCCTCCCTCCATCGGCTCCACCGTGGGCCATCTTTACGGCTGTGGCCTGGGTCCAGCTGATCGCCTCCTGCTCCGGTTCCCTCCTGTCTCTAGTTCCCACCCACCCCTCCCCTTTGGATGTTTCAACGGTGCGAGTACGCACCTTCCGGGAGGGGGGCGAAATGTCAGGATTGTGGACTGTCTTGTGTGTGTGTCACTGTCCCTGTGACCCAGTTTCTCCTCAGTCTGATTGTTTTAATTTGCTCCAGGTGTGTCTAATTGTCTTCCCCTATTACCCAGTGTTTATAAACCCCAGTCCTTTCAATTAGTGTTTGTCGGATCTTGGACGTCATTCCTCTTGTTTCCTGTGCCTCCCATGCTCCCAGTTGCTGATTAAAAGACTCGTTTGTGAATTCCTTGTCTCCTGGCTTCCTTGTTCCGTGCTCCCTGGCAGAGTTTGACACTCTGTCAGTGTTACTGCCTGGAATGAGGAAAGTACTGCTTTAAAAAACAACAACTTTTAAAAATAATTGCAACATAAATAATGGCATTTTATACAAAGTCTGAAAAGCACTTTGAACCATATATTAAAACATACCAGTTATTCTGCTTTTTTTTTTTTTTATCTTTAAGCTTGTTATTATTTTAATCATTTAGTACTTACATGATATCCATATTCTTTACTATTAACCCTTGGATTCAAGATAGCAATGCCTTAAAGGGTAAATGTTACATTTTGTTTATATAATTTAAATATTTTTTCTTTGCGACTTGTCTTACAATACAGGTGTGACCTAAAATCAGTCAACCGATCTCCTCAAAGTTCCTCCAGTCAAATGTTTCTGCACTGTCTGAATCCATTTTGAGATTATGTTGTCACCAGACATGCCTGGTTATATCATAACGCCTGAAACTAAGGCGACTAAAGTAACTGCCTTTGTCATTTCTACTTGTTCTCATGTCGGCTTTTTTTTTACCCTGAGGATGAGCATTGGTGGAAGTTTCTCATGTGTACGAGAGCTCAACAGATGGCCTAGTGTTTGTCATTGAGACTGCTGGCTCTACTCCCTGGCCACAATCCAGAGACACAGTCCTGGAGTCCCTTCCAACCTTCATCCAGCCATTACTAACAGATTCACCAGAGAAACTCTGGAACGACCATTCATGCCCCTCAGAGAGCTTCGCTTCATGAAACATTAGGAGAGGATTCTCTCATTTTAAGAGACTTTCAGTAAACATTTACACTTCTTTTGTTGCTGTACTTTTGGTGAGAATGAAGAGATGTTGAAGTAGAAATTCAGATTGCAAAAAAAAAAAAAAAAACCAACAAAAAAAGAAACAAACAACTAATCAATATTCTAATCCAATGTCTGAATCAATGTTTCATATAATTTTTGGCTAATATCTTGTAAATTGTAAGCAAAAGTTTCTTAACTTATTTTCAGAAGATATATCAATATGTAATATAATGTAATATAATAATATAATTAATTAGTGCTGTCAAACGTTTAATCGCGATTAATCGCATACAAAATAAGAGTTTTTGTTTGCATAATATGTGTGTTTTCTGTGTATATTTATTATGTATATAAAAATACACATACATGCAATATATATTTAGAAAATATTTACATGTATTTACATGAATACATTTATATTAATCTAATTTATAGAGTAAATAAATATCTTTAATATATAAACATAACTTATGTTTCTGAAATATAGACATGCTTGTGTGCGTATTTATATATACATAATAAATATACACAGTGCACACACATATATTATATAAACAAAAACATTTATTTTGGATGCGATTAATCAAGTCAAGTCAAGTCACCTTTATTTATATAGTGCTTTTAACGGTGTAAATTGTATCAAAGCAACTGCACAATATCAAAAAAGGAAAATAGTGTGTCAATAATGTAAAATGAAAAGATTAAAAAAATTATTTTCAGTTAAAGGCATTTCATTATTGAATTCAGTGATGTCATCATCCAGCTCAGTTCAGTTTAAATAGTGTCCAAATAGTTTAAATAGTGTCCAAAACTCCATCGGTGACAGAAAAACCTTGGGAGAAACCAGGCTCAGTCGGGGGGCCAGTTCTCCTCTGGCCAAACGAACCAGCAGTTCAATTCCAACTGCAGCAAAGTCAGATTGTAAGGGCTCAACTGGTTCCAGAGGTCTTTCACGATGGCTGTCTAAGTGGCGGGGTCCTCACTGGGGATCTGTCTCTGGCGCTCATCTAGGTGTCCTGGTCTCCGCTGACGTTCAGGGCTGTAGAGGTCGTCCCTGGGTGCTGATCCACCATCTGATCTGGATACGGACTGGATCTGGTGACTGCAGTGACCATCTGGGTTGGATACGGATCGGATCGGGTGGCTACGGTGACTGGGGATATGTCCCCGGGGCTCATCCAGGTGTACGGCCTCCACCGACGATCAGGGCCACATACATCATCTCTCGGCGCCGATCCACCATCTTATCCAGACACGGACTGAGAAACAGAATAGAAACAGACAAATATTAGCGTAGATGCCATTCGTCTTATGATGTAACGAGTACATCATGTGTTATGGGGAGTGTTGCCGGTTCCGGTTGATCTAATTAATGCAGCCTAACAATCATTTAATGGATTTGAATAATAGAAGTGTACACAGTGTGTTGTGTGTAAGCCAGGTTAAAGAAATGTGTCTTTAATCTAGATTTAAACTGACAGAGTGTGTCTGCCTCCCGAACAGTATTAGGTAGATTGTTCCAGAGTTTGGGTGCTAAATAGGAAAAGGATCTTCCGCCCGCAGTCGATTTTGATATTCTAGGTATTATCAAAATGGCCAGAGTTTTGAGAACGCAGCAGACGTGGAGGACTATAATGTGATAAAAGCTCGCTCAAGTACTGAGGAGCTAAGCCATTCAGGGCTTTATAAGTAATTAACAAGATTTTAAAATCTATACCATGTTTGATGGGGAGCCAATGTATTGTTGACAGAACCGGGCTAATATGGTCGATCTTCCTGGTTCTAGCAAGGACTCTAGCTGCTGCATTTTGGACCAACTGTAATTTGTTGATCAAGCGTGTAGAACAACCACCCAATAAAGCATTACAATAGTCTAACCTTGAGGTCATAAATGCATGAATTAGTATTTCTGCATTTGACGTTGAGAGCATAGGTCGCAATTTAGATATGTTTTTGAGATGGAAAAACACAGTTTTACAGATGCTAGAAACATGGCTTTCAAATGAAAGATTGCTATCAAACAGCACACCTAGGTTCCTAAATGATGAAGAAGAATTGACAGACGTCAAGTGTTAGATAGTGTTCTAGGTTAGTACATGTGGGGTTTTTAGGTCTGATAATTAACACCTCAGTTTTTTCAGAATTTAGCAGTAAGAAGTTATTCCGGAAACTCGTCATCCAGTTTTTTATATTATAAAAACTGAGTATCATCAGCATAACAGTGAAAACTAACACCACCTTTCCTGATAATATCTCCCAAGGGTAACATGTAAAGCATGAAAATTAACGGCCCTAGTACTGAGCCTTGAGGTACTTATCTAGCATTTTTTAATGCTTTTCTGTAGGATGGGGTATTTTCCCGCCAGGCTATACGGAATACCTCTAGTTTTGTTTTCCTCCATCTGCGCTCCATTTTCCGGGCTGCTCTCTTTAAGGTGTGAGTGTGCTCATTATACCACGGAGTCGGACTGTTTTCTTTGATCTTCCTTAAGCGTAAAGGAGCAGCTGTATCTAAAGTGCTAGAAAAGAGAGTCCATCGTTTCTGTTACATCATCAAGTTTTTCTGGGTTGTTGGATATGCTGAGGAATTGAGATAAATCAGGAAGATTACTTACAAAGCAGTCTTTTGTGGTAGAGGTGATGGTTCTACCATACTTGTAACAAGGTGTAGAATTTACAGTTTTAGCTATATGGAGTTTACACAAGACTAGGTAATGATCTGAGATATCATCGCTTTGCTGCAGAATTTCTACACCACTAACATCAATTCCATGTGACAGTATTAAATCTAGAGTATGATTTCGACAATGAGTAGGCCCTGAAACGTGTTGTCTAACCCCAATAGAGTTCAGAATGTCTATGAATGCTGATCCGAATGCATCTTTTTCATTATCGACATGGATATTAAAATCGCCAACAATTAAGACTTTGTCTGCAGCCAGTACTAACTCAGATAGAAAATCAGCAAATTCTTTAATAAAGTCTGTGTGGTGCCCTGGTGGCCTGTATACAGTAGCCAGTACAAACATCACAGGGGATCTATCACTAACACGTGTTTCTCTAGATAATGTTATACGCAGCACCATAACTTCAAACGAGTTATACTTAAAGCCTGCCCTCCGAGAAATACTGAGAATATTGCTATAAATTGTAGCAACACCTCCCCCTTTACCTTTCGGACGTGGCTCATTTTTATAGCAGTAATCTTGGGGGGTGGACTCATTTAAAGTAATGTATTCATCTGGTTTTAGCCATGTTTATGTCAAACAGAGCAAATCTAGATTATTATCATTGATCAAATCATTTACAAAAAGCGCTTTTGTAGAAAGGGACCTGATATTTAGTAAGCCAAGCTTTATCAATTGTTTCTCTATATTGTAAACATTTTTTATTTGTTGAACATCAATTAAATTGTTACTCTTTCAAATTCAAATTCAAATTTTATTTGTCACATACATATACATACGTAGTACGACATGTAGTGAAATGTATTGTACGACTGTCCAACAAATTGTCCAACAAAATTAAGAAAAATCTCAAGTTTACAAAAATACAAATAGAAAAAGTACAGTAAACATATATACAGAAATAAACTGGCAATAAAATAAAATAACAAATAGATATGAGAATAAAAATAGATATGAGGAATAAAAAATAGAATATGATTCTATATAGATTCTATAAAAAGTAAAGTGTATGTCAGTGATAAAGTGTCCGTGTGCTGTGCAGTGCAGTAAAGTGTATAAGTGAGTAAAAGGAATACTAAAGACAAGACAATGGTATGTAAGTCCCACTCATTTATCCTTACGTAACCTTTTACAAATTAGTGCAGATTGTACTTGAAAAATGTGCAAAGTGGAAGTGTGGGGTGATGTGATTATAGTGGAGAGTGGTTAAGACTCCGAATGGCCTGCGGGAAGAAGCTCCTCCTCATTCTCTCTGTGTTCGCCTTCATGGAGCGGAAGCGCCTCCCTGAACGCAGCAGAGAAAAGAGTCCATTGTTGGGATGGCTGAGGTCCTTCACTATCTTCCTGGCCCTGGTCAGGCACCGCTTGCTGTAGATGTCCTGCAGGTCAGGGAGCTCGGTGTGGATGGTACGTTCCGCTGAACGCACCACCCTCTGGAGGGCTCGTCTGTCCTGCATAGTGCAGTTCCCGAACCAGGAAGTGATGCTGCCCGTCAGGACGCTCTCGATGGTGCAGGTGTAAAAAGTCTTAAGCACCCGAGAGGGAAGTCTAAAGTCCTTTAAGCGTCTCAGATGGTACAGACGCTGCCTGGCCTTCTTCACCAGGGTGCTGGTATGACAGGACCAAGTCAAGTCCTGCGTGATGTGAACACCCAGGTATCTGAAGCTGTCCACTCTCTCCACTGGAGTCCCGTTGATCGTGATCGGCTGGTATGACCGCTCCTGCTTCGTACTGAAGTCCACTATCAGCTCCTTAGTTTTGCTGATGTTCAGGTGTAGACTATTCACCTGGCACCAACTCTCCAGGTTCTTAATCTCCTGTATGTAGGCCGTCTCGTCGTTGTCTGAGATCAGGCCCAACACAGCAGTGTCATCAGCAAACTTGATGATGGTGGTGGAGTTGGAAGTGGCCACGCAGTGATAAGTGTACAGTGAGTACAGCAGGGGGCTCAGAACACAACCTTGAGGGGCTCCAGTGCTTAGGGTGATGGAGGATGAGGTGTGTTTACCCATCCGTACGGCTTGCTGTCTGTCCTTCAGGAAGCTGGAGATCCATTGGCACAAGGATGTGCTGAGACCAAGGACCTCCAACTTGGAGGTGAGTGTGGAGGGAATTATGGTGTTAAACGCTGAACTGTAGTCCACAAACAGCATTTTTACATAATTCCCTTTTCTGCAGTCCAGGTGACTTGTTGTGGTGTGGAGGAGGTGTGAGATGGCATCCTCCGTGGAGCGGTTATGTCTGTATGCAAACTGTAGTGGATCCAGTGTGTCTGGTAGTGATGCAATGATGAAGTCTCTGACCAGTCTCTCAAAGCACTTCATCACCACTGATGTGAGGGCTACAGGGCGATAGTCGTTTAGGCAGGTGGGCTGCGGTTTCTTGGGGACAGGAACAATGGTGGACTGCTTAAAGCATGAGGGGACTATGGACTGTTCCAGGGAGAGGTTGAAGATCTCGGTGAACACCGGTGCTAGCTGGTCAGCGCAGGCCTTCAGAACCCGACCTGTGATGCCATCTGGTCCTGCTGCCTTCCTGATGTTCACTCTCTTGAATGCCCTCCTCACGTCATGCTCCGTGATGGTGAATACGTTGTCCTCACCGGCTTCCTCAGCGTGCATGCAGTTAGCACTGCTAGCGCCGTTAGCGTGATTAGCTGCAGCCTCGAAGCGAGCATAAAAAGTGTTCAGCTCGTCAGCCAGAGAAGCGTCCGCATTTCCCGATCTGGAGGGTGGTGTTTTATAGTCCGTGATGGTTCTAAGTCCCTGCCACAGACTCCTAGAGCCGCCATGTTGGAATTGCGACTCTAGTTTCCTCCCGTAGCGCTGCTTCGCCTCCTTCACCGATCTGCGCACGCTGTAAGATGCAGCCTTGTAGTCATCCATGTTCCCGGTGATGAGCCCTGTGTTGTAGGCAGCGGAGCGGGATCTCAGGGCGTCGCGGATGGTTTTATCCACCCACGGCTTCTGGTTGGGAAACGTCCTGATGATGGTTTTCTGCACCGTATCATCCATTAGTTTCTCTATAAATCCCACAACCGCTTCCGTAAACAAGCTGACGTCATCAGAGCTGCGCCGGAACATGTCCCAGTCTGCGTCATCTAGCGTGTCCTGCAGAGCGGCCACCGATTGGTCCGTCCAGCGTTGGACCTCCCTCTGCACCGGGGCTTCCTGTTTCAGCCTCTGTTTGTAAACAGGCATGAGGAAGATGGCGGCGTGGTCCGATTTCCCAAACGGTGGTTGTGACTGTGCCTTGTAGCCGTTCTTGTATGGGGTGTAACAGTGATCTAATGTCCTTTCGCCCCTGGTGGGGCAGCTGATGTGCTGATGGAAGTTCGGCAGTGCACGCTTGAGGTTGGCACTGTTGAAATCTCCCAAAACAATGAATGCGGCGTCCCGGTGCTGTGTCTGGTGAAGGTGTAGTGTTTCATGTAAATCCCATATCGCAGTGTCCGTGTCCGCTTGAGGTGGAATATAAACGGCACTGACGATGACCGAGCTAAATTCCCGAGGGAGATAAAAAGGGCGACATTTGATGGTCAGAAGTTCAAGATTCGGTGTGCAGGAGCGTGAGAGGGCTACAATGCTCGCGCTGTCGCACCAGTGTTTGTTCACCATCAGACATACTCCACCTCCCCTAGTCTTCCCCGAGTCCAGCGTTCTGTCCATGCGGTAAACCGAGAAGAACTCGGCCGGCTGGATGGCGTGGTCTGGTACCGCTGGGTTCAGCCATGTCTCGGTGAAGCAGAGAAGGTTGCAGTCCCGAATGTCCCTCTGGAACCTGACTCTTGCCCTGAGGTCATCGAGTTTGTTATCCAGCGACTGGACATTGGCGAGCAGGACACTTGGTAAGGGAGCGCGGTGTGCGCGTGCCCTCAGCCTGTTCCTGACGCCGGCTCGTTTCCCTCGAGGACGCCGGTACGGGTCGCGTCCTTTGTTCCTCCTCAGGATCTCGCTTGGCCAGGATGGGTCCGGGTTCAAAATCGGCGAAAGGTTAGTGCATTGTGCACCAATAGAAATAAGAGTGGCCCTGTCGTATGTAAGAATGGCCATCTTACAAAAAGAAACCGGTGTTTATAGTTAACAATACGAAAAAATAACAAAAGAAGACAAAGTTTGGTCGGAGCAGTCGTGACGGCAGCCGATCTCACCGGCGCCATCTTATGAAAACATCCAAACCAAACCTTAATTTGGTTTGGACGTTTTCTGTATTTTCTAGTTCGGGGAACAGACACAGTCTCTATAGTGTGATATCTGGGTGAAGGAGTCTATATGTGCTGAGAATTAACTGACTTCCTTTGGATTACGAGTCCGACTCTCTAACCATTAGGCCACGACTTCCCCCTCTATCTACAGCCCTCACATTCTTACTATCCTCAACTAAAGTTTGGATGCATGTCTCTAATTCTGAAACCTTCTCTGTCAGCCTAACTATTTCCCTGCATTTATCATATGTGAATCCCTCATCGCCGACAGAGAGAGATAAACTATACATGTGACATGAAGTGCAAACAACAATAGCAGGAGAAGAAGCCATTACTCACCGTGACTGATGAATGATACCAACTTATCTTACCACTTACCACTGTTATTTGATGAACTTTTGAAAAATGGAGCGAGAGAGAAATGAAAACGGAGAGAGAAAAAAGAAAACAATAATAGGTGCGAATAGAAATGCGAATGGAACCGCAAATAACAAGCTAACCAGCTGATGCGCTGCACTCGCGGTTTTAAAAAGCGAACGATCAATTTAGTTAGATTAGTTTGATAGATAATACCAGAAATATGGTGGGAATTAAGTTATATATTATCACTTTAAACAACAGAGAGTGAAAGTAAGGTAAAGATTCAATAAAAAAGCGGAGCTACAAAGGCAAACCTCTCAGCAGCACAACAGACAGGGACAGACTGAAGCAATCGATCCCGATTAATCGTTTGACAACACTTAATATAATATAATATAATATAATATTATATAATATAATATAGGCTAATATAATATAATGAATTGATACTGATCAAGACTCCATATTGTAGCATGCCATTATAAATAATCCTATCGTAAATACTTCTAATTGGCTATTTGTTTCAAAACATCATAAGAATGAAAACGTCACAGACTTTACAGCTCTTATCCAATTTCTAGAATGCTGGATTGAATGTTCATGTCATGTGACTAATGATGCTACAGTCCCAAGAAAAATTATGTCAGTGCAACACTGATTGGCTGATGGCACAAAGAACATACATTGTCCCTTCACTGACGACTATCCTGAGGTATATATATATATATATATATATATATATATATATATATATATATTCATTCACAAACAGAAAATTATGAGATCATGTTAGATGTAGAGATAGTGTTGTGTTTGAAAGAAATGTGAGAGAAGGGAAAGCCTGAGGGTGATGGACAGTAATGCATGAAGACACTTGAAACATTTTAATCCTGTAAAGCTTTGACATATGTGCCCAACCCCATTTAAAAGCTTTTACTTACTTTGCCATCCAGTGCCTGGATTGCTACTGCAAAAAAGTTGTTTTCCTAAAAATAGTTTTATGGAAATGTGTTACGTGGGGTGTAATTGCATAACTGCATTTCACTTTAGATGTTATTGTCTAATTCTCGGAGGGCTGATCCAGCATTTCCCTTTGCATTGATTAATTTAAAACTAGTGATACAACAGTTCTCGAATTTCATATACAGGCCAAAAGCATCAGGACATTGTTTTCATGCTGTGTTTTCATTCCGTGTTTGCTGAATTCCAGACCAGAGTATGAGTGTAATGGAGAGTTTGTTTATTTGGTAAAAGAACAAAACAATTATTCTGAATGATTGCTTGTTGACAATGGGAAATTGACATTGGACTGAAATATATAGAGGGCAAAATTTAATTTTAAAATCTTATAAAAAGTACATTTACACATAAAAAAATTTACATATTTTAAAATATATTTAAACATTTTTCAGAAATGACCCAGATAGAACATAAATTAATGTAAATACAACCCGAATTCCGGAAATGTTGGGACGTTTTTTAAATTTGAAAACAATGAAAACTAACAGAAATTCAAATCACATGAGCCAATATTTTATTCACAATAGAACATAACAAATGTTTAAATTGAGAGATTTTACAAATGAGCTCATTTCAAATTTGATGCCTGCTATCGGTCTCAAAAAAGTTGTCACGGGGGCAGCAAAGGGCTGAAAAAGCAATACAATTTGAAAAGATTCAGCTTGGAGAACATCTAGCAACTAATTAAGTTAACTGACATAAAAGGGTATGTCTTAGAGCTATAAAAGGGATGTCTTAGAGAGGCAAAGTCTCTCAGAAGTAAAGATGGGCAGAGGCTCTCCAATCTGTGAAAGAGTGCGTAAAAGATTTCAACATCGATTTGCAAAGGCTTTGCAAATCTCATAATCGACAGTGCATAACATCATCAAAAGATTGAGAGATACTGGAGAAATCTCTGTGCGTAAGGGACAAGGCCGAAGACCTTTGTTGGATGCCCGTGGTCTTCGGGCCCTCAGACGACACTGCCTAACTCATCGGCATAATTCTCTAATTAACATTACTAAATGGGCCCAGGAACACTTCCAGAAACCACTGTCGGTAAACACAATTACAACAGCATGGCTTCGTAGTAGAAGAGTCCGTGTGCTGAATTGGCCTGCCTGCAGTCCAGATATTTCCCCTATAGAGAACATTTGGCGCATCATTAAACAAAATATATGTCAAAGACGACCACAAACTCTACAGCAGCTGGAAACCTATATCTGGCAAGAATGAGACCAAATTCCAATACCAAAACTCTAGAAACTCATAACCTCGATGCCCAGACGTCTTCAAACTGTTTTGAAAAGAAGAGGAGATGCTACACCATGGTAAACATGCCCCAGTCCCAAATATTTTGAGACTTGCAGCAGGCATCAAATTTGAAATGAGCTAATTTTGTGCATAAAATCAGTTTAAAAATTGTTTTCTATGTTCTATTGTGAATAAAATATTGGCTCATGTGATTTGAAATTCTTTTAGTTTTCATTGTATTCAAGTAAAAAAAAAAACGCCCTAACATTTCCGGAATTCAGGTTGCATATTTTGAAACATATTTTAGATTATACATATTTTTGGCCTTTTTGGTGGAGATCTGGAAATCTATATGTATTTATATGATATGTACAATAAAATATAATTTGTAGAATGTATTTATGTATTAGATTTTTTATGTTTTCTCA
The DNA here is from genome assembly GCF_936440315.1 of Barbus barbus. Taxonomy (NCBI): domain Eukaryota; kingdom Metazoa; phylum Chordata; class Actinopteri; order Cypriniformes; family Cyprinidae; genus Barbus; species Barbus barbus. Next base: position 34,950,889 of record NC_136732.1, on the reverse strand, counting down.
ATTTTAGTTGAACAATGCATGCTTTATGAAATCATAATATAATAAACAATATTATTGTTATTATTAATATTAATCATCATTAATAGCATTTTTTAAAAGTTATATTTAGCATGCTAACATTTACTGAGAACTTCAGTTTAGTTTATTAGTTATGTAAGAATTTAATTAAATTGAGGAGACCATTTCCACACAATTAATTCAAGTTTATTGAACACTTTTTTTGAGTACTTTTAATTTGGATTATAGTGTTTGGAGCATGTGAATAAAAAAACTGATCCTGCTAAACAACACAAGATTAAAGCGAAACCAATTTTGTTCTGCAAAAGAAGTATCTTATTCTACTCCAGCTGTCAGTCAGTGTTCTGCTCAGTCGTGACTGATGTTTGTCAGTATTCGTCTTGACAGATATAAAGCAGCGCTAAGACAGCAGGTTAGGCAATGCAGTCTGATAACTTATTTGGCATTTAGAATAAAACCAGGAGCCCCCGGTGAGCTGAATTTTTAATTGGTGCCCTCCCTAAAATGCGCAGCAATGTCTCTTTGGCAGGCAGTTTCATTAATGTAACATGGCATGCTCTGTTCTAACATCTGACCCATTAGGCTTTGAGTTTGGGTAAATAAATCCGACCGAATTGCGTCACCACCTGACCTGTCCAAACAGCTCTAGTGTAGTCATGTTTATTCAGCTCTGGCTATTATCTTAATTCACTGTGAAATCTCCTTTTATTTTCTCTCCAAGTCACCGGGGCTTCAAGCAGTCAAGCAGACCTGTTCTTTCACAAAGGGCCATAGAAAAAGGCAGCTGTGTTACGAAATAAACCCTTCTTGATTATTTCCAACTCTTTTAAATGACTCCTGTTGTGTAAGGATTTTCAGGGGTCCATGAACCCTATACAGGTCCTTTTCAAAAAATTAGCATATTGTGATAAAGTTCATTATTTTCTGTAATGTACTGATAAACATTAGACTTTCATATATTTTAGATTCATTACAACACAACTGAAGTAGTTCAAGCCTTTTATTGTTTTAATATTGATGATTTTGGCATACAGCTCATGAAAACCCAAAATTCCTATCTCAAAAAATTAGCATATTTCATCCGACCAATAAAAGAAAAGTGTTTTTAATACAAAAAAAAAGTCAACCATCAAATAATTATGTTCAGTTATGCACTCAATACTTGGTCGGGAATCCTTTTGCAGAAATGACTGCTTCAATGCGGCGTGGCATGGAGGCAATCAGCCTGTGGCACTGCGGAGGTGTTATGGAGGCCCAGGATGCTTCGATAGCGGCCTTAAGCTCATCCAGAGTGTTGGGTCTTGCGTCTCTCAACTTTCTCTTCACAATATCCCACAGATTCTCTATGGGGTTCAGGTCAGGAGAGTTGGCAGGCCAATTGAGCACAGTAATACCATGGTCAGTAAACCATTTACCAGTGGTTTTGGCACTGTGAGCAGGTGCCAGGTCGTGCTGAAAAATGAAATCTTCATCTCCATAAAGCTTTTCAGCAGATGGAAGCATGAAGTGCTCCAAAATCTCCTGATAGCTAGCTGCATTGACCCTGCCCTTGATAAAACACAGTGGACCAACACCAGCAGCTGACATGGCACCCCAGACCATCACTGACTGTGGGTACTTGACACTGGACTTCAGGCATTTTGGCATTTTCCTCTCCCCAGTCTTCCTCCAGACTCTGGCACCTTGATTTCCGAATGACATGCAACATTTGCTTTCATCCGAAAAAAGTACTTTGGACCACTGAGCAACAGTCCAGTGCTGCTTCTCTGTTCAAAAGTGGCTTGACCTGGGGAATGCGGCACCTGTAGCCCATTTCCTGCACACGCCTGTACACGGTGGCTCTGGATGTTTCTACTCCAGACTCAGTCCACTGCTTCCGCAGGTCCCCCAAGGTCTGGAATCGGTCCTTCTCCACAATCTTCCTCAGGGTCCGGTCACCTCTTCTCGTTGTGCTGCGTTTTCTGCCACACTTTTTCCTTCCCACAGACTTCCCACTGAGGTGCCTTGATACAGCACTCTGGGAACAGCCTATTCGTTCAGAAATTTCTTTCTGTGTCTTACCCTGTTGCTTGAGGGTGTCAATGATGGCCTTCTGGACAGCAGTCAGGTCGGCAGTCTTACCCATGATTGCGGTTTTGAGTAATGAACCAGGCTGGGAGTTTTTAAAAGCCTCAGGAATCTTTTGCAGGTGTTTAGAGTTAATTAGTTGATTCAGATGATTAGGTTAATAGCTCGTTTAGAGAACCTTTTCATGATATGCTAATTTTTTGAGATTTAAAAAATAATTTTGGGTTTTCATGAGCTGTATGCCAAAATCATCAATATTAAAACAATAAAAGGCTTGAACTACTTCAGTTGTGTTGTAATGAATCTAAAATATATGAATGTCTAATGTTTATCAGTACATTACAGAAAATAATGAACTTTATCACAATATGCTAATTTTTTGAAAAGGACCTGATATTTGAATTGCTTAACAAGTACTATGACAGCAATACCTGCACATTAATAAGAAGGTCAGTACATTAGCTTAAGTAGAATCTCTATAATAATTATAAAAAAAATCATCCAACTTTATTTATTCCTCGTGATGTTCAGCAACTTTACTTTAAAAATTAACATAATTGAATGCATTGTAATGTAATGTATTTATTTTTTTAAGTGAAGTTGTATCAAGTGTTTTTCCAACACTGTAACAATCTACTGTGGGAGGATTTAATTTGCACTCTGAAAGCTCTGATGGGTCGTTTATGGAAATTTATGGATGTGTGTCATAGCAAGTGACTTTGACTTTGTTTTAAAAGTGATAAGATGGGTTCCTCCCCATATGGCAATATATATACAGTATACACTCACCGGCCACTTTATTAGGTACACCTGTTCAATTGTTTGGTAACACAAATTGCTAACCAGCCAATCACATGGCAACTCAATTCATTTAGGCATCTAGATGTGGTGAAGATGACTTGCTGAAGTTCAAACTGAGCATCAGAATGGGGAAGAAAGGGGATTTAAGTTACGTTGAACGTGGAATGGTTGTTGGTGCCAGACAGGCTGGTCTAAGTATTTAAAAAACTGCTGATCTACAGGGATTTTCACGCACAACCATCTCTAGGGTTTACAGAGAATGGTCCAAAAAAGAGAAAATATCCAGTGAGTGGCAGTTGTGTGGACGAAAATGGTCAGAGGAGAATGGGCAGACTGGTGATAATAGAAAGGTAACAGTAACTCAAATAATCGCTCGTTACAACCAATGTATGCAGAATACCATCTCTGAACGCACAACACGTCGAACCCTGAAGCAGATGGGCTACAGCAGCAGAAGACCACACCGGGTGCCGCTCCTGTTAGCTAAGAACAGGAATCGGAGGCTATAATTCACACAGGCTCACCAAAATTGGACAATAGAAGATTGTAAAAATGTTGCCTGGTCTGATGAGTCTCGATTTCTGCTGCGACATTCAGATGGTAAGGTCAGAATATGGTGTAAAGAACATGAAAGCATGGATTCATCCTGCTTTGTATCGATGTAATGGTGTGGGGGATATTTTCTTGGCACACTTTGGGCCCCTTAGTACCAACTGAGCATCGTTTAAACGCCACAGCCTACCTGATTATGTGTACTACATATTGTGAGAATGTGTACTACATACTGTGTATAATGTGTATCGGTAACTGTATGTCTGTCTAATAGTACACTGTGTGTACTGAGTATACGTATGTGTATATTACACATTGTCATCTGTATAAGTCTGTACGTATGTATGGTAATGTCTATATGTAAATTGTTTCTGCAGTGTCTGGAGCACGCTCTCAAGAATTTCACTCACGAAGGCACATGTGCTGTGGTGATGTGACAATAAAAGTGATTTGATTTGATTTGATTTTGAGTATTGTTGCTGACCATGTACATCCCTTTATGACTACAGTGTACCCATCTTCTGATGGCTACTTCCAGCAGGATAATGCACCATGTCACAAAGCTCAAATCATCTCAGACTGGTTTCTTGAACATGACAATGAGTTCACTTTACTCAAATGGCCTCCACAGTCACCAGATCCCAATAGAGCACCTTTGGGATGTGGTGGAACGGGAGATTCGCATCATGGATGTGCAGGCGACAAATCTGCAGCAATTGCGTGTTGCTATCATGTCAATATCGACCAAAATCTCTGAGGAATGTTTCCAACACCTTGTTGAATCTATGCCATGAAGAATTAAGGCAGTTCTGAAGGCAAAAGGGGGTCCAACCTGGTACTAGCAAGGTGTACCTAATAAAGTGGCCAGTGAGTATATATACAACACACACACACACGTATTGTTCCTTGCTGATTTACATTTAAATGTGTTATATGTTAGTGTAAATTATGGGCAACAGGTTTTTAAGTATAAGGAACAAAAATTGTCAAATAGGATATTACATATGCCAATTTTATGAATATGAATATATATACATATTTAAATATTGATTGGTTTATTTACTGATGTATAATTGATGTTAATCACACTTCAAACTCATTAAGAAGTTTTATTCCCATTTTATTTAAAGTAATATTTTTCTTTAAATTTTTTGTTATTATTATTTGTATTTAACAATTTGATCTACAATTTGACTATATCAAATAAAAATATATTTTACTTTATATATTTATGTTACTTAAAGTTTAGTTGAACACTGCAGGCTTTGCAAGTTTATAAATAGTTATATTCATCAACAATGACTCTGATCAGGCAGAATGAACTTATTTCCTTTGTTCCTTTAAAGAAAATTGGCCTTGTTGATAATGTCATTAAGGTCCCATATTACAGTCCCCAGGCAGCCATTTCTGGTCCTAATGTACCAGACTGTTTTCAAATGCTTTGGTATGCAAGGAGAGTTCACCCCTTGTCCGCTATCTTTGTTACCATGACAACTGAACCCAAGACTGATGTGATTAGTCCTAAACTCTCTGCGCATGGCGTGCAAGGGGAAGTCGTGGCCTAATGGTTAGAGAGTCGGACTCGTAATCGAAAGGTTGCGGGTTCGAGTCCCCGGCCGGCAGGAATTGTAGGTGGGGGGAGTGAATGTCCAGCGCTCTCTCCACCCTCAATACCACGACTGAGGTGCCCTTGAGCAAGGCACCGAACCCCCAACTGCTCCCCGGGCGCTGCAGCATGGCTGCCCACTGCTCCGGGTGTGTGTGTGTGTGTGTGTGTGTGTGTGTGTGTGTGCATTTGTTCACTACTCACTGCTGTGTGTGTGCACTTGGATGGGTTAAACGCAGAGCACCAATTTCGAGTATGGGTCACCATACTTGACAATACGTCACGACTTTTAAGTTTAATGGCATACGTCACAAATAAGCCTGTTTGCAAATGCTCTCTTAGCATTGCTTTCCAGTCTAGATACATCAATACCAGCTCTGTTGAGTAATATTGATTAATTTAGCAAATCTTCTGGTTACAAAATCATTTTTTACAAAGCCAGAAGCCATACCATCAGGAAGTTACAGTAAGGTTTGCCTTGAGTCTCTGAGGTTTAATGTTTTCCCAGGTTAATTTATAACCTCTAGGTTTAAATAAATGTCAAAAGCAAACTTTGCACAGAGGTTAAAGTTAGATATGTTGTGGTTTGTTTGAATTACATAAACAGATAAATATTAATTGGCTTTATTCTATGTGTATTGCTGTCTGCTGCATTTGAATACAGACAATACAAGGCCCAGTGTGAATTAATGTTTAGGTATTGCTATTATTAGTTCCCTTTCAAATGCAATAATTACTCCTTACTGTGCCAGAAAGTAGATTTATAGGACATGACTCGTTTTCTATCTAAAGAATAATGCAACGAGTGCATTAAGTCTAATCACTTATACACAGATATTCACATAACAAATGACCTCTAATGTTTCAGGTGCATCTAAATGTCAATTTAAGGCTTTTGTTTGGCAAGACAAGGCCAGTTTATTTACATAGCACATTTCATAATGGTAAATCAATGTTAATTAATTTATCTGTAGGTTCACTACTAAATATCAATCTGTCCTGACAGCAGGGGTGTAAATAATATATATATCCACTTTAGGTACTAGTATGTATTTTTAAAATATGTACCTTTATAGAACTAATATGAACCATTTCGGGGTAAACAAAGTACAAAGATGTACTTTTAAAATTGCTTTCTCTGGTTTTCTATATTTCATCTAAATGTTTTACTTATTTTTAAATGACCTAGTCCTAGTGCTAATCTTCATTTGATTGCAATGCTTTAAATTAGCTGTACTCTGACTCTGTTATTCATGTTGCTGTCTGGTAAAACACAAACTGTTAGTTGGTCATTTCAGCACAGGGACAGATATCTGGGATTCTGTGCTTCCAGACCAACATTTAAGTGGATGCATGAGGAATGTAATTCCAAGTGACATTCTTCCATATTTGTACATTTAATTTATCATACAGAGGTACACAAATAGCTCCAACACATTTAATGCATTCCAGTGATGTTACGAGTCCTGTCATCTGAGCCTGGATCTTGTGTTTTCCTCTTTGAAACATTCCTTCGTGAGGTATGATGGAATGTCAGAAGTCTGTATGGTAGTAAAAGCTGTCTGTCAAAGCAAAGCAACACATATGTTAAGATTTTTCAGTCGTGAATAAGCTTCGAAAGCATTGGTTTGCAGTGTTGAAACATTTCATATACTATTGTTACACATTAAGATAAAAAAGAAAAAGAAAAAAGAAAGTTTTCTATTTTAATATACTTTAAAATATAATTTATTTATTGTGCAAAGCACAATATTCATCAGCCATTATTCCAGTCTTCAGTGTCACATGATCCTTCAAAAATCATTCTAATATCCTGATTTATTATCAATGTTGTAAATGGTTGTACTGCTTAAGATTTTTCAGGATTCTTTAATGAATAAAAAGTTAAAAAGAACATTTATTCAAAATAGAATTTAATCATACATGTCTTTACTATCATTAAAAAAAGCAAAAACAAAAAGCAATTTAACACATCCTTGCTGAATAAAAGTACTATTTTCTCCAAGCCCAAAAGTTCGAACACTAGTGTATATTGTTACAAAAGATTTATATTTTAAACACTGCTCTTTTTAACTTTTTATCCGTCAAAGAATATATAAAGCAGCACAGCTGTTTCCAACATTTATAATAAATCATCATATTAGAATGATATCTGAGGGATCATGTGACACTGAAGACTGGAGTAATGATGCTGAAAATTGTGCTTTGCATCACAGGAATAAATTATATTTTAAAGTGCATTAAAGTAGAAAACTGTTATTTTAAATTGCAATAATATTTCACAATTTTCCCGTTACTTTATTTTTTTTCTGTATTTTTGATCAAATAAATGCAGCCTTGGTGAGCATAAGAAACTTCTTTAAAAAAACATAAAAAATCCTACTGATCCCAAACTTTCAAACAGCAGTGTAAATATTTTTGATTAAGATACCTACAATAGTTTTATTTTTAAATAAAATATGAGTTAGATTAGGTAAGAAAAGAAACACAGTAATTAACATAACTGGACGCTAATGCAGTTGCCAAACAAGTTTTTTCATAAATATTGAATTCAACGGCATTATATTCCAAACACAGGTGTATCACTACTTTCTCAGTGCTGTTTTAGTCCCTGCCAGCCAGCTCCTCTCTCAACAGCTCACTGCATTATCTGACATTCTCCATCTGCAGCTATCAACCAACCACAGCAGTTTAATCTATGAAGCAGTGTGTCTCCTAAAACACAACCTGGGTGTTTGGGGTGGTCGGGCATATAAGAGGTGGTTTTGGAGCAAGGCCTGCACCCCGAGCACTTAACCTTATCTGCACCTGAGCTCTGATGTGCATGTGTGTGGCATTGCTATGAACCTAAAAGCTGGGTTGCACAGGATGATGGATTAACAATTGCACTACAAGACTTTTGAACAGCATAACACAGATAACATAGAACAATAGCAGTCAGATGTTCCTTTAGTCACAATGGGCAGATTTATAAATCAGTGTGAATGGGATGTCCCAGAATGCACCTGGAATTTAATGTAAAAATAGTTGCACGGCTTTTTAATGGTCATACAGTTCATAGTGTCTGTGAGGTCACAAACTGGATTCAAAATTGATTGACCCTCTAAGGTCCTCTTCTGGCCAAAAGTTTAAATATAGGTGTGGAGGTGCAGTAGCACAGGGGGCTATTTTTAAATCTGCCTATTCTTTTATAGCAAAGCAAAAGTCTGAAATAGCTCAGGTAAGGGTGGCCAAGAGAAATACCCAGATCTTGGCAAACGGTCTCTCACCACAGAGACATCCATGCCAACGCCAGATGGTCATGTCACCCAAACAGCACATCAGCAGACAGCTGATCACCCACGACAGGCCAAAATACACACATGGCCAACTCCCCTGCGCCTGACCATCAGCTCCATGAGACTGTTCACCCTATGTACATAACCCAAATGGACAAAAGCTCTCTTTTCACCAACATGGACCTGCCACATGGTTTTGAGCCCAATGGACTTTAAGCATTCATAGAATTGGCCTCAAGGTTCACATTGACAAGGTCCACCCAGTCCAGAGTCGGCTTGCGGCGTCCTTACGCCTAATTCTCCAGAGAGTTCCTTAACCAGGCAAACCCTGTCGAGTCCTCCAGCACTCCAGTGTCCGGACGTGGCGGAGCGTCCGGCGCCAGGTCTTTCAGCCAATGAATTCTTGAAATCTGGTGTAAGGCTAGTGCCCATATGAGAGACCCTGTCGGAATCCCATATGTGTATTACATGGTATGCTTATTAGAGCCATGTTTCCCCTGGCAGACCACGTTCTGCCATCTCTAATGATGCAGCCTAAGCCGTCTCAGAGACTTCCATGTGCAATAGGGCCCTACGGGGTTACTTCACATGTCTAAATGTCACTTAACCCCCTCTGGGAGAAGGTAACTCCGCAGTGTGCATCTTCCAAATGGAATGGCACACTTCCCAGTGTTATCCAAGTCCTACTGTTTGGGTTGCTCAAGGAACAACAATAGTTGACCTCCTCTGTGTAGAGCCCGGTCCTATCATCTGCCTTATAGGAAGGATCTGGAGGCCTACACAGGGCACTGGAAGAGGCAGCTCCTGTGGCGCTTTGGTAGGAATCCCAATTTCGTCGGTCATCTGACGTGACTCGGAGTGACCGACTGAATGGGAACGCCTCGGTTACGCATGTAACCCTCGTTCCCTGAAGGAGGGAACGGAGACATCACGTCCCGTCACCACAGTCGCTGTACCACCGCTGAGCTGCCGGGTCACCGGCTCGGCTCCTCAGCGAAAGCATGAATTAATACGGTGCAGCTGCTGCCTCTTATACTCACGCTGTGATCAGCGGCAGCTGGATGCAATGTTCGCATGCCAATGTTCGCAATGCCCATGCCATTGGCTCGTTTAGTTACACTCAAAGTGGATTGGTCTCTCTGGCCAGTTCCCAATTTCGTCGGTCATCTGACGTGACGTCTCCGTTCCCTCCTTCAGGGAGACGTTCCTGCACATTCTTCGGTTTTTCAACATTTTCTGCATATCTGAACCCTTCCCAACAGTGACTATATGATTTTGAGATCCATCTTTTCACATGGAGGACAAATCTCAATCCCTATCAATAAATAAAAAAACAAAAACAAACAAAAAAAAACATTTAAATCGAGCTCATATTAACATATTATCTAGATCCATGTGTTCATACACGAACAGATTGAATGGAAACGAATAAGAAGCCCTTAAAATGGCAATAAATGAAGAAAGTTTTATTTGAAATGAAGTCATTTGTTGAGCAGTTCCTGATTTTCGTTTACACAATAGCGAGCCAAACATTGCTTTACATTATAAAAGAGGCATTTACATCTGGAGAACATGAATGTTTGTTTATTGGCTTTGAGACACATCTTCCTATCTGGCAGTCTTACAGGGCAATGTGCCCTTGGGCAAAGTCATGACGCTGTTCCTAACATCAAGCAGGGAACGAGGGACTGTTAAAAGCACTGCTGCCATATTAGAGCATATAAATGTGTCACAAACTCGAGCTATGATCTCCCAAAGCTGCCATCATCTTGTGCTATTAAGGGAATTTATGTGAAAAATCTTTTAATTGTTTGTGCATACTTAATAGATGACAAACTATAAACATGCAATTTTCCTCAGCATTACATCGACAGATATATGTGGTCTTGTAATGTGGGTCAAACTGCATTACTGTAACTCAATGTCAAGTTCACTCTATTAACCATCTGTCATAAATTTCTATTTCATTAACTCAATCACAAATGACATCTGAAATAAAACAAAGGACGCTTTTATGCCTCTCATTTTAGTTAGAGGTCTCTCCAAACCAAACAATATGCTCATAATGAGTTTGATGTACAATTATTGTAGCTTAACAGCTCAGGATAAGATAACATCAATTAGACAAGCTGTTTTGATGTGACTTTCAAAATGCATCAGTCAACATTTACTCTCCATTGCTGAAAGACCGATTTCAAGTTAAAATAATATGCATGTAAATAAATGACTTTAGAGTTTAATGTGAAGCTGTTGAACCTGCATTAGACCTGGCAATCAAAACAGAGAGTTTTTGCACACCTACACACTTTCCAGCTTGTAATAGGTAAAGACAGTGACCTTGCTTTGTTTTCATGAAGTTTGCTGTGCATAGAGGAACTGGCCTTGGATATGTGACATAAGTACGTATTGTGCAATTCATTCCATCTACTTCTTTGATTTGAGGATGTCTTTAGCTCAAGTGAAACAGCCACAATCACACAAAATCCAGGACTTCTCAAATGTTCTTCTCTTGTCCCTGTGGACATTTTTTTCTGAAGATTTCTGCAGGTTTTCTGTGGTCTTGGGTGAGCTCTACGTGTTCGAAACCTATTTCTTTTTGTGATCTTTCAAAAGTTATTGAGGTCATTGTAACGTGCCCCTCTGCTCTGACCTCTTTCTTGGTTTATGTGGGAATTTAACCAGATGAGTAAAATAAAGAAATCCAATGATCCGGTACAAATGTCAGGGAAATACCCTTTTAGAGGCTGGAGCTGTGTAGGGGTCTTCAGCCAAAAACATGGATCTTTGTTATGGATGAGAGGAGATTTCATAGTTTGTGAAATCTCAAGCAATCACTGTTTAACAAGACAGATTTATTTTCGCATGAAATAATTTATGCTTGCATTGAGATAAACTGAACTGAACTGAATAACAGTTTATTCTCACTTGTATTACAAAATATCAGTTGCATCTGTTTTTAATTGTAGCTACCTTACAAGAAACTGAAGTTATTTAAAGGAATATCACCCCAAAATTAAAGTTTTGTTCAATGCTGTATGAGTTACATTTAATATGTGTATTGTTTTTAAATCCTTTTTGGAGCTTGACAGCTGTGATCACAATGACCTGTCATTATATGCAAAAAGCTGCATGCTTTCATGCTGAGCTAGAAAAACAACAACATGAATTGACAGGAGGGTGAGTAAATGGTGTGCAGATATTAGTAAGCATATAGGCAGACAAACGTGCTGAATATTTTTGCATCCATTTGGTCTCTCTTTTTTCATTTAATATATTTATGACACTCATGACAATTTCCAGGACCATTATGGTTATTGCTCTGAAGCAAATTGTTTTCAAAAGCATCACTGTAGCTGTAATCATGCAAAATAAATCAACCCAAATATCCATCTCACATCAGCTTAATCAAAGAGATAAATAAAAATGTCCATATCGATTTCTGCATTTAATACTAATGCATCCTAAACTCACAGTCATTTATCTTTTTTTAAATGGAAACCAACCTTACATGATCCATTATTTATTATTATTCTCACTTTGATTTATGCATTGCTGATGTTTTCTGATTTCATTTTGTCTTAAAAGACAAATTCATTCACCCAAATTATCTGAAAATGTACTCACCCTCAATCCATCCAAGATGTAGAGGAACTACTCAGATTTGGATACATTTAGCATCACACTTGCTCTCCAATGGATCCTCTGCAGTGAATGGGTGCCGTCAGAATGTGAGTCCAAACAGCGGATAAAAACATCACAATAATACACAAGACTTCAGTCCATCAATTAACATCTTGTGAAGTGAAAAGCTGTGTTTTCAGTTAAAAAGAAAAATAAAAAAAAATTAATCAAGACATTTGAACTTTTTAACCATTGCTTATGGCCAAAAAACAGTCCATAATCCATAATAAAGTGTCCTTCATTGGAAGTCCATTCCCTGTTGCCCTCTCACATCAAAATCTACTGACATTGGTTTATAACTTTTTTTTTTTCCCCCCACTTATGAACGGAGCTTTATCTGTGCTCCTGGTTCAGATGCAATGACTTTTTCTTGTATTTTTACTTATATTAATCTGGAAGTAATGGTTTGAAGTTAAAAAGGTTTTGGATTTGTTTCTTACAAACACAGCTTTTCAATTCACAGTATGTTGACTGGAGTGGTGGGATTACTTGTGGATTATTGTAATGTTTTTATCAGCTGTTTCGACTCTCATTCTGACGGCACCCATTCACTGCAGACGATCCATTGAAACTCATCTACTAGTTGTGTTTCTATCTTGTGAGTGTATATGAAAAATAAAAAACTTTTTCCTTAAAAAATCTTTCTCAAAGATTCTTGCCAACTTTGTCTGGAAAGATTTGGTGTATTACAACACTCAACCACATAACTGATATTGCATAAGACTAGTAAAAGTTTATGGTTTTCCCAAGGCCGGTGTTGCTCTGTGTATATAATTTTCCATGTCCAAATCATTTCAGCAATCATCTCACTTACGTTTATTGGGTGTTAGTGCCCTCAAAAGTACCAAAAACATCTCTGTATGTGGAACAAAAATGCTTTTAACATCTGTGCCACAACATAAATTTATTTGTGTTTGTTTGGCCTCAGTGTTAATGTGCTGTCGGTGATGTGTCTTCACAAGCGTCAAGTGTGATTTAAATGAAGTATAGCAATTTCTATAAACCAAACCTGTAGACATAAACACACCACAAAGGAAAAATATTTAAAAAAGAAAAACAATTTAATGCACATCTTGATCAGCACAGTACTATATGCCTTCAACATATGACTTTACTCTTTGTGTAGTTGATTTAATATAAATTTCTGTACAGTTCCTAAATTCTCTCAAACATCAAATCAGTCAGAGGAGCAAAAGTCAAAAATAGAGTGTTCTTGAAGCACTGCAGAAAATGAAAGAAATGATGGCAAAGATTGTCTCACAGAACCACAGAAAGCAAGACATACAAGAGTACATCGCCTTCACACATTCTGGACATTAATGTTATGGATATATTGATATCAGTCACGTGTGGGCTTGTGTTTTCTGACCTATTTAAATAGTGAGATAAATATATAGATATTTTTCTGTGCCATACATGTATAAATAAATACATTTTCATTGTACACTTTAACATCAGCGACTAAACACAACAGAAATACTCAAAAAAGATCACGTATTGACATCGTTGTTACAAATACAGCTACACAGCTTGTACTTGCTCGGACCTTCTGTACATTTCACAGCTTCACAACCTCTAAAAAAACTCTACTTTTCTGAATCCGTATTTTTGGGTTGTTTTCCAATAAAAACTTAAACATCTTTAAAACAAGATAAATGTACTTCTTCAGTTTACTTAACAAAACAGATTTATTTTTAAATAGTTTTTATTCTTAAAACAAGAAAAAAAGTCTAACGTTTTCAAGTAAATTTATGTTTTAAATGCAATAAATACTTTACTGGAAAACAAGACTAAAATAGTGACAAAGAAAATGATTTTCAGTGAATAAAGTGGCAGAAACAAATACAGATACCAGTGTTGCTTCTCACAGAAACAGAAAATTAAGCGAGGGCTCACCAACACAGAAATAACAACACTACAAGAAATGACTGAACTAATACTGAAAACGTACAATTCCGGCTGAAGGATGGCGGCCAACAAATCTGATACAGACACTGACCTTACCAAGAATGGTGAGTCTGGACATTTTTATCTTTGAACAGAAGAAGGTATTTGAGTTATGTGCAGAGGTGAAATGATAAGTCATAAGCAGAGACTGTGTTTTTAGGCCTTCTTTGAGGCACGTTGGAGGAGCACACCATGTATGCCGTACTTTGGAATATCGCATGTTGGAGGGCATGGAGAATGCTAGCTTGCTTTGGAATGCTGACTGCTGTTTGGATGTCACATGACCCACAAACAAAAGCCAAAGGGAAAGGTGATACAAATTTAACTATCACTATACACTCAAGCCACAAAACCCAAAAATCACTATTATATTGGTGTTTTAAAGCTGAAGTGTGCCATTTATGTGCCTCTAGAGGTTGCTAAGGTGTTCTGAATTGCTTGAAGGAATAGTTTATTCAAAAATAAGTTTTATTATATTTATTTGGATGAAATATTCCTTTAAACACAATGTTATGTGGTTGCTAGGTTGTTGCTTTCTGGCCCAAGTCGAATGAGATACAGCTCAAGGAACCTCCTTTAATTTTCACTCATTTTATCACTTGCCGAGAGAAAATCAAGAATCTGGTCATCTAGAAAACTAACAGCACACCAGGCAGTCACACCTGAAATTCACTGGTTGAATCAAATCCACTCGAACAACCGAACAAAGTTCACAGAGCCATAGTGTTAGACATTTTTTTGTTTTTTTGATAAGTCAAAGTGCAAATCACTTACATACAGTTGTCTGCATATTAAAATGTGGCACATTTACAGTACACACTTCACCTTTAAAGAACAGCCTGATAGATATGTATCCAATTCTGAGAAAGAGCATATTTCACTCCTAAACATAAAGGTCCGTTTTCAACCATTAGGTCGTAAAGAAGACTTTGGGTCCCCAAAAGAACCTTTCAGTGAACAGTTCTTAAAATAACCCCTTTTCTTAATGTGATGAACATTTGAATAACTTGGTGAACACTTCCATTATAAAGAACCTTTTGTGAAATCGAAAGGTTCCATGCAAGTTAAAGGTTGCTCATGGAACCAGAGATGCCAATAAGGAACGTTTATTTTTAAGAGTGGATTTGCATCAAATGCCAATGAATGTAGTAAAATCGTGGTGCTACTTTCCAGAACTGATTGCATTAATGATTTGCAAATAATATATGTGACACTGGATTATGTTTTATCTGGTATATGAAAGGTTAGGTATGGTTAGACACTGTAAGTACTAGAATATGTTCCTAACTAACACCTAATATTCCACTAATTTAGCTCTTCAGGAGGATGATATATTGTAATATTATTTAATGTTGTATAGACAGTACCTTTGTCTCTAGAAAGCTTTTTTGCTAGTGGCCCTACAGGTTTGTATACGAAGTGAACATTTGAGCTGTTTACTATTAAAGTGTTATAAATAGTGAGGGAAAGGCTGATGGAGTGTGTCTGAGCAGTGCTGTGAACGTCTTCAGGCCCATGATGCTAAATCAGATCCCTCAGTAGACACGATTCCAGACGCACAAGCAAACAGATCTGTTCGACATAAATAGTAACCTATGCTTCTCTCATTTCTGTCCACATTACATCCATTAGTGTCTGAGGAGTTTTGCTATTCACCATCCAGCTATTCTTAGTTTCTCAATTTTCATTACATGGTTTTCTGGAATACATGAATGTGATTGGTCAATCACAGCCAGACTGACCACTAAACTGCACGTTTAACCATTGACCCTAAAAACCTTCGCAGATTCTTTCTTCTGACACAATTAAATAATTTAAAATAAAATCAATATTTCATATCCATTCATGCTTTTAAATGATAAGCAGCGTTCTAATGAGTGGAATAATACAGTCAGATGGCTATTATCTCAAAATAAACCCCTTAATGACCGGCTGACTGTACATTATCTCCTGATATATTTTTGTCCACTGGTATATTGTGCTGTGAGAGAGACATGTTTGAAAATTTAGTGGCGTGCCAGTAAATCGATGGGATGATTTTTTAATTTTTGTAATTTGATCTTCCTTTGCTGTTGCAATTTTAGATAAACTTTGACAGGTCATTTTATAGGCTTTATAAAATAAGCAACCACAGACAAAGACAACATCATATGTGGGTTGAAATAATTAAAATCTCAGATTTTAGATATTATAATCATTATTTGGGGTGCTACAATATGTAAACACTTCTGTTCAAAAGTTTGAGTTCGGGGAGATTGTTTTTAACGTTCAATTCCTTAACATTATCAATGTTAAAACAGCTGCTTTTTTTGTGGAAACTGTAATGCATTTTTTTCTTCAGGAATCTTTGATGACTAGGAAATTCAAAAGAACAGCATTTTTATTAACTATGCAAAATGTAATTTAAAAATATAATTTTAATGCATTGTCAGAACAAACGGATCAGATTTCACTGCAAAATTACTGTGCACAGCCTAAAAATAGATAAAAAAAAACGAACCTTGTGTTTCAGTTTACTAGCAGCAGTGACACAAGCTTGGTCCTCAGTTTGTCAGGTACACACACTGCTATATGGTAGTTAGCAAACTTCACAATGCTAGTCATCCTATATGTACACAACTAGATGTCTAACTTATATATGGTGCCACTGGACACGTAAACAACAAGCATGACTGAATGTGGAATCTACTGAAGCCTTACAAATGATTCTCGCACAAGTACTTCAGGAAGGTCAGAAGAGCACAGAGGCATAGATGAAGGTCCTGAGTCAGTTTTTTTTAAACAACCTTGCACTCCCTATCAGATGTGATTGATTGGATGTATGAGCACAAAAGCTAAATCTGCTTCAATGTGCTGAGTCAGCAGTGAGCGGTCACAGGACTCGGTCATTGGTGGCTCAGCTTGGCAAGGGTTATATAACACATGGATGGACGTTAAATGACCCTACGTGAGGCATGCAGATCTCTCTTGACTCTAATGATCTAGGAGTAGATTTTGCTGAGGTGATTCTTCTGGCCTGATTCTGTTGGGATTTGAAGAAGCTGGTCCTAGAAAACATAAAAGTGTACTATTCATCTATTTTTTCAAATTTACTTCCGCACAGAACAGCTGTCCAGAGAAACCGGAAAAATATGTATATAAATATATGGTCCACAAACGACACAGTGACTTCCCTGCTGTCCATAAATTTCTGCCCACACCAGTAGCAATGTAAGTATTGAAATGCACATTGTTTCATATAAATAACTGACATTTTAAAATAGGATGGTTCACCCAAAATTAAAACTGCCATCATTTGCTCACCCTCATGGTGTTCTGAACCCATTTCTTTCTACCAGGAAACACAAATTGTGAACAGATCAGAACATTTGTGAACAGATAATTTTTGAGTCAAATCTTTTCAGTGAATCAGCTGACCAAGTTCACAAAACAAGTCTGTGAATGAAAGACTTGTTCACAAATCAAATTGATTCAGTTCAACTCATTAATTCAGTGATCCGATTTGTTGCAGATCTCAAATGAATAGCTTAATGGAGTCTGAATTCAATGCATCCTTACTGCGTCAAAGTATGGTTGTTATGCAGTAAAAAAAAAATCTTACTGACCCCAGACTTTTGAACGGTGGTGTACATTCTTCAAAATTTATCCTTTTGTGTTTGCTGGAAGAAATACAGTCATTAGATTTTAGATAAACATGAGGCTGAGTAAACGATTTTTTGGGTGAACTATCCCTATAAGGCTCTTGGGCAACAAAACCACCAACAACTTCCAGTCACGTGTGATTAGAATTAGTCTTTTTTTGAAAGAGTCTCCAGAATCCAACTTCTCAAGTATTTTGTATTGTGACCATCTCGTAAAACCGCTTGATAACTGGGAATTTATATGAAAAGGAGAGCTGGAGTGGTTAATTGAAATACATTCAATCGCCCGCTTGGCTGAGACTCCAAATGCAGGATAAAATCAAAATCCTTTCTTTGTTCTGTGATAAACCCCTTGTTTAAAAGATTGTTTTATGTGTTTAGCATCGGTGCGTACCATTTTCTACCTTAGCAGGCATGACAGTCTTTCAATATATTGTTCCCTTTCCTGTGAGCTTCCTTCCTCTTTTTCCCTGGGGTTTAGATATATCCTTGAGTCCCAGGATGCAAACAAGCTTAGAGAGCATTAACACGTACCTTTCATCTTTTTAAAAACTGTTTACAATTTTTGTACTGCTTGATATACACAGCAACAGATGTACTCATCATATCAAAGCAAAAATTGTCCACGTTGAATGAGTTTGCTCACAGAAATTATTATAAGCTGCAACAATGTGGGCAATGAAGAGCAGCGAGTGAAGAGTAAAAAAAAATATAAGGGTCACAATCTGAACATCTCGGAGAAAACGCCACACATTTGTGCCCAAAGTATCCAGTCAAAAGATTCAATAACAATAATGAAAGTTCACATTGAGATCTGCCAAAGATACTGTTTGTTTTCCAATTGGAAAATTGCTGTTTTTTTCTATGATTATGTCATTTTGTTTTAAAACTCCTAAACCTATTGCACTATATGGCCAAAAGTTTGTGGACACACAAAAATATGATTTCTGAGCAAGTAATTCCAAAACTATTGGCATTAATAAGGAGTTTATCCTCCCTAACAGCTTCCACTCTTCTGGGAAGGTTTCCAGTAGACCACTGGACTCAAACTCAATTCCTGGAGGGCCATAGCTCTGCAGCTCTGTTTAGCTCCAACCCTAATCAAACACAATCAGGTCTTCAGGATCACTAGAAACTTCCAAGCAGGTGTGATGTGGAGCTGGTTGGAGCTAGACTCTGCAGAGCTGTGGCCCTCCAGGAATTGAGTTTGAGACCACTGCAGTAGATGTTGGAATTTGGATTTGATCCCATTCAGACACATGTTTAGGTAACAATCACAATACTTTTGGCCACGTAGGGTATATTCCATAGTATCTTACTCTGATAGTTAGGAATAATCTGAGCTCTCTAATGAGAGAAGATTCGAGAACAGGATGCAACGTGTGTGTGTGTCAGGTTCCTCCCACGGTCTCCCATTGCTGTCTGAGACCACCGATGCTCTAATCTGTTTCTGAAGCAGTTTTTTTCCTCTGTGTTTGGCAGGTGGACCTCATTATCTCTGTACATTTCCACCCTTAATCAATGTTTCAGCTGAGGATCATACCCTGTTTGGCCCATAGCTGTTATCCCTGGGTTTTGCAGAGGACGTGGATGGTTAGGTGAGGACGGAAAGTGCGGGAGCAGAAGAAACAGGGACAGATTCTTCACTTCTGTTCTGGTCAGACGGCCGACGACTGCTTGATGCTGTGGAAACTGACCCGTGTTGGAGAGGTGGGTATAGACATGGCCCGTGCCACCCGCGCCCGAATGGAGTGCTTGTCCTGCCAGCGGTGCCACCGCTTACGAACGGCTGAGCGTACCTATGGACATAGAAAGAGACATTACTAATGATATTAAGAATTTAATGTAATTCGACTGCACAAGTTAGTGTCACTACAAGTTTTTAAGAAAATGTAGCTTATGAGGGGAAATATCATTTAAATGAGATATTTATCAAATGAGCAGTATTTATCTGTCACATACACATACACACAGGCAAAAACATTTTTCAAAATGTGTGTGTATATTAGAGGTCTTCTCTGGTCCTAAAATCCGTTAAAATTTTCCTTACATTTTTTTTTTTAAAAGATAAACCCAATCCGAGACAGACCCTATGAAATTAGATCCGAGTCCGACCCGACCCCACCTCACCGCATTTATTTTCGAACCCGACTGGACCCGAACGTAAACGGCATCGACATGTGTACAGCCTGCAGCCCTGAATCGGTCCGGAAAAATCCCGGAGTCCTGCTGACTGATTTGGCCACTGCTCCATTGCTTTCATTCAGTTTATTTACTTATTTATTAGCCTATTACTTTATTTTTTTTCTGCCTGATGGATACATGTTATTTCTGAGTTTGGCTTTCAATTGTAACCAGTGGATTTGAAATATAAACGTGATAGTTTTATAAAAATGAAATCGATAGGTTAATAATTCATGGATTTGCTAGTTTTGTCTGCAACGTTATTTACCTCATCTCCGGTGAAGGGCTTCTGCCCACAAAAAATAAAAGCCTTGCATTGACACGCAGTGTAATGAAGTGACTGGATTTCCTGATGGATCTCATATCTATAAGATGGATTTCTGAGGTTACAAATGTATGTTCCTTTTTTACGTGCATTTCTCAAAAATGAACTTAACATGAACGCATAAGTAGACTACACATCCAGGAAAGTTTAAAAGAATTCGGGTCTAATCGGGTCCATTTGGGAAAAGCACATTTATTTTAATTACCCGAGACCCGAAGCTGCTAATACCGAACCCGACCTGTGTCTGAGGCACTCGTAGAAGTTTTGGACTCGAACCCCGCTCGGGTCGGACCTGTGAAGACCTCTAGTGTATATATATACATACATACATATACATATATATATATATATAGAAGGAGGTTTCGGAAGCACTTACACATATGGATAACCGTTTAGGTGCATATGGAAGATTTAGAAGTGATTACAGAATCTAACAAACGTGTTGGGGGTCACCAGCCTGCAGCCCTACAAATATCTGTCAGTGAGGCGCCACGCGCCAACTAATAAAAAGAATAACTGAATATAAGTTTACAAATAAAATATATTGTTTCAGTTGTTACTGCAAAACAAACAAACAAAAAAACAAAAAAATCAATTGAGGACTTTGTCTCCTCTTTTCAGAACACCACCGCACACCACTGATATATATATATATATATATATATATATATATATATATATATATATATATTAGTAGTGTATATCTATATTTGTATATCTATTCATGTTGCTTTATATATGTGTAGTTTTATTAGTACAACAGGATTCAAAATTGAAATTAGTATTGCCGTTTTTTTTAAAGCTATCAATACCAAGTCAAATAAGGTGGAAATTAAAGACAAATGACATAAAAATAGACAGGCAAATTGTGGATTAAACAAAACATGGCTTTTTGTGACTTTACAGTCATTAGACATAATTCATTAATTACACTAATGTATAGTTCTGTCAGTCATTTGTCAAACATGCCAACAAAGACACGTCACCTGTCATGCTACCGGTCCTTGCTAGAGTTTGCACTACATTAACCTTCTCAGGTATAGTAGACAAAATATATATATATTTTTTTTACAACTATGTGTTCTCATATCTTCCTATTTAAATGTAATAAACACATCCAAACTTCTAATAAATCATTGTAGTATCATTGTAGTTATCTTTGTTCAAAAATATTAAATAAAAAATACAAATGTATTTCAGAAATATAAAAATAAAGTTGTTTCTAAAAAATGAAATATACTGTGTTGTTGTTAGTTAAAATGTTGGCAAGAAAAATCTAAATAAAAAAGAAAAACATCACACATCATGCACATAACAATCCCACATGTAGCATCTCAATATAACTAATTTTCATAGCGAAGAGTAATATAAACAAGATTAGTGATATTATGCCTTGAGAGAGAAAGAGTGAGAACAGGTGTGCATGTGTTTATGGGGGCGGATGTCTATGTGTGACAGGGAAAGAGGAAATAAATACATATCCGTGTGTGTACATGTGTCAATGACTGTGAGTGTGTGTATGAGGAGCATATATGTCAAAGAAAAACAGTTTAATTTACAGTATACAGAGATAAATATGAAGAAAGTGAATGTGTGAGAGAGTGGGTGGTGATACACATTAGACCACTTGTGAAAATGCTTCAGTAATAATAATAATAATAATAATAATAATAATAAAAGTAATAATAATTAGGGATGCACAATATTATCGGACTGATATCGGAATCGGCCGATAATGAATTTAAATATAAATATCGGCTTTTGTTTTAAATACCATCTACAAATGTTAAATCTTAAAATAAAATGTTAGGGTTAACACTGCATCTTTCTGGGGAAAAAATGGAACGATTGATAGAGTTTATTTATAGTTATTTTTAAAGCTTCACTGTACTGTTAAAAAACCTTCATTATTTTTTTATTTAATTCTAATAAATAAGTTCTTGTTAAAAAACTAACCAAAATTAAAAATATTTTGCTTATAATTTCTACAAAGGAGAGACTTGGTGTTGTTTCCAAACAAAAGGAAATATATCAGTATAGGCATCGGTATCGGTCAAAATATCGGCATATTGGATATCGGCAAAAATCCAATATCGTGCATCCCTAAAAATAATAATAATAATTATAAATATTTAACATTTTAAATATATATTTAAACATACAATGCCAGATTTTCAATGCTATCTATACTGCATATACCATCTGAAGAGAGAGGGTTTATATTCTACAAATATGAAGATGAAACCAGTTTCTTGTATATTTTTACACTGATCTGAGAGCAGTTTGGTTGCTTTGCTAATGGATCAGATCTGGATTTAGAGTGGCAGGACTGGTCAAAGGTCAGCAGTAAAGCTCTGCTCCCAGCAAAAAAAAAAAAAAAAAGAAAAGATCTGAACATCCGAATCATTAACATTTAAATCAAACCAGTGTGATATATGCCACCAATGAAACGCTACATCGTTTGCATACTCAGCTTTCTATCATAGCAACCAGGGACTTCTCTCCTAAACAACTAAACTTATGGCATTTCCTTAATCTATGCTGTCAGCAAAGGTTGAAATTGTTACAGCCCTTTGACAACTAAAATGCCAAATGCAGTTTAATTACAGAGGAAATAACCAGACGCCAGTAATTCGGAGGGGGCCGTTTCACTGAATCAATGTGTCGGCTCTCAGAAAGACTGTAAAAGGCCTCGCTCTCTGCAAATCAATCAGATGGATGTCGGTGTGAACATTTAAACTTCCTCTCTGTCTTCAACTCATTCAATACACTTTGTAGGGGGGGCTGTCTTTGAAGCAGTCAACGGACAAATATTTGTTGTCGCTCCAGTGCTCTATAGACAGTGTACGACTTCCATGCCTGTTGCTCTCTCGCAAGATTAGGTTTTTGATTCGAAGTCACCAAAGCTTGTGTCAACAATGCTACTGCTGAAATTTAAACCAGTAAACACTCCACAAGCCGCTGAATCAGAAAAACATGTAAAACTTCCAAACATGTTTAGAATTCAAATCACTGTGATTTAAGCTCAGGAGCTGAATGATGCCATATTGATCAGACTTATGTAGACTTATATACATAAAACAGTGTATACAAGCACATACACATACATTATACATAACAGTATATGTGTAGTATATGTATATGTGTGTGTATAATATAATATAATATAATATTAGTATAATATAATATAATACCACTAGTAAAAATGGTTCTATTTTGCATTTTTTTTTAAATTATCATCTAATAAAGTTTAATAAAAAAAAAAATAATAAAAAAAAAGACTACAAATGTAAATAAAATAATAATAATTTTAAAATAATAAAAAGAAAATTAATAAAAAAATTATCATATGTCTCTATGCACATTCTATATATAATTATATAATATGATTCGGGGTATGCATGGAGATTGGCATTGTATATATATGTAATGAAGAAAAGACTATCTGCCATGTCATTATGATTTTGTAGAACTATGGGTCGAGAGGCCATATATTCCTGAAATAAATTTGAAACTGAAACTGAAACTCAGAGTTTTAAGTTAGGAATATTCTGAATGCAACTTCTTTGATAATTAAATTGCATAATTATTCTAGGTAAATAAAATAACACATTTTTTTGTCCCTATGTTTTCCTCATATGATTTACTTGCCATGCTGCTTGAAAGTTTGTGAACCCTTTAGAATTGTGCATTAATATGACCCAAAACATCATCAGATTTTCATATATGTCCTGAAAGTAGACAAAGAGAACCCAATCAAACAAGTGAGAGAAAAATATTTTCTTTGTCATTTATTTATTGAAAAAAATGATCCAGTGTTACAAATCTGTGCGTTGTGACCCCCTTTTGCGGCAGTAACTGAAGGTAAAGTTTGTAAATGCTGATCAGTCCTGCACAATAACATGAAGGAGTTTTAGCCCATTCCTTAGTTCAGAACCACTTAAACTCTTTGATGTTGGTGGGTTTTGGTTTCATCCATCCATTAAACCTTTCTCCAATAGTACTCTGGCTTGTCCATGTGATATTTAGCAAGCAATTTTCTTTTTGGAGAACAGTGGCTTTCTTCTTGCAACTCTGCCAGGCACACCATGGTTGCTCAGTGTTCTCCTGATGGTGGGCTCATGAACATTTTGGGGAAGTCGTGGCCTAATGGTTAGAGAGTCGGACTCGTAATCGAAAGGTTGAGAGTTCGAGCCCCCGGCCGGCAGGAATTGTAGGTGGGGGGAGGGAATGTCCAGCGCTCTCTCCACCCTCAATACCACGACTGAGGTGCCCTTGAGCAAGGCACCGAACCCCCAATTGCTCCCCGGGCGCCGCAGCATGGCTGCCCACTGCTCCGGGTGTGTGTTCACGGTTTGTGTGTGTGTGTGTGTGTGTGTGTGTGTGTGTTCACTACTCACTGCTGTGTGTGTGCACTTGGATGGGTTAAACGCAGAGCACCAATTTCGAGTATGGGTCACCATACTTGACAATACGTCACGACTTTACTTTTTTTTTACTTTTATTAACATTAGCCAATGTGAGAAAGGCCTTTAGTTGCTTAGAAGTTACCCTGGGAACTTTTGCAACCTCGCAGACTATTATTGCTTTGGAGTGATCTTTGTTGGTCGACCACTTCTCGGGAAGGTATCAGTGGTCTTGAATTTCCTCCATTTGTACACAGTCTGTCTGACTGTGGATTTGTGGAGTCCAAACTCTTTCGAGATGGTTTTGTAACCTTCTCTAGCCTGATGAGCAACATCAACTCTTTATCTGAGGTCCTCAGTAATCTCCTTTGTATGTGACATGATTCACTTCCACAAACATGATCAGATCCCTATTCTTTGAATAAAACAGGTCACATACTGACATTTGATAGTCATTGCACTGACTGAAAAAACCTCTGCACAGATGGACTCTAATTTCACCTTTAAATTAACTGCTAATCCAAGAGATTCACATACTTTTGCTACTCGCGGATATGCAATGTTGGATCAGTTTCCTCAATAAATAAATGACAAAGAAAATATATATTTTTATCATTTGTTTGATTGGGTTCTCTTTGTCTACTTTCAGGACTTGTGTGAAAATTTATGCAGAAATATAGACAATTCTAAAGGGTTCAAACTTTCCAGCAGCACTGTGTGTATATATATATATATATATATATATATATATATATATATATATATATATATATATTATTATTATTATTATTATTATTATTTTGACAAATTATATTAACATTTATAATATATTAACATATATTATTTTATTTTTTTTTACCAACAATAATTAGGCCTATGTAATTTAATTATCAAAAAAGTATTTTTTTTGTTTTTTACTGTATTGTGATAAATTCATAATGTGCAGTTGTCTTTGTGTTATATATGCACCCTCTGTGAGAATGAATTTCTTTTCTGAAGGCAAATAAATTATCTAAATTGTATTCAGAATATTCTTAATTTAAAACTCTGAGTGGCCACAGTTTGAACAGACATGAAACAGTTGCTGGCAACCTATGGCACAGTATGAACAGTTACCCATGCCCAGGAGGGTCAAAGGTTAGTCTCCACAGTAGATCAGAAGTGAACAGCAAAGCTCTGCTGCTGTATGTAATTAATCTTGGTGGTGGGTGTCAAGTGGGGGTTTCAGAAGATGAGTCCCGGAGGTCAAACTCATGCCAAGTGATGAAAAATCAATCTAGAGAAGAAACTTCTGACTTTGCTCTAAGAGCTTGACTCTCTCTTTTTCTGTATTTCTCTAAAAGCGTAAAACCCCTTGGGTCTGTGACTGCTGACACTTAAAGCAACGTTTGAAATACAGCTTTCAGAGTATTTGCTGAAAATAATCCCCGGCATTCACTTTTTCTTTCAACTCACTCAAGCATGACACTCTAACGGTGTTTTCCTAAGCACACAATTGTCACTGCGGCAGTATAGACTGAGATCATTTCATAATTGCTTACTATTTACTAATTACTATTTATAATCTTAAAAATGTACATATTAAATATCACAATTTCTATACTCTTTTCAACCATTCCTTCTAAATTATCTTTAAATCCTGACCTTACAAGAAACTGCACTGATTTGTCTGTCAAACTTGACATATGAAGCATAATGATGGTCTTGTTATGGTATGATAATTAAGATAATTAAGATACGAGAGGTTAGTGAATGGAGTTTTGTTCGTTTGTTCCTGAAACCAGCCACTAATCTTGAAAAATGCAGACTCTATTTTTTGTCTTTTAAAGTTATACTTAGTGTTTCAAAATAACAACTGTATACAAATTCTAATTCAAATGCTAATAAAAATTATTTTTTTATTTTTTGTGCAAAGATGAACTGCATTATAAGCTATTTATTCCAAAATCATAGTACATCAGTGATAAAGCAAACTCATAAAGACATTTTGTTTGACGGACATAAATAGAGTAACCATGCTTTGAAAGAGGCAGACCTAGTTAAGTAAGTGCTGTACTAGTCAGTTATTATAGCTATGCTCAAACTTCACTGATTCTCATGTGTATTGTGACTTGACAGGTTAAAATCGTGAACAAAATGTTAATATTTTCTGTGAATAAAGCCTGAAATTTTGGTCCATTTCTCTCCTAAAGCAACTTCAGAAGTCGTGTGGACCTTTTCTGAATGTCTGAATAAACACTAATTTTATTGCATGCAAAAGGAAAAAACAAAACAGAAAACAATGTGGACTGTGTACATCATGTACAGGTTTGGAATAACGGTTAATAAATGTACAGGTTAATAAATAATTTTGGTTAAACTATCCTTTTAAATAGCTTTAACTGGTAATCAGATTTAAAAAACTATGATGCAACATATTGAGAGAAAGTGAACAAATGACCATCTGGCTGAAAGAAAGTGCTTTACTGCACTTCCACGTCAGATTACTGTTATTGCAGCTGTAATTTAGTACCACAGGCTTTTTAGTTCTGAATATATTTGCGCAGCCGGCCAAAAGCACCTTCTGAAGTATCACACCGCGATGACATTGGTATTTTTTGGAGGTCTTGCGTTTGACATTATGGTGTCCCTTTCATATGTACCGGGAACAGATCAATGCTATCGCTTTGATTTTAAGCAACACTGTATGCTCTGCTTTGCTCGTGTATTCTGATATCTATCTGTGATTCAGGGTGACCTCAGATCAAGCCCCAGTCTTTCTGCTTGCCTTGTTCACTGGCTATAATGACAAACAAATCAGCCCAGACAGATCCTTTTACAGCACCTGTAAGCGCGTTCGCTTAGGGGTACAACATGATGCTTAAAATGTGCTTGCATTTGCGATTTGGGCATGACGCTAAAGAGGAACATTTTGGCTGAAAGTTCTCAAAGGTTTACTGTCCTTTTCAACGGGCTTGTAATACAAGCCAGATTTAGACCTCGCAGGAATTAATATTTTATGAGCGGAGTCGGTTTTTATATTTACTGACTGCCAAAAGGGTGGTTTTGGTTTAATGGTAAGTTAGGAGGGTCTCGATGCGATTCTTTTTTTGGCCGAGTCTCATTGGACAGTCATGGCTGAAGAAATCTGAATTGGCCAAATTACTCAGACTGTTTGCAATGCACTTCAAAGAACAGACCCATTACTTTAGTAGAGCGGTGCTCCTAAGAGTCAAAAACAGAGGGCATTTTTGGGCAAAAAGAAGAAGAACATTAGGAAAAGAGCTTTCTTACCTCACTGTTCAAAAAGCAGTAGAACACTGACACAAAAAAGCCCTGTAAAGAGAACAAGAGACATTTACAATTACAGGAAAAAAAAAAATAATAATAAAATAAGAATCTAAATAACAATCAAATTTCCCTTTTGTAAAGTCAGCATAAAACAGGCTTCACAACCCATTTATCACAGGTATTTTCAAGTGAAATAGGATATTCAATGTGAAAAATGGAACAAATGGAAATGATTTCAACCATGCTACAATTATTAGCTGTCAATCATAAATGAATCATTATCAAACAATTTTAATACTGCTTGTGTCTGGGTTACATTAATAAAACATGAGTGTGTAAAATAGCTGACGCTGAAAGCAAAAGTCTAATTTCTGTGTAACCTTCAAAAGGGAAATCTGTGCCAAATACATCATCAAAGAAAAAAAAAAACCTTGTATAATACATAACCTATCAAAAAAAGAGGGAGAGTACTGTATATGACTTTGTAAAGAGGAGAAACAATCATCGACATCTCCCTAACTGAGATGAAATGCATAGACTTATCTGAGATCTGATAATCTTAACCCCCTAGACAATTCCTAATAAAGGAATTTAAGTAACCCAATAAACAATTTTGCTGTCATTATGGTTACATAACATCCTCTTTTTTTCTGGCATGGTAACTGGTAAACGTCTGTTACAGTTTTTCTCGATTGCTAAAACACTCGATTTTCAAAAAGCACACCAATTTTGCTGAACTATAAACACTATTCCCTGCTTTAACACATGAGTCAGATTTGGTGAACTGTTACTGCAAAACTCTACACAAAAATCCCTACATTTCTCAGTGCTTACACCATGTGATCATTTAGAAAGCACTAGCATTTAATATTGTTCACTCAAGTCTGCACAGTTTGAGCTCAATAAGCACACAATTACCCAAGTGGAAACGCTAGGAGTCAAAATGTATCACACACCAATCAGAACCTTCGATGGATAGATAAATGGGCCAAAGTCAGCTTACAGTTTTTTCTCAGTGGCTTTGGTGCATTTCTCAGAACAGAAATGAAATTCTCAAAACTACTTGTTCAACTTCCACATCATCTAGTCACTTGTGCATACCATACAAAGTTTCTCATTCTTTTGAACAAGTTGGGATTGCTTTGGTATATTCATGCAACTGATTATGTACATTTCTCTGTGGTTTCCTACATTATCAGTTGCTATTGTCATGTTGTTCAAGATGTATTATATAGTTCTCTGTGCTATAGTCTTACCCTCAAAACCTCAAGTCATTAGTTCATCGTATAAGTCATTACGGTAAATGCAAAATGGTTTATCTAGTTGTCATAAACTGTCAAACATATTTTCTACACATTTCTATTAGACTTTTTGTCAATTTTCCATCAATTGTGCAAGTGAATCTTGACTTTCACGAATGAAGAGAATATAGATCAACCAATTATAAACCAGTTCTCTGAAATAGCTCCCATGCATCTCATGAATCTTCAGTTGGAAAGCATATAGACAGAGGACAACACAAGAGTTACAAATTCTGACAGTGGATGAACATCCAGAAAACGATCAGGGTCAACAGCCGAGAGGAATGCATGGTGGAAGGTACACAGGCAAAACAGAGGAAGAGGCAGACGAGGCCAAGGACAGAGGTGCATATCAGATGAAATTAGGACCACTATTGTGGACCATGTTGTCAATCATGGCCTTACAATGGCTGAAGTGTGCAGCTAAATATTGGGAGATCAACCATATCCTCAATAATTCAAACATTTCGAAACAGTCTCTTTCAATCAATATCCCACATACAGTAATGTGTAAATTTGTACTTTTGAAATGGATATATGTGCAGCCTTCTGCGTTTCAGTAGGCCTACAGTAACTGTCATCACTATTGCCATAGTTTGCCTCAGGTAATACTACACACAGTTTTCTACAGTCATGGTGAAAAAAACAACTAAACATTTTGACCAGTGTGGCTCACACGATGACAAAAATACTTTATATTTTGGTGGCCTTGGCCAAATTACCGACACGATAACTAGGTTTTGAAACATGAATGAAATGTTTTGGGTGAGTAACTACATTTTGCAGACATGCAATAAAGTTCTGAAGTTCCAGCAAACAGTTGTGACATTTGCAATCACAGTTTAGAGAATGTTAAGACTGTTTCGGAAAATGCGCCAAAGCAATTGAGAAAACTGTAAATTGAGAAATAAAACATTTGGGAAGCACCATACTTATAACCGGTTTTTGTAGTATTGTTTTGAATTGATCTCATCAGTCTGTAAAACTGTTCTGTAGTGTGTGTTTTTGACTGTTTGTGTGTCATGTCTGAGAGCAAAGTTTGTTTTTTCAGCAAGATTGAGTTGTTTTGAGTGGAGAGCTTAAGTTTGACCTGAATATAGGAAGTTTGGGGAATTGAGTTAGAAGTTATGGATTCGTGTTTACTGTTTTGAAATACGAGGCATAGTTTCAAGAAATGTGTTTAAGCAATCGAGAAAAACTGTAATGCCCACAGTAGAAGCTAAATATATATTTTTTAAAGCTAATTAATACACTTTTATTAACAGTTAACTTAATTATCTGTATTTTATAAGGAAATGTGTTCTTTGCCTAAAGGCCATTGCACACTGAATCCAAAATATTTGTCCGAAATTTTTGCACATTGTAAAATAAATACGACCTCACGTTGTGTTAATCGTGTTTACACACTGCCTCCGAAACTTTCGTCCGTCATAAAAAAACGGACCAGGTTCGATTTTCTGCGTTTTCACATCTGTAGTTAGCGTTTTGATAGGAAAGGATGATGGATATGAAAAGTATGAAAAACATGCAAGGACCTTAACTGTGGAATGGATACAGGTAGAACCAATATGGACAATATTGCAGTTGTCACATTTTATACAGTATTGTTTTGAATTATCCATAATCAAATCTTTTTTTTTTTACTGTTTTTACATTCTTTCATCAGTCTGATCAGGATTGTGCCAATACTAACCAAAATAATCAGTTTGCATTAAACCGTTTTTATGTTTTACTAACGTGACCACACAAAAGTGTAACACTTTATTTTAGGGTCTCTTAACTAGTTGCTTATTAGCATGCATGTTATTAGAATTTATTAGTAGTAATTAAGCACATATTAATACCTTATTCTTCATGACCTTATTCTACATCACTAATCCTACCCAATACCTAAACTTAACAACTACCTTGCTAACTATTAATAAGCAGCAAATTAGGAATTTATTGAGGGAAAAGTCGTTGTTAATAGTTAATAAGTGTTCCCTATTCTAAAGTGTTACCCTCAAAAGTTCAATTTTCCCCACAGATGAACTGTCATTCCCGTGAGGAGTCGGACAGATGTGGGAGCAGATGAATCTGTGGAAAACATGGCTTCGGCATGTGTGAGAGACCCCCTGGGCAAGACAGGAAGCAAATGGTGCAAAACAGGGGACAGAGTTGACCTTGTGTGCTTTGGATGACATGGTGGACTGTGAGAAATATACCACAAGGAAATCGAACAAGGATTTCCGAACATGTGGGTAAGATTAAATAGAACACTGGGGCCTGGTTTCACAGACAGGGCTTAGAGTAAACCAGGATTAGGCCATTGTTCAATTAGGAAATTTAAGTATCTTTTATTAACATGCCTTAGAATAAAACATTACTGGTGTGCATCTTTAGACAAAACAAAGGCACTGATATATTTTAAGATCAGTCAGTGCAAGTTTCTTTCAGTTAAAACAGCTCAGACTTACACTTTAGTCTGGGACTAGGCTTAAACCTTGTCTGTAAAACCGGGGGTAAATCTCAAAACACACATATTTCAAAAGCCTTTAGTGAATCTGGGGTGAATACACTAAACAGCTGCACCACTTTAGTATGTGATGTTTCAGCACAAAACCTGCATCTTATACACTAAGCACCTGCAATCCAGTTTAAGCAAGCATTAAATTCACTTAAATAGCACTGCGCCGCATTTAGATTCAGTCACTGTCATTATTTTCTATGCAAATTAGGCTTATTATACAATGCGTCTCATTCACAAACTTCAGCACTTTTTGTAAAAGACAGCATATGCAAATAAACAACTCTATCAGCAATTTATTCTTAGTGAATTTCCACCTCTGAGTCGTAAAGATGAGTTTCGGGTCTGCTTTAACACAATTAATCATGGTCAGCACTGTGCTTGCTCACCTGAAAGGACTCTAGGAAAGAGTTGAAGTAGATGAAGACAATCTGTGAGATCTCATCCTCTCCTGGGTTGACGAAGAACAGCATGTATGTGATGCCCAGCAGCGGGAGAAGAACCAGTGTGGCCTTTACTGCTTTCCTTTGAGAGTCAGAGACATACAGTAGAGATGGTCAGTGATTAATTTATAAATTGTGAGGTCCTGGAACAAAGGTGGGTGACTAATCCGGCAGGTGATTAGAGGAGGGAGAGGTAACAGAGCATCTGCATTGCTCCATTGCTCATCACATTGGTAGCAGCTTGCATCGTTTTCTTTTTTTTACTCTAAAAAAAATCATAGGTAATTTATTTCAACCCAAACTTTTTTTGCTTTTAGTGCTGCCGACTTCCATTTCTTTGGTAAAATAAAGGTTTGTGTATGTTTTAATTAATCCATAATTGTTCCTTTGCTTTTTGCTGTACATCATTTTATTATATGCAAAGCAAACTGACGCAATGTTAGTCACCTAAATGAGACACCTCAGCCTTTTTTGTGAAGATTACTTTTAAATCTAAACCAGTATCCACCAACTACAGAAGTAGTTTATTACCATAGCACCTAATAACACCTCCAAAAACCTGGCATGGATAACACACATATCTAATTTACTACTTTCATTATTATTTTATATTTAAAGGGAATAAAGTTATTGACATTATCATTATTATACGTGCTTTTTCATGAAATATATGCACGCTACAGGTCAGCAGGAATGACTTTCATTGGTGTGGGAGGAGGGGGATCCACCAAATGAGGTGACAGATCGGATTTCGGAGGGGCCGTATCCGGATCTGGCTTGTTCTGGCACAAATTAATCCCTGGTGATTGTAACAAAGAAACCAAACTCGTAAATAAAAGTCATGTTAGAGTATTGCAAGAAAATAATACTATTTTAGTCTTTCTACTTCCAAGCATACTGAAAACAAAATATACTACATTTTTCTAAGGTAAGTGGTTACAAACAATTTATTTTAGCTATATTTAAATAAATACAAAAATGTTGAAAATTAGTCAACTAAATTTGTTTATTTAAATGTAGCTAAAATAAATTGATTAGAACAACTTATCTTAAAAATTTAGTAAATTCAATTAATCTTTTTTTTTCAGTGCATGTTTCCAAAACACTCCCCCTGTTTGCCATTGGTCAGGCACACACACACTCATGTTATTGGCAGAGCCAAAAATACACACAGATTTACGATTTTAAAGATATTTTAAGACAGATTTTAAAAGAAAAAAGTTGAAAAAGGAAATAATAATTTACACTTTATTTTATACTGTGGTCGGCATTTACATTACTGTATGTCTTTTTATTTATTTATTTATTTTTAAATCATACTCTAAATAAGTATACCAATTTTTACATTTAGGAAATTTAATTTAATTTAATTTAATTTAATTTAATTTAATTTAATTTAATTTAATTTAATTTAATTTAATTTAATTTAATTTAATTTAATTTAATTTAATTTATGAAATTAGGCATGTCATCAGATATTCAATATACAAAAATAATCATCCAATTAAAAAAAAACACATTTAACAAACAAACTTTAGTTTATTTTATAAATTGAGATATACAAAAAAAAATTAAATAAATAATAATAATAATTTCATATTTTTTACCCAGTAGTGCCTGAGTAATGTTACACAGAGTAATGTCGCAGTAGCTAAAACACAAAGAGTTCAACAGGATGACATTGAGATGAATTTGGTTTAAGCAGTATGCATTGTATTTGCAAAGGGCCACTGACTGTGACTGTCAAAGACATTAGTCATAGCTGGAGGGAATATGAGCACCACACACACACACACACACACACACACACACACAGATACACAAAAACAAACACTCTTCCCTGTCTCCTCAGTATACATCAATCATCCAAACAATCTTCCATCAATCCCTACCTCCCTTATTCACGCCACAATTTTGACACAGCACACTAACAGCTTATTATAAAGTTCCAGAACTCAGAACAAACAGCAAGCACCTTCAAAATGTATCGTCTCCCCACAGGAAAGACAAGTCACAAATGAGATCTCTTTAAAGGTGAAGTACTGTATATGTTTTGGATGTTAAAATACATTCTCGTATCGCAGTTTAAAATGCAGAGACAGCTACAAGCAGGTCCATAAAGTAGGATGATTTGCCTATATACAGTGCCTTGCGGAAATATTCATACCCCTTCATTTTTTTCACGTTTTATGTTGCTGCCTTATGTTAAACTGCTTTAAATGACTTTTTCCACATCAATCTACACTCCATACACTATAATGGTCAAGCAAAGAAAATTATTTGCAAATTTATTAAAAATAAAAAAAACGTAAATGATTCCATTGCATAAGTAATCACACCCCATATCTGGGACAGTTGGAATTTAGCTCCGGAGCATTCATATTGCTTGAAGGTGTTACTAGACTTTGAGTGAAGGTAACCTGTGGCAAATTCAATTGAATGGGTATGATTTGAAAAGGCACACTCGTCTTAATATAAGGTCCAACAGCTGATAATGCATATCAGAGCAAAAACCAAGCCCTAAGGTCTAAAGAACAGTCTGTAGAGCTCAGAAACAGGTTTGCGTCGAGCCACACATCTGGGGAAAAAAAATCTGCTTCATTGAAGGGTCACAGAAGCATGTAGTCTCTGTTACCCTTAATGGAAGAAGTTTGAAACAACCAGGATTCTTAGAGCTGGCCTTCTGGCCAAATTGAGCAATTGATGGAGAAGGGCTTTGAGTGATGACGAAGAACCTGATGGTGATCATATGTGGAGATAGGAGAAATCTACAAAAGGACAAACATCACTGCAACACTCCACCGATCTGGGCTTTATGGCGGTGTGGCCAAACCCAATCCTCTCCCCATCGAAGACAAAAGAAAACACACTTGGAATTTGCAAAAAAAAAGCACCTAAAGGACCCTCAGACTCTGAGAAACAAGATTCTCTGGTCTGATGAACCTCAATTCTAAGCATCATGTTTGAAGGAAACCAGCTCTGCTCCTGCAGAGTACCATCCCAAAAGTAAAGTGTGCTGGTAGCAGCCTCATGCTATGGGGCTGTTTTTCAACAGCAGTGACAGAGGGACTCATCAGAGTAGAAGAAAAGCTCAATGCACCAAAATATTGAGATCGCCTTAATGAAAACCCAGTCCAGAGCATTAAGAACCTCAGACTGGGCAGAAGGTTTACCTTCCAACAGGACAGTGACCCTAAGCACACAGCAAGAGTGGCTTATACACAACGCTGTGAATGTCTTTGAGTGGCCTAGCCACAGCCTGAGCTTGAACCCAATCTAATATTTCTGGAGAAACCTGAAAATGTGCGTCTGCCCCCATCCAACCTGAAAGAGCTTGAGAGGTGACGAGGTGAGGCGACAAATGGCAGATAATTGCCAAATGTTGATGAGCAAAGCTTGTCACATCAAACAAAAAAAGATTTGAGACTGTAAAGGTACTTCAGCTAAATATTTAGTGAAGGGTGTGAATACTTATGCAATGTACTTATTTGAGTTTTTTATTTTTAATAAATGTACAAAGTTGTGACAATTCTGTTTTTGCTTTGTCAATATGGTGTATGGAGTGTAGACTGATGTGGGGAAAAAAAGTGATTTAAAGCAGTTTAACATAAGGCAGCAGCATAACAAAATGTGAAAAAATGAAGGGGTATAAATACTTTCGCAAGGTAATGTAGTGTAGACACTGTGTTTTTATTACAACTGCTCGGTTTGTCTGAGCATCCCATCGGAGCATCATTAGCTTGCACAATAGTGTTATGCTTTCCAGATTCATTTTACAGCATTTTACAAACTTTTACTGCATGCAACTGTCGCCTTGCATCTACTATCCTTTTATGTCTGTTATTATTTTTAATAAGGAATTTGAGCCCAGATAGTCTGTTTCTTTGCATCTTACTAAATTTACAAAAATTCTGGCTTTAAAAACTGTAAAATATAATACCGTTCAAAAGTTTGCGGTTAGTATGATTTAAAAAAAAGAAAAAAAAAGAAAAGAAATGGGAAGTTAAGCAATTGACAGACATTTACATTGTTACAAAAGATTTCATTTAAAATAAATGCTGTTCTTTTGAAATGTCTATTTATCAAAGAATCATGAAAACAAATTATCACTGTATCACTGTTTCCACAGTAATATTAAGCAGCACAACTCTTTTTATTATTAATAATAATAAGAAATGTTTCCTAAGCACCAAATCAGCATATTATTATGATTTTTGAATGTTTATGTGACACTAAAGACTGGAGTAATTATGCTGAAAATTCAGCTTTGCTTTCACAGGAATAAATTATATTTTGAAGTAAATTAAAACAGAAACAGTAATTTTATTTATTTATTTTATTTTATATATATACGTTATCAAATAAATGCAGCCTTGTTAAGCATAAAATAATTTTTAAAGTCATACTAACCTCAAACCTTTACATGGTGGTGTGTGTCAAGTGCTACTCATTTAGAAGCTATCATTCTGATTCTGATCGTAGTCACATTAACCAAACTGAAATGAAAACTCAAGTGGCGGGGAGATTTTAGAGTTTTATGAATGGCAAGTCTCCTGGGCTAGCAAAAAACATTCCTCTGGGATCTGTCAGTGCTGAATAGTCTGCCTCACCTGTACTGAATGGTCTCTGAGGTGGTGGAGGCCCTCAGTTTAGTCATCAGGATCCTCACAATGTTGAAGAGAAAAATGAAGTTAATCTAAAGATGGAGAGAGGAAGAGAAAAAGCACTCGGTTTTGCACACTTGAATGCCAGATATGAATTATCAATTGAGATTACAAACATATATCATGGAAAATTTAATAAGATTTGTGAAAGGGAAAGCACCAAACAAATAAAAAATGCTAAATGATCTGCACACACCATATCTCATGAAACATTTGTGCAATTGGGTAGAGAATCCAAACTGTGCTGACTCACCAGTAGGACCAGGATCATGGGACCCTGATAAATATAATCAGTGTAAATGCCAGCCCGCTTCCCAAACCAGCACCTGCAGACATAATTATTATACATGCACATCACTAAGCCCAGAAAATTATTATACAGTATATAATATTTTGACCCCATTTCTTCAGATACGGCATAACTGTTTATCCGTGTAACAATATAAAGGGATTTTGAGATAATTATTTATTATTCTAGCAGAATGATTAAACAAGCAAATCTAGTGATTAAAGAAGATCCACTGAAAAAAAGCTTTTCTATATATAAATATATGAAAAGAAACAAAGCAGGGAAGGGAAGGCAGAAAATGTGTCCCTTGGGTAGATATGCACCAGATTTGTTAATCTTACAGTTCCAGTTGGGTACACAGCATAATCAAGACTGTCTCGGCTGAGTGTGTCAGTTTTACAGGAAGAGAGGAACATGTGGTGTTTGGGGATTCGTCTGAAAGGCAAAATCCTGTCATTTGTGGAGCTCAACCAAAGACATGCACGGGTTCATCCAGGTAAAACATGCCTCATGTTTTTAAATGTGCATGTTTTAAAGATGCTTTTCCGGCGCCGTCTACAACAGTACTTGAACAGTTTATCACATAT
The DNA here is from genome assembly GCF_936440315.1 of Barbus barbus. Lineage (NCBI taxonomy): Eukaryota > Metazoa > Chordata > Actinopteri > Cypriniformes > Cyprinidae > Barbus > Barbus barbus. The sequence continues at coordinate 34,913,323 of NC_136732.1, read as the reverse complement.
TTAATTTGGTCTGGTTGATGTCTTCTTTGACCTCATGAATATATTTCTTTAATGTTTCATGCAACCTGTCATCTGTCAATTTTGGCTAGCCACTATTAAGGGGACAGTTCGCCCAAAAATGAAAAGTCTGTTATCATTTTCTCACCCACAAGTTGATCCAAACCTGTATTAGTTTCTTCTGTTGAACACAAAAGATGATATTTTAAAGAATGTTGGTAACAAACACTTGTAGGTCCCCATCATCTTGCACAGTATGGAAAAAATACCAAGAAACTGCTTACTCACATTCTTCAGCAGCTCTTTTGTGTTCAGTGGAAGAAAGAAACTCATACAAGTCTCGAACAAATTGTGAGTGAGTAAATGATGACAGAATTTTCATTTTTGGGTGAACTGTCCCTTTGAGTGAGAAATAAATTTTCTAAACAAAACCCACTAACCCACTAACACCCACCTTGATTAACAACAAATCCATGTACTATTATATGGTTAGCTGCATTTTATTATTAGCATTTAGCATTGTTTCCTTGATGTGCAGAACTCTGACACATTTTTGGGTCAAATGCACCAGTGGAGCAGCACTGCTCTACAGTGTACAGCAGATGTAAGTGAGAAAGAGAATTAGAGAGGTGTTAAGGACTGTTAACAGAGACTCTTAATTACTCTTGTGCAGGAAATGAAACTGTTTAGTTTGTTAGCACTTCAGAGCCTCCAATTAACAACTATTCGAATAAAGTTCAAATTGGACATTGTAACCTATTTCCTATTCACAGTCAAGGAAGAATAAAAAAGTCCACTTTTATCCATCCATTCTTCCATCATTCACCATCCATCATCAACCCATTATCCATTCATCAATCATCAATCATCCATCCATCCATCCATTCTTCCTTCATTCATTATCCATCATCAATCCATTATCCATTCATCAATCATCCATCATCCATCCATCCATTATCCATTATCCATTATCAATCCATTATCCATTCAATCAATCATCAATCCATCCATCCATCCATCTACAGTTTAAAGGGAATCTATCTATCCATCCATCCATCCATCTATGTGCCGTTCTTGCTTTATGTTTTATCTCCAGCACTGGTGAAAATACTTTCTTATATTACAATAATATCATATTTCATGTGCTTAATGTCATCAATGTCATACATGAAAAATGACTACTATATACCCTCTACCCCTATTTATTATGAATAAATTAACATTTCTCATTCATTGTTTGTTTGTAAAGTTTCCCATCTTGAGACTGAAGAAGCTAATGAGGGCATTAGTAGAATATCTGCCCTAATCGGTCCTTTTAAAGTGTCTAACAATAGCGTGTGTTTGTTCATTTATTTATGTTTATGTTTGTTTATTTGTGTTTGTTGTTGTTTTTTTTATTTCAGGGGGTCAATTTATACAGGAGATCTTGTGCTGTATATATCATGCCTTGACTATTGAAATCTATAATGTTTACATCAATTTCGTGAGTAGCAGGCGATAATTAGCCTCACTCAGAGCGCAGAATGCTTCTCTGGCTTTTTCGTGAATCGATAGTTTAATGACCAGAGTAGATGACAGAGCTAATTGGAGTTAATCTAACCTTTAATTGCTTTTATTGTAAATGAGTTGAGGCAGTTTGTGTGCTTTGAGTAAAATGCAGGAATTATACAAAGATAAAAAAGAAAGAAAATGGAAGAAAGCCTCAGCATGGGAGAAACTCACTTTTCATTGTCATAGTACAGCTTGCCAATGGCCCAAGCTACGATAATGGGGAATGGAATACCTGTGGAAAAAAAGCAGAGCAAATTTACACCCACTCTGAATAGTTTAAAAAATCAAAGACATTGTACAAAGAGTATAATTGATACTATTAAGGAACTGTGTGATAAATACTCGGCAATGAATCCAAGGCTTGTTTATTCGCATAATAACAATTCACCCATCGTTCAGAGGAGAACCTGATCAAATGAAGTTATTAATTTACAGTAATTTAATCACTGATGTACTTTACAGGCAACATGAAATCAGAAATGACCTTATTTGCTTTCTCAGTTCTTGTCCAAAAAATGTTTGTCTGCTTAATTTTTAATCATAATTACTTTCCTCTTTCATTATGTCATAAATCCAAACCTACATATCCTATATGATATGGAAGTAAAATAGATTGTGTACTGTGTTTCAGACCGACTTTAAAATACATTCTATAAAACAATCTGTCATTCTATGAAACAGGTGCCTTTCCCAGGTGATTTCATATTTTATTTTCTTTCTTAATAAGTCATAAGTTATTTCAATATACATGATGCAAAATCTGTATAATTTCCATCATAGTGCATCATGGGATACTTACACCAGCCTATGCAGATGAACATCCATTTCCTCAGTTTGTCGGTGGAGTATGTCAGTACTATGGCTGTGTGCAGATAGCAGCCCTCTCCAAACATCCAGAAGAAGTTGGTCACATGGAAATAATTATACGCTGCTGTAACCAGCCTGCACCAGATCTGAGAGCGATGAGAGAAAGAGGAATTCCAGTTAGATGTTTAGAAACTGTCCTAAATTGTGCCTGAGGAGATCACCATGCCACTTCTTGTTAGCATTCTCTGTTTTAAAATGCTTTTATTTTAATAGCTTAAGGAAATGAAAGCTTGTGTGTATGTGTGTTTGCTTATTTGGAAGGGTTACTCTTTATGACTGAAGCCGAGTTCAAACACCAAGCAGGGGATAAAACCTTTTTATTCCAAGAGAAGGGACATTACAGATGGGTAGATTGGGATGGGGCGTCTGAAACGAGGCCTCGGGATGGAACAGATTTAGATTAAAATATGATGAAAGCCAGTGGGTTATGGCTTTTCATGACAGGACTATCAGAAGCACAATACCTCTTAGGATGTAATACAGATGGTCAGTGTCAAAATGAAAGTCTTACTTCTGAATACGAAATCTTTAGGTTTTGGCAGATCAAAAGTAGTTTGCTTAGATTTGGACAATTCCAAAGGGAATTTTATAAATTGGGATTTATTTTTAAATTAAGAAAACAGTGTAAGCACTAGTGGTAATATCAAGATGTTAAGAGTTCAAATCCCAAAATCAGAGCTTCTCTGTTGAAAGGATATATTATTAGCCCGGTGTTTTACTTAATTTATTCAATCTGGCAACCATGTTTTGTAATTTGGAATTATTGCAATTAGGAATTTCACTGTTATAATATTTTTATATTGCTTGTGTTTCTTGAATGAGGCTAACTGAAATAATTTAATTTATAACAATCCTATTCAAACTGGATTTTTACACTAACATTTTATAGATTTAGTTTTCATCTTATTGGTAGGAAATATTATAAGTGTATAAATTAAATAGTTCATATGAATAAAATGCTTATCAATTTACAGAACTAATAAATTATACTAATTTCTACTTTAAATAAATGCCATTTTTTTTAACTTTCTATTAATCAAATAATCCTGAAAAAAAAATTATCCAGTACATTTGCTTTCACAAAAATATTAAGCAAACACAAGTGCTAAATAACAAAGCTGCATAAGCAAAAATAAATAAATAAATACATTTACATAAAAAAACCTTTTATATACTTAAAATGCTTAAATTAAGAAATAATTTAACAGAGAAACAAAAAACAAAAAACAAAAAAACGTGAAAGACAGAGATGTTATAATGACAGAACAGGATGGGAAAGCAGAGATGCTTCTGACATTTGCAGGAGACATCCACATCAGAGGGGCTTGTGTGTGTGTGCCAGCCCTCTATTAAATCCTGTTTAATCCCAGCCGCCGCTCCTTTGTTTTGGCCATATTTCATCACTGGTCAAATTGTTGTCTCATGAGAAGATAAAAAAAATCTGTCACTCTCGGCTAAAGATTGAAGATTACAGCTGTGCGTTATGACTGAAGTGGGAATTCAAGTGTCACAGAAATATTATACATTTTCAGAACTGAGTTTTCTTTAAATCTGTAAGAGAAAGCAAAAACTCAAAAAAGAGAAAGAGAAACTATTGAAAGGTTTATTGCTTCCCAGTATTAATCAGTGAGCTAATAGTCTATAGACCATTACATGCATTCTGTGGTAACGGAAATTTTGTTTCAACATGTGAAATAACGGAGGAAAATGAAAAGCTTCTTCAGTCATAAAGTCCTCTGGCTCTCAGAAGTACTTCAGCAGAATTTTACAACCGTCTTCCATAATAGGCCCCCTGGTGTGACAGGAATTTAGGACCATGTAGAGATTATAAGATTCTTTGGGATCTTTATTGTTAATTTAACAGTTACTTGCTGAACAATGTCTTTCATTATGCGTAAATTCTCCACAAAGTGACACTTTTCACAATAAATGTGTCATTTTGTGCTATAAAGCTCAGTGAAAAGCTGTTTGCTCTGACTTGTGAGCCGTTTCTAAACAGATGCATCTTGTACATGTAGAAAAAAAGACAATGCAAAGCTCAACCTCGTTAAGCAAAGAGGATTGAGTCAAGATGGTCTTTGTATAAACCAAGAGGCAACTGGGTTCACTTGCTTGAACTGTAATTGAAACGATTCAAAACAAGTGCATCAATGACATCGCGTATTTACACAGTTTCCTTCACATTTAAACAGCCTTCGGCTCTCCATTCTAAGAATGATCATTTTATTTCATCTAGACAGGTCGATGGAAGGCATTGGTCCACAAATCTTTTCTTACCACTTTTGAACATCTCAAAGGAGCTTTCTTTGAATGGAAACTAGGAAAATTAGGCCACTGCTGTCTGCACAAAGACCTGGAGGAATGCTTAATAACCACTTCAGCTTTTTGCTTCCTTTTTTAAGTTCCTCTCTAGGGGAGTTCAGAGGTAGAACTGATGTGCTGCCGTGCAAAATCTTAGCATGAAGATCCAATTAAGTCAGCCCTTGCATAAAATGCAGATAAACAGATACAAATTATGCTTTGGCAAATATGAAAGATAAGCATCAAGGACAAACATGGCACAATCAAACTCTGATACTTTCTGAAAAGCCATGTGCATCATAAAGTATGAGACTGAATTTGGATGTAGATGGAAAAGCCCCTTGGGACTGATATTGACGTGGCGGTAGATTAATTAATTGCTCGGCTCAGTTGATTAAGGAAGCACAGAAATGTGGAGGGTAATTAATTCTTGGGGAAGCATAGCGGATGGTGACTCAGGGGCCGAGCTGTTTGCATTCCCACCCAAAACACCCACCAACACACATCTAGTGCCAACAATGCCATACACTCTGAGGCTAGTTAGATTTCCATGTCTATTAGAGTGCAGAAATGGATACAGAGGTGTCAGGGACAGTTTTTGAATGCAATTAAATGAAAATGTGCTGAAAATTGACTCACCCTCAGACTATCCAAGATGTAGATGAGTTTGTTTTTTCATAACAGATTAAGAGAAATTTCACATTAGATCACTTGCTAATAACCCCCCTAAAAAAATAAACCAACTATAACCCACAAGTAACAGACACGACTCCATAAATCAACATATTGTGAAGTGAAAAGCTCCATAATTGTAAGATATAAATCCATGATTAGGGTGTTTTAACTTTAAACCTTTGCTTCTGGATAAAACACCAGTTCATAACCCATAACGCTTCCCCTAGTAAAACAGTCCATCCCCTGTTGTTCTCTTACATCAATTGTATCCACTGTGTGAATCTGTTTTTCAGATCTGTGCATATTTCTCTCCTGTTTCAGACAAGATGACTTTTTCACTGGAGAAAACATTATTATGGATTATTGACTTTGATTTTAGCTGGAAGCAACGGTTTGAAGTAAAAAAAAGTAATGGGTTTGTTTCTTACTAACATGCCAATTCTCACTTCACATGACATTAATTAATGGACTGGAGTTGTGTGGATTATTGTAAAGTTTTTATCAGCCGTCATTCTGATGGTACCCATTCACTGCAGTGGATCCATTAGTGAGCAGTAATACTACATTTCTCTAAATCTGTTCAGATGAAGAAACAAACTCATTTATATCTAGGAAGGCCCGAGGGAGAGTAAATTTTCAGCAAATTTTCATTTCAAGTGAACTATGCCTTTAATAAATGTGTGTTTGTTTGCATGTGTGCCAACAGAATGAGAGAATAACATGGGTGAAGAGAGAGAAATAGTGAGAACGAACAATGGATGGAACAAAAAGGTGGGTGTGCACATGTTGTGAGAAATAACAATGGATTATGTGTGCACTGCTTGTGTATTTTGAAAAGAAAAGTAATAGGAGGAGGAGAGAATATTTGTCTGCATATGTGTTTACTCACCACATTGCTCTCATGCACCTCTGGGTTCATGGTGAGCTGCACCACGAACCAGGTGGCATTTCGCAGTATAAATGCCGTAATCAGGTTCCAGTGGATGATATTTCTCAGACACCGGATACTCCTGAGAATGGAGGGGAAGGAAAGATGGAAGGACAGAAAGAATTAAGATGTTAGATGAAAAACACTCTTCCTATCAAGGCTTTTTGTTGTCTTTTTCACAGGGTGTGAATGCATTCACAGCATGACTTCATGTTGTTTTATTGGTAGATCCATTGTGCTGTTGAGTTTTCTCAGCATGCGGTCCCATCAGAGCACATTATGTTTATCTTTAAATGGCTCACCAACTGTGTGAAGCGGTTGCATCTTCAAGTAACGCACCTTTCATATTCAGAACTCATATGATATATATACACACAGGGTGTGTACTGATTAAAAATGTAGTCAAATTAGTCAGACTATATGCCCTTTAATTAAAAACAAAAAAACCTGTGATCATTTACTCATTCTCATGTTGTCTATATGATTTTCTATCTTCTGTGGAGCGCAAAAGAAGATATTTTGAAAAATCTTGCAACCAAACTATTTTGCTACTCTTTTTGGTCATTTTTTATGTTCCACAGATAAAATAATACAGATACAGGTAAAGCAATATAGGTTTGGTAAACTTTATGAACTGTCTTTTTTTGGGTAAACTATCCTTTCCACAACCACCTCTTTTAAAGTAAAAATGTGCTGTTTTCCCATCATCTTCATTCTTTTGTTTGATTCATATCCGTTACAATTTTGGTGTCAGGGTGAAAAGCAATGAAAAATGGTTTGGTACTTAAAAACGATAATAAACACGGTGCCTAACAGGCTTTCTTTGTGTGTTTTATACTGTTGAGAATGTCACCAGTGCCTCAAGAGAAACATTTGGATCGGGCTGCTGCTTTGAAAAGCTACATTCCAACATTTCAGCATTTTACAACAGGTTTCCTGGTTCTGAAAGGCTTTAGAAGAAGCTTCTCCAGTATGCAACACGCTAAACTGGCAGTCAGAATAGTGTCAATCTGAAGCAGGTCAAGAAGTTCAGGGCAAACTCAGTGCGCTTTGAGTAACCTTGGCTTTCAGACTGCCTGCCCAGATTTGTGTCATCAAGCGATGAAAGGTTTTGCCCTTACAGCTGTATATAAACACAGTCACAAAGGCTATTTACGTCACAATATTCCTTTATGTTGTATATTCTCATGTGTGCTGCAAGCTTCTATTTTTGCTAATGCATCTGATTAAAAATGTTATAACTGGCTGTTTTGTTCTGTACCGCCTTGCGACTGAGTGAGAATTTGTTATAGAATGACGTTTGTTTGGCCTCAGGACTGTTTATATGTGACATCTATCGGGGCGTCATGCTGCTATTTTTTGTAAGGGGACTTCAATGCTAGTCCAGACTCAACTTTGCACCACTGGCAAGATAAAACAAGAAAAAAGAACAACCACTTTTTAATAGTTAAGGGTAAGATGTGTTTTTATTAGCATGCGAGAAGACTAGTCTTCAGAACATTTTCAGAAATAAATGAATCAAAATCACATCTGAACTTGACAGTCAGCGGTCCTCATGCATTTTCATTCTTTCACAGTGTGTTGTAAATTATTTTTCTGCTTCTCTCGCATTCTCTTAAGTTATGGCATAAATAACAGCAGTGTGACTCAAAGGTCAACTTGCCTGTGATATCAGCTTCAGGCTGGAGCCGGTATTTACGACTGACCAAAGCCCAACGGTGACCTCAAAATCAAAGCAGTCAATCAAAGCAGTCATCATTTTTAGATAAGCAGAAGAACTTCCCGGATCAGAAGAATAAAAGAAGAACTTACAGAAGCATGAGTAAACTCAGCAGTAGTTTCTCAGTGCCACAAACATATACCAACAGGGTCAAAAGCCAACAGAACTGATTGAGCAGCCAAAAATGAGAAGAAAGCACCATTAAAGAACTCTATTTTGAGGAATGTAGATTGACGCTTGATGTAGGACAGTCCATAATGTCACACGTCATCTCCATAATGATCCCATGAGACACATTTATTGATATTGAAGGAAAATGGGCTGATGTTCTCCATGCATGTTTAAGGTTGAGTTATGCTAGATGAAATGCACCCTGAAACATGAGGTTTTATTTCTTATCTACTTCCCTGGAAATGTTAACCTGCTGAGGGTTATTAAGCGACGATGAACAGATACATGACACTGATTTTACATCACATATTTAACCCAGTTTCTCATATTTTATTGATTAGTTTAAGTTCCATTGGCTGCTGGACAGGGACATAATGTTTTCATGCATGTTTATGCTCGTAAGAGCTGATTAATATCCAACCTTCACTCTCTCTATGCGCCTCTGACCTCTTTTCCAATTAACTCTGACAGCTCAAAGGAAACAAACATAAAACAGAGAGATAGAAAAAAGATGGAGGTTTTGTTGAATTCACCTCAAGCAATAAAATGTGCCAATCACATATCCTGTCAAATAACAATGAAACGGGATCTTCCATGACAATAAGCTGTCATATGTTTAAATAAAAACCTAATGCATTTCACATTCACCTCAGATCCACAAACATGTTAGTAAACACACAAATCCCATAAACACACAGTGAGCAGTTGCCTCAGTGGTGCATTTATGTGTCATCTCAGCAGGAAGCTGCTAGTCTGGGGAAATTCATTTACTGCAAAGGATGCAAGGAAACATTATGACATTGCTCAGTCAAGTCAAGTCAAGTCACCTTTATTTATATAGCGCTTTTAACAATGTAAATTGTGTCAAAGCAACTGCACAATATCAAAAAAGGAAAATAGTGTGTCAATAATGTAAAATGAAAAGATTAAAAAAAAAGATTTTCAGTTAAAGGCATTTCATTATTGAATTCAGTGATGTCATCATCCAGCTCAGTTCAGTTTAAATAGTGTCTTTGCAATCAGGTCGAAGATATCGCTGGAAATGAAGTGTCCCCAACTGAGCAAGTCATCTGATCCTGGACACGGACTGAGAAACAGTATATAAGCAGGCAAATATTAGCGTAGATGCCATTATTCTTATGATGTAATGAGTACATCGTGTGTTATGGGGAGTGTTCCCGGTTCCGGTTGATCTAATTAATGCAGCCTAGGCAAGGCAAGGCAAGTTTATTTATATAGCACATTTCATACACAGTGGTAATTCAAAGTGCTTTACATAAAAGAAAGTGAAATAGACATTAAAATCAATAAAAACATGGAAATAAAAATAATAAAAACAAGAAATTTTAAAACTATATAGAAAATGATTTAAAATAAATTTAAAGAAAATTATTATACATAAAATTTATTGCAGTCAGTTCGGACATATAGCACAGTGCTCATTCAACAAATGCACAGCTAAACAGATGAGATTGAGTCTGGATTTAAATGTGGCTAATGTTTTAGCACATCTGATCTCTTCTGGAAGCTGGTTCCAACTGCGGGCCGCATAATAGCTAAACGCAGACTCCCCTTGTTTTGTGTGAACCCTTGGTATTTCTAACTGACTCGATCCTAATGATCTGAGTGGTCTGTTTGGTTTATATTCAGTGAGCATATCAGCAATATATTTAGGTCATAGGCCATTGAGTGACTTATAAACGAGTAAAAGTACTTTAAAATCAATCCTAAATGTAACTAGAAGCCAGTGTAAGGACCTGAGGACTGGTGTGATATGCTCAGATTTTCTGGTTCTAGTCAGAATCCTGGCAGCAGCATTCTGGATGAGCTGCAGTTGTCTAATGGTCTTCTTGGGAAGGCCGGTGAGGAGACCATTACAGTAATCCACCCTGCTGGTGATAAAGGCATGAACAAGTTTCTCCAAGTCTTGATTGGAAACAAAACATCTAATTCTTGCAATATTTTTGAGATGATAGTATGCTGATTTAGTTATTGCTTTGACATGACTACTGAAACTAAGGTCTGTCTCCAGAATCACCCCAAGATTTCTGACTTGATTTTTAGTTGTTTGACCCCTAGAGTCAAGGTATGCATTCACCTTGAGAACTTCATCTTTGATTCCAAATGCAATGATTTCGGTTTTCTCCTTGTTTAACTGAAGAAAGTTCTGGCACATCCAACTTTTAATTTCATCAATGCATTGGCAGAGGGAGTCAATGGGGCTGTAGTCATTTGGAGATAAGGCTAGGTAAATCTGGGTATCATCAGCATAGCTGTGATAGGCAATTTGGTTCTTCCTCATTATCTGACTTAGTGGGAGCATATACAGGTTAAACAAGAGCGGTGCAAGAATTGAGCCTTGTGGGACTCCACATGTCATGGCCATCCACTTAGACTTATGCTCTCCTATACTCACATAATAACCTCTCCCTTCTAAGTATGACCTGAACCATCCTTTAACGGATTTGAATAATAGAAGTGTATTAGTGTGTTATGTGTAAACCAGGTTAAAGAAATGTGTCTTTAATCTAGATTTAAACTGACAGAGTGTGTCTGCCTCCCGAACAGTATTAGGTAGATTGTTCCAGAGTTTGGGTGCTAAATAGGAAAAGGATCTGCCGCCCGTAGTCAATTTTGATATTCTAGGTATTATCAAACGGCCAGAGTTTTGAGAACGCAGCAGACGTGGAGGACTATAATGTGATAAGAGCTCGCTCAAGTACTGAGGAGCTAAGCCATTCAGGGCTTTATAAGTAATTAACAAGATTTTAAAATCTATACGATGTTTGATGGGGAGCCAATGCAGTGTTGACAGAACCGGGCTAATATGGTCGTACTTCCTGGTTCTAGTAAGGACTCTAGCTGCTGCATTTTGGACCAACTGTAATTTGTTGATCAAGTGTGCAGAACAACCACCCAATAAAGCATTACAATAGTCTAACCTTGAGGTCATAAACGCATGAATTAGTATTTCTGCATTTGACTTTGAGAGCATAGGTCGCAATTTAGATATGTTTTTGAGATGGAAAAATGGAGTTTTACAGATGCTAGAAACATGGCTTTCAAATGAAAGATTGCTATCAAACAACACGCCTAGGTTCCAAACTGATGAAGAAAAATTGACATAGCAGCCGTCAATTGTTAGATAGTGTTCTAGGTTAGTACATGTGGGGTTTTTAGGTCTGATAATTAACACCTCTGTTTTTTCAGAATTTAGCAGTAAGAAGTTACTCGTCATCCAGTTTTTTATATCGACTATGGATTCTGTTAGTTTCTCAATTTAGTGTGTTTCACTGGGCCGCGAAGAAATATAGAGCTGAGTATCATCAGCATAACAGTAAAAACTAACACCATGTCTCCTGATAATATCTCCCAAGGGTAACATGTAAAGCGTGAAAAGTAACGGCCCTAGTACTGAGCCTTGAGGTACTCCGTACTGCACATCGATACGATACCTCTTCATTCACTGCTATGAACTGATGGCGTTCAGATAAGTACGATTTGAACCATGCTAATGCACTTCCACTAATGCCACCAAAGTGTTCTAGTCTAATTAAAAGAATGTTGTGGTCGATAGTGTTGAACGCAGCGCTAAGATCCAGTAGAACTAATAAGGAGATACAACCACAATCAGGTAAAGGTAAAGGTAAAGTCGTGACGTATTGTCAAGTATGGTGACCCATACTCGAAATTGGTGCTCTGCGTTTAACCCATCCAAGTGCACACACACAGCAGTGAGTAGTGAACAAATGCACACACACACACACACACCGTGAACACACACCCGGAGCAGTGGGCAGCCATGCTGCAGCGCCCAGGGAGCAGTTGGGGGTTTGGTGCCTTGCTCAAGGGCACCTCAGTCGTGGTATTGAGGGTGGAGAGAGCGCTGTACATTCACTCCCCCCACCTACAATCCCTGCCGGCCGGGGACTCGAACCCGCAACCTTTCGATTACGAGTCCGACTCTCTAACCATTAGGCCACGACTTCCCCCTGATGATAGAAGCAGGTCATTTGTAACTCTAACCCGCGACTAGGCCGCCTTACAGTCACCCAGCTGCCCTGCTGCACGGGCTCAATCGGAACCGAACAATGTACAGGACTCGCTGAGCTAGTCGCATCCAAAGCAATATCTACAGCCCTCACATTCTTACTATCCTCAACTAAAGTTTGGATGCGTGTCTCTAATTCTGAAACCTTCTCTGTCAGCCTAACTATTTCCCTGCATTTATCACATGTGAATCCCTCGTCGCCGACAGAGAGAGATAAACTATACATGTGACATGAAGTGCAAACAACAATAGCAGGAGAAGAAGCCATATTACTCACCGTGACTGATGAATGATACCAATTTAACTTACCACTTACCACTGTTTTTTGATGAACTCGTGAAAAACGGAGCGAAAGAGAAATGAAAACGGAGTGAGAAAAAAGAAAACAATAGGCCCGAATAGAAACGCGAATAGAAATGCGAATGGAACGCTTTTTAAAAAGCGAACGATCAAATTAGTTAGATTAGTTTGATAGATAATACCAGAAATATGGTGGGAATTAATATATTATCACTTTAAACAACAGAGAGTGAAAGTAAGGTAAAGATTCAATAAAAAAGCGGAGCTAAAAACGCAAACCTCTCAGCAGCACAACAGACAGGGACAGACTGAAGCAATCGATCACCCTTTCACAATTCTGCACAATTCTCAGCACCAAAGGCTTTGTCTCTCTGCCTGTGCATCTCATTAGCAGATCAAACTTAAAAAGAAAACAACATCAGCATGAGAAGCAGAACCTCTTTTAAGCATTTCCTTACAAAAAGGCAAAAGAAGAACATTAGTTTTTTAAATATGCTTTAGTTTGCAGTTATATGCTTGAATTATAGGTGGGCCAGAGATAATCTGCACCTCTTCTTGCAAGTTTTTCACCTTTTCCAATGCTGATTTTTTTGGGAAATCTGCAGAATTTATATAAATACAATAAACAGAGCTGCGATAACTACAATTTTATTCTTAGCTTAAAACATCAAGAAATTAGAACAAATAGAACAACTGACATAGATAAAAGGACAGAATGATGGATGAACAGATCTTTCAAAAACATAAAAAAATTGGTAGTGCACCCAGTGGTGTAGCGCAAATCCGCGGGGGCCCCCCGTGACCCGAAGTTGCAGGCTTCCCTCCCGATTCGAAGGGGTGGGGTATTATGTCGCAATATTATAAATATTTATGGCGAGCCAATGGATATCACATAAGCAACGTGCAAACTTTGCGCACGAGTTATGCCGGTGAACATCTTAAGTCAATTTACTCGAAAGTGTCGGCTATAATAAACCTGTTTTGAAAGACCTTTTTTAAAACATTTTCAAGAGGAGTAAGCTAATTAGCTTTATTATTCTCACAGTGCGTCAGTTATGCGGTGATGTGCTATGAAAATATTGCGGGAAAAATTAATTGTAATATTAATTTAATAATAAAAATATCCAAATAAAAATAAGCCTAATAATAATAAGAAGAATATAACAGGCTACAAATCCTATTAATATTGCCAATATTTGATGCCTTTGACAATATCTCTGGCTATCGTTGATACATGATCCTTGTCTTTTGATGCACCTCAGAACGGAGAGGTTATCACGGGGGAGCCTCAACACGCATTTCTCTAGAAATGGAAATACTAATGGACATCTTTTTCCAGGTATAACACACCTTCTTGAGTTATAAACAGACATTTAGCTGTAATGGTAACATATCAAAGAGATGAGATGTCTTGAAAGTGGCATCAGAGAGTGGCTCCATTAGAGCTCTAGAATAAAGATAAAAAGTATCCGTGAATGTTCTTTGTAAAAGCCTCTCTCACACAGACATGGAGTCACTATTCTTTACCCAAACCGGATCATTTACCCGAGACAAAAGCGTATTTCTCAGCTGGAAGCTCTACCTCCGCTAATTCTTTTGACTGTTTGTCAGATTGTACAGCAAGATCAAGTTACCGAAACCACATTTTGTTTGAGAATGGATATAAATAAACTCCCACCTATCAAAACTATCTGCAATAAACATGGTGGGGAGAAAGCCATCTGACATCTGCAGGATAGATGGATGGATTGTGAAAATGATGATGGAATTTTCCTGGTGACAAATGAGAAGGCACGCCGTCTTCTGAATGGTAATCGCCAGCTTCAGAGATTTATGAAGAAGAGATGAGATGAGACTTGACGTTTAAACTCAAGTCATCACTGATGTTTATGAATGGCACCTCGCGTTTATAATTGCATATTAGAGGTTATCTGACTAAGCGTCAAATCTGCCGTCAAGCTCGTTTTGTATCTTTTTCATCCAATTTGATTATTAATATTACAATTAGAGCTGTCAATTTAAAACATTCATTTAGTACAATTAATTATACAAAAAAAAAATTAAAGCTACAAAGAAAAATCCATTATACCAGCCTTAAAATGGGGGAAAATGGATTATGTTAAGTTTTCTGGAAATAAAATGAACCACGTATTAACTTTTAAAGCCAATATTTGCAAAAAAAATATTTAAATGTCTATTTAATACTTTAATAATACAACAATGCTGTATTATTATTATTATTATTTTGCCTTATAAACTTTGTATTATCTTAATTTTGGGACTGTTTCTAAACAAATATTGATATACACAATATAAACTGTGATTGATTTAAACAATAAATAAGCCTATCATGTGATTAATTCATTATTTTGTAATTAACCGAAAGCCCCTATTATAATATTCATATTTTCAACATTCAAAAACAACCATAGCTACTGAAAGTTTTTTGTTTTTTTGCCACAAGTCTGTATTTGATTTAATTTCCCTCCTCAGCGAACTGACTGCAATTGCTAGTGTGATGGATGAATGTAGACAAACAATGGGAGCGGGTGAGGATGACTTTTATCTTGAAGAAGGACGGTTGTGAGGCCAGTGTTGTCCTTGTGAAAACACAAGCTCAGGGCGTTTAGCAGCAGAGTATCCGCTGCTTATGCAGTTCCCTGACCTTGTTCACACAACACTCTGAGCAGCTGCCTCTGACATTACTTTCTCATTAGTTACGGATGGTGCACCCACAAATCTTCGCACACAAACTGTACACACACACACACACACACACACAATCAAACTGGCAGTGTGGGTAAACGTGGCTGCATGCAGATGTGGCTGTACTTTCTGTTAATTAAGTCCTGTTAACGTGGTCTATTGTTAAAGTGATTTCCCACATAATGCCAACTAACAAATTTGTCTTGTACTGCATAACTCTCATTAATTTTACCCCCTACAGTTTTCAGTTGCTTTATTTCACTTCAAAAGGAGAACTGATTAATGTTATTCATGTTTACAACATATATGTGTGTTTAAAAATATTGTTGATAAATGAAAATAAAAAGTATTTGTATTTGTTAAAAAAACTATAATTTCTCATCCTCATATTGTTTTAAACCCACATGCTGATGGGTTAAACGCACAAGAAAATGCTTTTTTAATTAACACTGTTTTTTCCAAATACTAATCATATTTGTGAAGTGCCAAAAATACAGCAAAATAGGTTTTATGCTGCATAAAATGGCATAAAAACATTAAAAAGTAGTCTATATGGCAACCCAGGTTCAATTGAAAAAAATGTGCCTGTGTCGCCATCTTTGTGAATAAAATATTATGTTGCTTCTTGCATGATTTGTAACACTTTCAAAGTGAAATGTCTAGGGAGTGGTGCTAAAATAACATTCAGTTTTATCCAAAACAGATGAATGTGAATCTGGCTACATTTAGGGTGCTTTCACACTAGCACTTTTGTGTACACCCGAGTTCGATTGACGTCAGAGTTCGGTTCATTTGGATGATGTGAACGCTGTCTTCCGAAGTCGGGTGCGCACCTGCGCACCGTAGGCGAGTCCGCTTAAAAAGGGTGGTCTGGAGTACGGTTCAAATGAGTTCCAGTATGGTTCGCTGTTGATGTGAACGCAATCACACCAAATCACGGAAGTAAACAGCAATTAATGATGTATTATTTGATAAAAATGTGTGTTTGTGTGTGTTTCATTCACTTTCCTGATGAGTGTGACTGACTCGCTGCAAGCAGAAAGCAGAAAATATCTTATTTCTGTTCATTTTCATTTTGTTCTTTAGAGCATTAGCAGTACATTCGTAAAACAGACATAAGTGCTTTATGCACTGAAGCTTTGTAAACAAAACAAACGGTTCAAAAACATAAATATATAAAAGTGCAGATAGCAATCTTATGCATTTTGCCGCTTTCTCCCGCGCCGTCGTTACTAAGCAACGGGGGAAACAGCTGCTGGCTTGATGACGCAAACGAACCGTAGTTCGGACCCAAATAAAATAATATGAACGCAGTCCAGTGGGGGCAGGGGAGGGGGGAGCAATCGAACTCGGGTTCAGACCAGGCAATCGAACCAAGTGTGAAAGCACCCTAAATTACAAGAGTTGTACCCGAGTGCAAGTGCAATGCTGTACCAGGTGAGCTATCGAGCAAGTTTACTATTTCAGAAGAGCCATACAGAGCTGGTAAAAACTATGGTAAAAAAAACTTAAAAAAAAAATAAAAAATAAATCATAATGTAAATGATATTGTCCCCTGAAATCTTGTGGAGATGTTGCATCTATGCATCGCACTATGATTGATGGTTTCATGCATGTATCATAACTGAATGTAATGTGCCAGTTGAATATGTGAAATGGAGAATGAAATTTAAAAAATAAGACTTCAGTCTGTTCCTTACACAGACTTCAGAAGTCTTTAAAAACACATACATTCACACACACAAGATAAATGTACTATTTTATGGTTCTTTATGATATTTTTGTCTTTTAACAAGCTTAAAAAACTTGAGAAATGTTGTATTATATATCAAAGCCCTGCATAAAGACTCAAAAACAATAACAGCATAAAGGTCTAAAACAACATGGCGGTGAGTAAATGATGAGTATATGATTTCCTTTTTGTGTAAACTATTCAATACAACTCCCTACAGCTCAATGACATTTTCAGCGAGTGACTCTTACCTCCCAATGACCTCGTCCAGTAGAAGTACACATGGATGTCCAGTGCGGCTCTACTGGAGTGCACTGTGATTGATCCTGTTTCCCATCCCCCTGCGCCCCAAACGAGCCTCTAAATCCCTGTGAGCCACACAGGAAAAGGCCACATACACGATACCGATCCAGCCCACATCATCTGGACATGAATTCTATATGATAGCATGTTTGTGTGTGACACATTAAGCATGAGCAAAGACCTAAATTATTCATCATTAAAAACCGAGCACCAGAAAATCCATCCCTGATCTATTAAGAAAAACAGTGTTATAACAGATAAAGGACTCTGTTCCTTCTGGATCGATGAGCACAAGCAAACAAAGATGATGAGGTTTTAGAGATGTACGATTAGAAAAAATTAACTCAGCTAATAGATGATGGCTTCTGCTTTCCATTCAGAAAAAAATAAATAAAGTGCACACAAACGCGCACACACACACACACACAGACACACACACACACAAAATAGCAAACAAAATTTGGTGTAGAAACAGTTTTCACTCAGAAACTGCTATTAAATTTCACAAACAATTACAAAGAACCAGCAAGAAACAATTTGAAACGTGAAAAACTGATTCATTTAAATCTACATATATTAATGTCTATGCTTTTCTTTGCAAATCCACATGAGTGTACAGTTGTATTTCCTTTTAACATAAGGAAGCTGTTTCAATAGTTTGTATATAAATTAATGTTGATGATGTTCAGAAATAACATAATTGGCTGGGATAGGTGTATCACTATGCTTTATTAAAATAAACAGCAAGTGGTGTAAAACTGGGCCACTGCTGTCTCTGTTTAACTCAAAAGGTTACATACTGTACATGACAGTATGGATCAGGGGCACAAGCCTTCTCCAGTTACCACCCAAGCAGTTAATCAGAGCACTATTTTTGCCATGACAGCTCGCAGATTTCACGTTGACAAAATGCAGCCTAATTACCCTCTTTTCTTAAAGTCTGTCAAAGACTTGTCATATGTAAGTTTTCACCGCTAGAGGGCACGTTTTCAAAACGAACAAAGAAACAAAGGCGTTCCCTTCCAGGAACTTCGAGCTACGTCCGAAGACGCTATGGGAACGCCATCAGCGTAACCGGCGCTCTGAATATTTTATACAACAGTCTAATGGATGGGCGAGGCGTCACGGGCGGGGTGACGTCACGACGAGGAAGTATATAAGCACGTGCGGCGGAGCACGTCATTCAGCAAGCGCTCTGTGTATTGTCAGTCTGATTTGTGTCTTGTGAGTCTTATTTGGTGTTGTCTGTCTTAGAAACCCAGGAGATTATGCCTAAAGCCAAGGCAAAGACTAGGGGCGATCCCAGATCGCGTTTCAGGTTGTGTGTTAGTCCCTGCCCTCGTTACATCACGAGTGGGGACACACACAACCTGTGCGTGGTCTGTTTGGGTGCGGAGCATGCGGCGTCGGCTCTCGAGGGAGCCGATTGCCCGCACTGTGAGAGGCTCCCGCTGCGCACACTCCGCACCCGGAAGGCTCTCTTTGAGAAGGGAGCCTTCGCGAGCCTCCCACGCGGTGCTGGCCCCGCTGCTGCCGAGGCAGAGCGGCTGCTACACTTGTGGGGCTCGCAGGCTGATCTGGCTGGCGGGAGTGAGACGGGCATGTCTCTATCTCCTCCCGTATCCGCCAGATCTGGTGTCCCGTCTCTCGGGGAAGCGGTTACTTCCCCCAGAGATGAGGACTCAGCGCTTCGTCTATCTTCCTCCGAGGAGGTTGATGTGACGAGCGTTGAAGGGGTTGCGCCGCCTCTCTCGCCCCAATACGAGGAGCTTTTAGAGGTGGTAACTCGGGCAGCGGCCAAGCTTGACATCAGTTGGCCCCCCGAGAAAACAGCTGTGCCGCAGTCCAGCCTGCTGGACGAGCGTTTTCTGCGCTCGCGGCCGCCACCTCTACGCAGGAGCCTTCCTTTTTTCCCCGATCTCCACACCGAGGTGTCGAGATCCTGGGCGAAACCGTATACATCCCGCCCTTTCGTTCCCGCGTCAGATTACTACGGTAATGTGCGGGAATTGGACGGGCGTGGATACAGGGCGATGCCCCGGATTGAGCAGACGCTTGCGGGCTATCTGTCTCCTTCCATGGCGTCGTCCTTGAAGGCTCCTACCCTGCCCACTAGGCCTCTGCGCACCACATCATCCCTAGTGGGCAAGGGGTATGCGGCAGCAGGACAGGCTGGTGCGTGTCTGCACACGATGGCTGTGTTGCAGGCGTACCAGGCCGAACTGCTGAAGGAGTTAGATGAGTTCGGGCATATCAGAGCCGACGATATCTCAGAGCTCAGGAGAACCGCCGATTTGTCTCTCCGTGCCACCAAGGAGTCGGCCCGTGCGATCGGCCTCTCCATGGCAGCTATGGTGGCAGCGGAGAGGCATTTGTGGCTGACCCTGTCCGATATCAAGGAGAAGGACAGGGTCTGCCTCCTGGACGCCCCGCTTCAGCCTTCTGGCCTGTTCAGCGACGCTGTGAGCACCGTCGTCGACAGGTTTCAGGAGGCCCGCAGGCAAGCGGAGGCGTTTCGGCGGTTCCTTCCCTGCCGCTCTCTAACTCTGGAGGCTGCTGGGCGGGAGCAGCCTCCTCCGCATACCAGCTCCTCGCACAGGACTGCGCAGAAAGAGAGCGTCGCCTCTCGTGCTCCCCCGAGACGGAGCCGAGGGCAGCGGCGCTCCGCGCCAGGGACTTCAAAGCCCAAGACAGACCTGAGGGATGTCTTGGCGGCCAAGAGGTCCGCGGCAAGGAAGTCCTGATGGGCGAGCCTTATTCTCAGGTTCTACCGCCTGTGACTTCAGCGGGCCTGAGAGACTCGCCTCAGCCGCCAGATTACGCGTCTCCTGTCGGTGCGCCACAGCAAGACAGCGGTCTGGCCGCTTCTCTAACACCAGAGGTCAGTCTCGAGAGTCCCTTAGTAGATCGTTTGGCAGCCTGGCAACGGCTGCCGAACGTGTCTCTCTGGGTCCTGCGGACGGTAGAGGCTGGCTATTCCATCCAGTTCGATGGGCCACTCCCACGGTTCAACGGGGTCTGTGTGACTACGGTCCGCCCCGAGCAGGCTCTGGTCCTGGAACAGGAGGTCAACACTTTGCTAAAAAAGGAAGCCATAGAGTTGGTTCCACCTCACGAAGTGTACACCGGCTTCTACAGCCGATACTTCATTGTTCCGAAGAGGGACGGAGGGCTGAGGCCCATACTGGACTTGCGTCTCTTGAACCTCTCAGTCAGATCGCTGAAGTTCAAGATGCTGACGGTCAAGCAGATCGTATCTCAAATCAGGTGCGAGGACTGGTTTGTCACAAAAGACCTCAAAGACGCCTATTTCCATGTGTCCATCCTTCCCTCTCACAGGAAGTTCCTGAGGTTCGCTTTCGGGGGCAAAGCATACCAATATCGGGTTCTTCCCTTCGGCCTAGCACTCTCACCCCGCACTTTCACCAAGTGTGTAGATGCGGTCCTGGTCCCGTTGCGACTGCAAGGCATCCGCATACTAAATTATATCGACGATTGGTTGATCCTTGCTCAATCAGAGCAGTTGGCAGCTCGGCATCGAGATGTCGTTCTTGCCCACATGAAAGATTTGGGGTTAAGACTAAACGCCAAAAAGAGTGTGCTTTCTCCAGCTCAGAGAACCACTTATCTAGGCGTGGTGTGGGATTCGACCACGATGCAGGCTCGTTTGACCCCTGCTCGGATCGAGTCGATCCTCACGGCAGTCAGGAGAGTGCGAGAAGGCCAGCCATTCACTGTCAAGCAGTTTCAAAGGCTGCTTGGGCTCATGGCAGCTGCGTCCAGCGTGATTCCTTCTGGCCTGCTGTACATGAGGCCCATACAGTGGTGGCTCAAGACCAGGGGGGTCTCCCTGAGGGGAAACTCGCTCCGCGCTGTCAAGGTGTCACGGCGCTGCATCCGTGCCTTAGACATGTGGACGAAACCCTGGTTCTTGTCCCAGGGCCCGGTGCTGGGAGCTCCTTGTCGCCGCGTCTCGCTAGCGACGGACGCTTCCCTCACCGGTTGGGGTGCGGTCATGAGTGGCCACCCTGCCCGCGGTCTGTGGAGTGGTCGCCACCTGACGTGGCATATCAACTGGCTAGAGATCCTAGCTGTGTTCCGTGCTCTCAAGCACTTCCTCCCAGACCTGAGAGATCGCCACGTGCTGGTCCGCACCGACAGCACGGCAGTGGTCTCTTACATCAACCACCAAGGAGGTCTGCGATCGCGCCCCTTGTACAAGCTGGCACACCAGATCCTTGTGTGGTCCCAGGGCAAGCTCCTATCATTGAGAGCTGTGCACATTCCTGGGTATCTCAACATCGGAGCAGACGTCCTGTCGAGACAGGGGCCGAGGCCCGGGGAATGGATGCTTCACCCCCAGGTGGTGAAGCAGATCTGGAAGGTTTTTGGCCAAGCACAGGTGGACCTCTTTGCGACTCGAGAGTCGGCGCAATGTCCCCTTTGGTTCTCTCTAGCTCCTCCAGCGCCTCTGGGACTGGATGCTATGGTACAGACCTGGCCGAGGCTTCGTCTGTACGCCTTCCCTCCGATCGCTCTGCTCCCTGGAGTTTTGGCGAGAGTGCGCCGGGACGCGGTCAGCCTACTGTTAGTAGCACCGTTCTGGCCGAGCCGAGTATGGTTCTCGGATCTGATTTCCCTCCTCGACGGCACCCCGTGGCCGGTACCGATCAGGAGCGATCTCCTCTCACAGGCCGGGGGCACCCTTGTGCACCCCCGCCCGGAGTGCTGGAGGCTGTGGGTGTGGCCCCTGAGGGGGCACAACTCATAGCTTCCGGTCTGTCAACCGAGGTTGTCGAGACCATCCTCCAATCCAGAGCTCCCTCTACGAGGAAACTGTACGCCTTGAAGTGGAAACTCTTCGCTTCATGGTGCGGGGACCGCCAGCTCGACCCAGTCAACTGCCCGATCCGTGCAGTTCTGGAGTTCCTGCAGGCCCGTTTCTCCGCAGGGTTAACCCACTCCACTATTAAGGTCTACGTGGCAGCTATCTCGGCGTACCACGCCCTTATCGGTGGCCAGTCAGTGGGCAGACACCCCCTGGTTACACGTTTCCTCCGCGGTGCGCTGAGGCTGAGGCCGCCTGTACGACCCCTTGTCCCCACGTGGGACCTGGCTGTGGTACTAGAGGCTCTGGGCAGAGCACCCTTCGAGCCTCTCGGGGAGATAACTGATAGACTCCTCACGATCAAGACCGTCTTTCTGCTGGCTATCACCTCTCTGAGGAGGGTGAGTGACCTCCAGGCCCTATCTGTGGCCCCTTCGCATATCGACTTTGCGCCCGGTTCGGCGAAAGTCTTCCTCTACCCCCGTGCGGGGTACATACCGAAGGTTCTGACGGTCGTACCACAGCCGGTCGTACTCCAGGCCTTTTGTCCTCCTCCCTTCAGGGAGCCCGACCAGGAAAGGCACAACTGTGTGTGTCCAGTGCGAGCACTGGACGCATACATCCACAGAGCTGCCCTGTGGAGAAAGACGGACCAATTGCTCGTGTGCTTTGGTCCGCCTAAGAGGGGTCTTCCAGCTTCGAAGCCCACTCTTAGCAGGTGGATAGTGGATGCCATCAATCTGGCGTACGAGACCTCTGACCTTCCCCCGCCGTTGGGAGTCAGAGCACACTCGACCCGAGGTGTGGCGGCCTCCAAGGCCTTCTGGGCAGGTGTCTCCATGCAAGACATCTGCAACACTGCTGGGTGGTCCACGCCCCTGACATTCGCCAGGTTTTACAACCTCGACATCAGAGCCACTCCAGGCTCCTCCGTCCTTTCAGCCTGACACCAGGCAGGGACTTGTCAGTCTGGCGGCGTTGGTATTGCGTTCCCATAGCGTCTTCGGACGTAGCTCGAAGTTCCTGGAAGGGAACGTACCAGGTTACGTATGTAACCCAGGTTCCCTGAAGGGAACGAGAGCTACTTCCCGAGCCACACTTCCGGCATCCCTGCCAGCGCTTGCTTCATGACTTGAAGCTGACGCGGGCTCCGCCGCACGTGCTTATATACTTCCTGGTCGTGACGTCACCCCGCCCGTGACGCCTCGCCCATCCATTAGACTGTTGAATAAAATATTCAGAGCGCCGGTTACGCTGATGGCGTTCCCATAGCGTCTTCGGACGTAGCTCTCGTTCCTTTCATGGAACCTGGGTTACATACGTAACCTGGTACGTTGTTCGATGACGCCGTAACTGAGTGTGGAATCATGGGAGTTGTCGTCTTCATCCACACAGCCGATGCAATCCGACGGGACTCGGGCAGAAATCATGTTAATGGATGAGTTAATGTATTAAAGATTTATTAACGTCGTAGTATGAAGCAGGGTGAGGCTGAAAGCCGTCGAAGCAAAACAATGCCGCTGAACAAGCGTGACACACGGCTCGAAAGCAGCGGAGCTGTTATTATGCCACATTCGACCGCTTCCACTCCTTCCGGTCGAGTGTGTTTTATCACACTGGATCCATTTGAAAGTTCTGTTATAATGCTACTCTGTGCGGTCGTTACAATAAAACGCATATCATAATAAAGTGTCTTTGGTGTTTCCATGTTTTCTACAAAACAAAACCGGAAACTGAGGGTGTAATGACGTCATTGGCAGGCGACACAATGACCAGGCACGAGCCACTATTTAAAATGCCTATTTCTCTGAATTTAAACATTCTTCGAAACATTTGGGATAATGTAAGTACAGAAGTCAGCAAAATATATAACACTGTTCTAGTGATTTTTGGATATTTTGATAAAAAAATCTTGCATATTGTGCCTTAACATATGTCAATGCCTTCACACAGTTAGTAGGCTACTATTCCTATTATTGGTTGTCAAAAGTTAAGTTTAACTGACTGAGCAAAAGAGCATGAGGAAATTGATGTTGATTCATATTTGACACATGAATGGCAGGCTGTAGAATTCATTTAAACAGCTAAAGATGTCTTAAAATCTTTGAAAATTTTAATAAAAAGTTATTGTCATTTTAATTGGCCGGTATTTGACTTATTAGAAGAAAAAAACTATTTTTTGAACTGAAAGGGAAAAATGTAATAATTAGATTAATAAAGCATTAGCTTCATTGAAAGCAGAACGATCCTTAAGGAATAAAAGTGTGGCCATTATAATACCTCAAAGCGGGAAGTCTGCAAATCTCTAACTGCTCAATCCGCACACAGGGCACAAGTACTCATGTTGCCAACCATCACCATGGCAGCTGAGGGTGGGGGTCAGGGAGGCGCTCTCGGTGCTGACAGGCTGGCAGCGCTGGTGACAAGTGGCCATAAGTTCTCCCCAGTGGAAACCTGGGATTGTGCCTGCTGCAGCACTCATGAAACAAACTATTAATACAGAACTAATCCTATTCATGCCGCATAATAATGATTGAAATTAAATCTCTACTACAATAGCTTTTATGAGCTGCAATATGATCTATACAGCAGTTTAATAAAAATAATGTTAATATTCAATACTTTTATATAACAGACACAGTATTGACAGATCACAATAAGTTGATTAGTGCTGTAAAACGAGTAATTTCGATTAATCACATCCAAAATAAAAGTGTTTGTTTACATAATATATGTGCGTATTGTGTATGTGTCCAAATGTCCATATTTGAGTTTTCCTGTTCCTGTCCTCGTTTAGTGTGATTATTAGTTCATTATAGTCTCTGTCTGTGTGTATTACTTACCTAGTGTTCTTAAGCCCTGTGTTTCCGTGTCTTCAACATCCGCTGTTATATGTTATACCCGAGTCCCTTTGTTTGTTTGATTAAAGTGTCTGCAGGTCTTAAGTGTATGTTTCAGTATTTTCCTGCATCTCCTCATTTCTCCCTGTGTGGATCGTGTCACATATATTATGTAAACAAATTTTATTTTGGATGTGATTAATCCCGATTAATCATTTGACAGCACTAGTTATGATATATAAAAATATATATTTGAAATTAAAGCTATATATAATGCTAGCTATATATAAAATGTCAAGTGAGGGATATTGTACATCCAGCAAATTGTTATCGCAGAATAAACTTTGACACAAAATATTGATTTGAGCTGTAATATTTTATTAATTCATTAAACGCAAAGCTTCCACAAAGAAAAACATTTAATAAACAGCTTCTTGACAAAGTTTAGACAAGATGGACATTTAAGGCATAATATATATGTACAGTGGTGTGAAAAAGTGTTGGCCCCCTTCCTGATTTTTTTTTCTTTTCTCATGTTTGTCACACTTTAATGTTTCAGATCATCAAACAAATGTAATCAAAGATAACACAAGTAAACACAACATGCAGTTTTTGAATGAAGTTGTTTTATTATGAAGGGAAAACAAAATCCAAACCCACATGGCCCTGTGTGAAAAAGTGCTTGCCCCCTAAACCTAATAACTGGTTGGGCCACCCTTAGCAGCAACAACTGCAATCAAGCATATGCGTTAACTTGCAATGAGTCTGTTACAGCACTGTGGAGGGGTTTTCGAGCATGAACCGCCTTTTTAAGGTCATGCCACAGCATCTCAATAGGATTCAGGTCAGGACTTTGACTAGGCCACTCCAAAGTCTTCATTTTGTTTTTCTTCAGTCATTCAGAGGTGGATTTTCTGGTGTGTTTTGGATCATTGTCCTGCTGCAGAACCCAAGTTCGCTTCAGCTTGAGGTCATGAACAGATGGCCGGACATTGTCCTTCAGGATTTTTTGGTAGACAGCTGAATTCATGGTTCCATTTATCACAGCAAGTCTTCCAGGTCCTGAAGCAGCAAAACAGCCCCAGACCATCACACTACCACCACCATATTTTACTGTTGGTATGATGTTCTTTTTCTGAAATGCTGTGCTACTTTTACACCAGATGTAATGGGACACACACCTTCCAAACAATTCAACTTTTGTCTCGTCAGTCCACAGAGTATTTTTCCCAAAAGTTTTTTGCCAGATGTTTTCTGGCAAAACTGAGACAAGCCTTTATGTTCTTTTTGCTCAGCAGCGGTTTTCGTCTTGGAACTCTGCCACGCAGGCCATTTTTGGCCAGTCTCTTTCTTATGGTGGAGTCATGAACACTGACCTTAACTGAGGCAAGTGAGGCCTGCAGTTCCAGTTTTTTAGATGTTGTTGTGGGGTCTTTTGTGACCTCTTGAATGAGTCGTCGCTGCACTCTTGGGGTAATTTTGGTTGGCCGGCCACTCCTGGGAAGGTTCACCACTGTTCCATGTTTTTGCCATTTGAGCATAATGGCTCTCACTGTGGTTCGCTGGAGTCCCAAAGCTTTAGAAACGGCTTTATAACCTTTTCCAGACTGATAGATCTCAATTAATTTCTTTATCATTTGTTCCTGAATTTCTTTGGATCTCAACATGATGTGTAATTTTTGAGAATCTTTTGGTCTACTTCACTTTGTCAGGCAGGTCCCATTTAAGTGATTTCTTGATTGCGAACAGGTGTGGCAGTAATCAGGCCTGGGTGTGGCTAGAGAAACTCAACTCAGGTGTGATAAACCACAGTTATGTTTTAACGAGGGGGGGCACTTTTTCACACAGGGCCATGTGGGTTTGGATTTTGTTTTCCCTTCATAAAAAAACCCCTTCATTTAAAAACTGCATGTTGTGTTTACTTGTGTTATCTTTGATTAATATTTAAATTTATTTGATGATCTGAAACATTAAAGTGTGGAAAAACATGCAATAAAATACAAATTCAGGAAGGGGGCCAACACTTTTTCACACCACTGTATGTATTCCTATGTAAATAAAGGACATAATTTATTTATTTTGTGCACTATACACATTTATTTGTCATTCACACTTCCTCATTTGTTCATTTGTTTTGCAGTTATAGCACTACATATTCATGTTCTGCACTTTCACATTTCTCCATGTTTTTCTGTAGCTCTTGCTTATACATAAAGCAGTCATATAATAAGGTATAAATGGTACAGCAAAATCTCTACCAGCGAACATACTTTATATACCCTATCATTTAAAAGATAATTTTAAGCATCATTTGCTGCATTCTATCGCAAAATGGGTTTTGCTATCTAAAAAAACAGACTGTAAAGGATGAAAACATTAAGTTTTGCAGGATATCCAGGGAGCATGGAAACTGTCTGGCTGCAGTGTGGATGCATACAGGAATGAGTCGGTGCCGACCGGCCTGTGATTCAGATCTCACAGCAGCTAGATCCAGGTTGGCAGGAGAAGATCTGATCATTACACCACCCAAGCTGGTTGAGTGGAGTGCCTATGGCTTTTCTTTTCATTTTCCAAAATTTTCAGACAGGGCTTTGTCTAGTTACAAATGACAGAGTTTCTTTCAATTTCTGCATCTTGACTGCTACCTCAATTCAAATTGAAGAATTTCTGTTCTCTATTAAATTCTGAATGATGCACTACAACTGAGCTTCATTATGAAAGGTCTTTTTTTAATAAATTAAACTTCCAAAGATTTTTATTACAGTATTGTAAATAGGGTGGCCATCTGTCCAGTTTAGGTCGGACAGTTCCCAGACAGCAAGCAGTGTTGGCCCAGATCCGTCCCACATCTGACCCGCACGGATTTCACACGGGCCAGATGTGGGCCGGATCTGGGCCAAAACTATGTTGCTGTATGGGTTACTATGTCCACCTACCAGCACACATACTTGAGTAGATGCACATTTGTCCTATATATATATATATATATATATTTCTGTCATGACAACTCTCAGAGGGATTGGTATGGTAATGTACATGACAATGTTAATGTATTTGGTCTTGACAGAATAGATCTGCTACGCTGCTGCTGCTGCTGAGGCAGATCAAGTACCGGGACTTGCTACTGCCAATACATCCACAACATGCTGCTGTGAGCATGTAAGAAATACTACTACTGCACATATAATACTCATGAAGTAACCCCCATCTAGCATACATGAATAACCTCGTAGCAGATCTATACAGGTGAAGCTGGGGAAGGTAGGGGGTTTCTGAAGCATGCTGCAAACTGCTACAGCAAACAAAAGCCAGGTATCTGAATATTGAGCAGTGAGCTCATGAGCTCAATTGTTTATTGTTTATTATCGACTGTTTTTGTTTCTAGTCCACCAACAGAAATGATTCAAAACAGTGGCGGCAGAATCATTATGTCTCTGATCAACACAGTGGTGTTTCGTTCCTGAATGATTCAGCTGTTTTGAACGACTCTGTTGTTTGAAATAATCAATGATTTATTCATTTAGACAATGACTTACCACCACCTACTGGCATTTTAAGTTTCATGTATTTTCCAACGTTTTATGTTTCTATAGATAATATTTTATATTTAATACAATAAGCTCATAACAATTTATACAATTGTAAACTGCATTGTAAATGTATGCATGTACACAAGGTTGGAAAAGTTGCACTGAATAAATAAATAAATACATACATATACATACATACGCAAGGCCAAATATTGTCCCTTAAGGGGATATTTCACCCAAAAAAAATAAATAAATAAAGTATTTTAATATACTCATTACTCACTCTAAGAGAAGCATGTCTGGTAACACTTTAGAATAGGGAACACTTATTCACTATTAACTACGACCTTTCCCTCAATAAATTCCTTATTTGCTGCTTATTAATAGTTGGGAAGGTAGTTGTTAATTTAGGTATTGGGCAGTATTAGGGATGTAGAATAAGGTCATGTAGAATAAGGCATTAATATATGCTTAATTACTACTAATAAATGGCTAATATTCTAGTAAATATGCATGCTAATAAGCAAATAATTAAGAGATCCTAAAATAAAATGTTACTGAATTTCTTTATTCTGTTGAACACAAAAGTAGATATTATGAAAAAGGTGGGTATCCATTGCTGGTAGCCACTGGTTCCATAGTATTTTTCTCCATACTATGGAAGTGAATGGCTACCAGCAACTGTTAGGATACCCACATTCTTCAAAATATCTTCTTCTGTGCTCTGTGGAAGAAAGAAACTCATATAAATTTGGAAAAACATTAACATAATTTTTCAGTTTTTATCCTGGCTTCACTGAGTACTGCAAAGTGTCCTCCTTTCTGTTGTTTTAGTAATTGCCACCCTAATTGTAAATTTGAAAATTACATTCTCCTCCTCCTCAAACGAGTGCCCAAGTGCAAAAATCAATTGTGAACACTTGAAATACTTGAATCTCCACTCATAATCTGTATGCTTTTCAAGCAACTCTTCCTTTCACAGGTCTCTTCTGAGTCTCTGCATGGGTCTCGCAGTCTTCCGGTGCCTGTTCATGACTGCATGTGTTTTGGCTATTAGCATTCCCACTGCCTGCGCTAATAGGAGTGCGTTATCACAGCTGTCTATTCAAGTCTTCCCCCTCATCACTCACATCCCATTGCACCAAGCCTTTTCCGCTTAAGATGTGTCCTTTCAAGAATAATCGCGTACTCAGAGTCGGGCCTCACAATCACAATCCAATGCAGCTAATGTTGAGAGGGGTCACAGGCAAAAGCACTGAGTGATGCAATTTTAGGCCATAAACACGGTAACAAAAATCATAAACTGCAGGGAGCTAAAGCAGGCCGATCTCTCTGCAGGAGGTCGGCACTAACAAGCCGTGGCTGCTTTGCGCAGGGCCTGCGGCACTAGAGGAAAGAGCCTCCTAGAGCGTCCTTGAGCACAAATGGTGTGCAGATGTACTGGTAAGGTCCCGTGCTGGGGCCCAGTAAGAGCGACCTGTCTGTCCACTCGCACAGTATAGTGGGGGTGCTGGCGAAGTGCCATTGCCTCATACAGCGGCCATGTGCTCCGAGGTCTGCTGACTCTATCACCCTGCTGACCCTCATTGCGTAAGCATGGACGGAAATAGAAGTGCAGGGGTCCTCCTCATCTAGTATTGCTTGAAGGAAGAACAAGTTTACTTCTGAATGTTTCGCGAGTGACTACGTAAAGAGAATGCACATTTCAGAGGTTAATAGTAGATGGTTATCACATCTCTAAAGCACTACTCAGATGGAAGTAGTTTTATGTAGTAATTTTAAATATATACATACTCTACCATTCAAAGGTTTGGGGTCGGTAACAGGGTTACTACTGTTAACTAAAACTAAAATCATGAAAAAAAACACTTCACTTAAAAGCTTAAGTTCAGTTATACAAATCATGTTTAACATAAATTACATTAAACCAACTTTAAAAATCAAGTTGAATCTCACAGAACTTTAAAAAGAAAAACGATGAAATTGCTAAACCTATTTTGAGGTTAAAAATATAAGTTGCCATGACTTACTGATCATATATATATATATTTTTTTTTTACAGTGGATTATCAAAACAAAAAAAAACTATATGGACACATAAATAAAAACAAAACTAAAAACTAATACATGAAAAAAAAAAAACTAAAACTTTAACGTAAAATAATAATAAAAAAATACCAATGATACTAAAATAACACAGATTTTTTTTTTTTATTAAAAGAAGTCTCATGCTCACCAAAACTGCATTTATTCCTGCATTTATTATAAAAATATAATAAAAAGAGTAATACTGGTAAAATGTTAATAAATAAAAGGTACAGTTAATAAACAAAAGGTACAGCCTCTTTAGTTGTTAATGGCAAACCTAAATTTTCAAGCAGCTATTACTCCATTGCCACATGATCCTTAATAAATGCTGATTTGGTACTTAAAAAATATTTCTCATTATCAATGTTGAAAACAGTTGTGCAGCTTAATATTTTGTGTGGAAACAATGATTTGTTTTGGGAGGATGACTTGTTCATCTTTTCTTTAAGATTTTTTGAATAGAAAGTATAAAATAACAATGTGAAACAATGTAACTGTCACTTTCAAACAAAATAACGTGAAATTATATATATATATATATATATATATATATATATATATATATATATACATACATACATACATACACACATATACATATACATATATATATATATATATATATATATATATATATATATATACATACAATTAAGAATATATATATATTAGGGGTGGCACGGTACATGTATTCGTACCGAACCGTCGCGGTACGGGCATCTCGGTTTGGTGCATGAGGCCTTACGACGAATACAGGCAATTCACCCTCAATCCTGAAGGGGGCGCCCGCAGTAATGCAACGCTGTTTGATAACCGCCAGCAGAAGAACAGCGAATGCCATGTAGTGCCATACATATCCCTTCTAGCCTTAACCATGAGTTGCGCGCTTGAAAATGAAGCCCACTAGACAATGACCATGTGCTGATTCTAAACGCGTCTCTCACATAGACTGACAAAGGAGTATACTTTAAAGTCTTGCGCACTCAACTGTTTGCGAAATGGAGCTTTGTGCTCGTGTATCCTACCTCTCTCATTTGTCACAAATACAAATATTCCATAATATTTCCATATTTGCGATGTAACGTATCTGAATGCTAAACTATTATTTATGTAAATTATAGGCTTTGTACTTCAGTCGCATTCCAACGGTGACACAGAGGTGGGTGTGCTGATGTTTGGCTCACTGTATTTTATTTTGATAAAGTACCAACTGCGCTGTAAAGTTAGCAATGCTGGAACGGATGTGCTTTTTTTTTTTTTTTTTTTGTGTGCGTGTGTGTGTGCGCGCGATTACTTCAACAGTTCCTTATACCAGCAGAATCAACTTTAAACACTTATTGTGACATATGTTTTGTGCTAATACAATCAAAACACACAAGATTTATGTATAGACTCGGTTGGTTATGTCTAAATTGAAAGTAAACAGCTGAGAGAAACGGATGCGCGCCTGTATATTAGATGCATGCAGGTCTTAAAGTGACAGGACACTAAACATGCTGCCGACTGTAATTAAAGGGATTGTTCACCCTGAAATTTAATTTCTGTCATTATTTTTTCACTCACATGTTTTCCCAAACCTGTATTAATTTCTTTCTTCTGCTGAACCCAAAAGAAGATATTTTGAAGATTCAGGGTAGCCAAACAGTTGCTGGTCCACATTGACTTTAACAGTAGGAGAAAAAAAAAATACTATGGAAGTCACTGTGGACCAGCAACTGTTTGGTTTTCCACATCCTTCAAAATAGCGTTTATGTTTAGCAGAAAAAGGAAACTCATTCAGGTTTAAAACAACTTTTGAGTGAGTAAATGAAGGTATAAAAATAAAACGTGAATTATTCCTGTAATGTTAATAAAACACCAAACAAAAAGAGAAAAAACACTCACTACTCTTGACTGAAAAACTTTAATACAGTTGCTTTAATAGGAATCAATCTATATAGTGTTTTATTTTTATATTATATTATTACAGTTTCTTGAATGCTCCTGCTAAATACACCTATTGTAGAGTACCTGAAAATACAACACGGTTTATTTTATTTGTATAATGTGTGTATTTGTAATGTGTATCCTTGCTCTAATTTTTTAATAACAAAGATGAAATAATGACAACGATTTTATCTTCACCCACTTTGGCCTAAATATCCACCATGCTTTTTTATATTTTGTTAACAGTGTTCAGATGGGAAGTTATACCCAACTGGTATTTTACTCCAAACAGTTGTCCAAACAGTCCATAAAGAAGGCGCACTGAGCAAAAAATCAACACATTTTGCTCACAGTATTTGACAAAGGTCAAAACAAATGAGAAGAAGCTTTGTATAACAATAATAAACCACAATTGCTGTCATTCCAGACAGGATTACTGCTCTCAGACGACCATAATTGCTCCGTGATTTAAAAACACCATCTCGTTCGATTCTGACAGGATTAAAATCACCAAACACATCAGTGAAACACAAAGTTACATGACCTCCTCAGGGAAAACCAGATCTGTCCAAAAACGCTTCATCTACATAAACATCAACAGCAGAAAACTGTTAAAAACGTATACCACTAATGTGGCCGTTTTAACAAAGCGCTGTTTGTGATTTTTATTAATACATTTGTTTTTGCCAAAGGATATCTAATGGACAATAGTTTAGCAAAATTTAGTAGGACACATGCTATTCTAGTTAGAGTCATGCAAAAAGCACAATTGCTGCTTTCATGGATTTGTTTATTTGTATTTTAAGTAAAAGCTCTGATTGTTTGAAATAATGAAGCATTATTCAATTTAGATACACACACATAATGAAAAACCACTATGGAGTCTTCTAAGATAAATACACACACTGCTTTCCCAAGAAAAGTACTTTTT
Organism: Barbus barbus; assembly: GCF_936440315.1. NCBI lineage: Eukaryota > Metazoa > Chordata > Actinopteri > Cypriniformes > Cyprinidae > Barbus > Barbus barbus. The sequence goes on along the minus strand of NC_136732.1, from coordinate 34,879,878 downwards.
ATAGATAGAAACTCTTTCCTTCTGGTATAAAGGGCCTTGATTTCAACTTGCATTTGTTATGGTTTATTTCAAGGCATTATATATGCAGAGAAATACTGTCATTCTGTTTCTCTGTATTCCCTCCTGTCTCTGCCCTGAGGGCACATGTAAGAAGGTTTTTGTGTCACACGGGAGAGGAAGGTTCTCCTAGTCTAGCCTTTTGTAAAAAAACAGGATGAAAAAAAGCTAGCTGCCAACAGCGGCTTGTCACTGTTATGTTGACCTGAGCTGTTGTGGCTGAGCCCTTCAATGGTGCCACCCACAGCAGCTCTCCTTTCTTATGTTGAAGCCTCCTGCATTTTTCCTAGAACCGTTCATTCTATGAATGACGGAGGAGCCGAGTTAAACTCGGCTGACAGGTGAGCACTGATATGGAATACAAGGCCATTCCTGAAATTACGTGAGGTTACAGTGTTCTGTAATCTTATTGGCAGTATAGTCATTCACTCTTGCTACTGTAGGTATTGGCCTATTAGCATTTGTATAGGATGATTGTATCTAATATCCAGCTCGCTGGTCTTATTTTCTGCTCTTAAACAATGCAGCAAGATACCAAACATCATAACTGGATTTACTAAATTCAATGGGATAAGATACAGTGAGTTTATCATTTTGATTGCTGGACTGGATCTTGTATAAACACTATGATTTGGTTAGTAAAATATTTTGATTATTTGGCAAATATTGCAATCACAATATTATTAACATTTAACATATCTAATTGCTACTGCTATTTGGATATCGATGTGTGTGTGTGTGTGTCTGTACATATATACATATATATTTATATATGGGGCGTTTCCTTCGAGGAGGCAGTATTAACAATATAATAGGGAGGCAATATTAACAACGCAAATATTACTAAATAGGACATTAAAAGCATAAAAGTCACTCGCTTTTATAAAAGTAACTCTGTCAGACAACGACACCCGCAGGTAAAGTTACAGCAGAGGCTTGCCTCCCTTCAGTCCATAGACTTCCAACAGAGACCCCATAGTGTTCCTGTGGGTTTAATGGGGGGTAATTGAGAATGAATGGGGGAAAATCACGTGAGAGGAGGCAAATTGGATATGATCGGTTATAATTGGATGTGATTGGTTCGTGTGATAAATCCCACCTCTTGTTTTTGTGCTTGCTCTTGGCCTGAATGAATTTGAAGAAAATTATGGCATTATTGACTAATTATAAAGTAAGTAAACAACTCAACCACTTAGACAGCCTATCATTGCTTGGAGTCACGTCAAAATAAAACTTGAAATGGCCAGAAAACATGATAACTGTGTCAGTTTTTAGTGAGCATTTAGCTTGATGAAATTAAATATGAATCTCCGTGCCTTTATGACAATGACCCGAAAATAAGTTGACTATTAAAAAGAACAGCTGAACATCAGTTCACAAATAAAAAATGGAGTGTCTATTTACACTACAAGTGCAAATAGCCCGCCTTTTTGGCAGAGGCTATTTACACTAACTCCACCCAGCAACGTGTGATTACTACAGAAGATGATAGTTTATTAACAGGTCCAGTGGCGTAAATGTTAATGCGTAAATGCCTAAGTCATTTTTGATGCGATCGGCCTGAGTTTGAATCCGGCATATACAACAGGCTCATTGGAAATATGTGCCTCTACCTACAGTTCTGCAAAACTCAAAAAACAAATGAATCACTGCAGTTTCCAGTTTTTAATAAACATTAGAAGCAGTAAAAGTCCTACAACATTTATTATTTTCACACAAAGTATGATTTTCAGGTCCACAGTTTCAATTAATAAAACCTAATTTTCGCATAATTACTTGAGGGATATTTTGTTATGAATTCAAAATTTTAACATGCTGTGAGATTTGAAAACTGATGCATTTGAAGGTTAGCGTTACATATCCAGCTTCATATGCATGAGTTTTCTAACTCAGTAGATTTGCTTGGTAGCTCACACAATAGGGCGTTGCACTTCAGTGATGAAGAGTTTGGGTACAAAGCCAGTGAAATTACAGTTCAATAAAACAGCTCAGATCTGCATAAGGAACTTAAAACAGCACGGCTGCATCAACAAATGCATTTTTATATCACTTTTGCATTTATTGAACCAGAATTTTAGCACCACTCACTGGATGTTTCACTTTGAAACTGCCGTGAAACGTACAGTAAGGTATGTAATAATGGTGTTGCAGAAATGTATTTAGAGGCACGTATTTCGAATGAGTCTGGGTTGTGTAAATAGCATATCGCTAAGAACATACTGCTGTTTCACTTAGCCTAAATAGCATCTAACTAAGATTAATAAATACTGTAGAAGTATTGTTCATTCTTAGTTCATGTTAAATAAAGCAGTTAAATAATGTTAACTTTATGAAACCTTATTGTAAAGTGTTTTCAAAATATTGTTAAAATCATTTATAAATTTGTGTTTTCTGCAATTTTTATTCTTTATTATTATTTAATTTCTTATTATTTATAATGTCTATCTTTCTTGTCTAAGAATCTATCTTTCTATCTCTCTCTCTATCTATTAAATATAATATTCTACGTGTATGCATGTATATGTATATTCATGGTGTCTCAGAAACACTTCCAAATCCTGCATACCTTGCTGTGCAAATGCAGTCTGCTGAAACATTTATAAGCCAATTTAATACTCCTGTCCTTTTGGGCAGACACAAAATGGCTGGATGGTCTGAGTGCAAGAACACTCTGTGTTTACCCCTGAACATCTGTTCACCGTGTATTTCATTACACCTTTTCCCAGCTACAACTTTCTAACCTCTGTCCTCGCACCCAGCCTCAATATATCCATGGCGCACTGACTTCAGAACATTAGCTAGACCGACAGAGGGTTATCAGCAGGGCACATTGTTGTGAAAATCAGCATCCAATAAATCTGTCAGCTGACTCCTAGCATGATTTTGATTGGAAATCCAGGGAAAGATGCCAGACTATCTTCCCTGGATTAATCATGGCAGATTAAATCGGGGATAATCTAGTCTAAATAATCCTAAACACCATGGATATTTCATCTGCTCCCTCGCCTCAATCTGTGGCCATAACACCAAAGAGTGTGTGGGAATGCTGAAATACGTAACTATTCTCTTCCTCACATCCAGTTTGACACATTGATCCAGGCTAATAAAGGCTTGGACATGATCCCATAGAAACAAGTCTCTCAGTTTGATTGAGCGTAATATAATGAGCGCCAGCTCACTGAAGACCTTCAGTTCTCATCCCTAAACCATGGCACTTATGGACTGGAATAATCATGAAGAGGAGTGTGCGTGCCCTTGATGTGCTGCTAAAATGTCTTCATTTCTACACCATCAGTCTAAAATCGCATTGCTGGGAGCACTCTGCTGACCCATGACGTATCGATTTGTCAGGTGCCCTGACAAGAGAGAGAGATAACCTGGACAGGTTGTCCTTGGACCTCAGAAGCCTCGTCGAAGGGCTTGTCACCTGTGATCAGCGAGCATGTACTATTCTCCGTTTTCTGCCATTCAGCTGGCCAATCAATGTATAGTTCCTGTCAGCAGCTAGAAAATCAATTGATGTACTGATGGGATGTGACAAGAACAGCCTATATTTGTGTTGGGGGCTGAGCCTGTGTCCCTCTCAGTTAAACTGATTTAAAGCTGATCCAAGCAAAGGACACTGGACATGTTAGGAAAGCTGTCCAGCAAAGGGATCATTTGTAGGGATATCTGGATATTTGGGATTATTTTTTGCACACGCAAAAGCGATCTACAGAAGCTCCCATTGATGTGTGTCTGGATATATATAAGGTCCTATACATTTAGAACAGATAATATATATATATATATATATATATATATATATATATACTAGTGCTGTTAATCAATGAAAATAGTTAATTGCGATTAATCACATTATTGTCATGAGTTAACGCGCGATTAATCGCAATTTAATTGCACATTTTTATTTGTTCTAAATGTACCTTAAATTAATACTTTTCAAGTTTTTAATACTCTAATCACCATGGGCATGGACAAATATGGATGCTTTATGCAAATGTATGTCAATAGTCAACATGGAGCATGAACACTAGATATGTTTCAAAGGTCATAGATGTTTTTCAAAGAACTTGTTCATGTCTATTAGACACATGAAAAAATAAATACCAGGTTTCCATTACTTCTCTTTCTTTGCACTGAGCAATTTACTTACACAAACCTGTTTACATTTTTGCACAACAGGGCAGCTAAATTCTTCTGAACATGCAAAATGTACATTTATAATTTATTCTTAGATTTGTTTGCCTCTCTGTGCCAGAAAGGCAAACTAAATTGATGCAGCTAAATTCTCAATAAAACTGTTTTCATTGGTATATTTGACTGTTTCTGTTGTCAGACAACGGGATGAATATGAAATAGTGACTGAAACGCGACCCATTAAGACTAGGCTACATAACCAGCTCTCCTTTCCAAGATGTTAATCTGCACAAAAATCCTGATAATCGAGCCATCGTCTGATAAAATCAAATACACCTAAGATTACGACAATAGCTGGGCTGTGATTTCGGCTATACTTGCATGTAAAATTAGAGAAGCAACATAATATTTGTGTTTAACTGAAAGCGCTGCTCCTCTCCACCGCTCGCTGAACAGAGCAGACGCACAGAGAGAGAAAGAAAGGGGTGGGTGCGCGCTGGGAAAGCAAGACCTCGCGCTTGCATGGCAGTACTGGCGAGTCTCAGAATGAAACTAAATAAAGTTTGGGCAAACCCTAAAGATTTGTAAAACAAAAATCATGATTAATCACGATTAATTAAGATTTATCACACCTAACATCAAGGTTTTTATATACACTTTTGCCATAATTTCACATTAATCTTCACATTGATGTAAAAACAACATAAAGAGAGTATATTTTTAGTATTTGTTTAGTTTGGCATCATTTTTATGCCTGAAGGCAAGTATCACTGAGACCAACACTACTGATGTCTGTAGGAAATTGTTCTTTCTTTCCTAATATTTAACCATTGACTATAGCCATTCAACATTACAGTATAATTGAAAGCTATCAATTTCTAACATCTATTATACTTAAAAAAAATAACAACTACTAATACTAAAGGGGTCCTATTATGCTTTTTCACTTTTTGAATTTTAGTCAGTGTGTAGTGTGTATGTTTGGGCATAAAACGATCTACAAAGTTACAAATCTCAAAGTCCACTCCAAAGGGAGATATTTAGTTAAAAAAAAATCCCTTTTCAAGAACTACAACGAACGGCTCGTTTGGACTACAAAGTTGTTTTCCTGTATTTATGACATCACAAATGGTAAATCCCGCCTACGGAAATTTGAATTGTTTGGGGGGGGGGGGGGGGGAACGCTTGGTTGAGCTCTGCACGTTTCAAAATCGAAACCCAGTGCGGGTGTTTTTATATTATTGTATTTCTGATACAATAAAATGATACAGAAAATGTTGGATGTCATTTTCATTTCATCTTGTATATAATGTCTGATAAAGCAGGATTTGTGAGCAGAGCTCTGTTTTGTGTACAGCGTTACTGGGGAAACCTCCAGCTCTCTCCCGTTACAACAGCGCCTCTTGCTGGCAGATAATTAATTTGCATATACTATATTAAATATAGATGAATCCTTAAAGCTACAAAAGTTATTGATTTCCTCTTTTTTCTTTTGTTCTTTGATTAACAGATATCACAGCAGCTGGGTTATTAGCTTATTTGGGTGCTATTACTTTAAGAGCTGCCACTGAAGCACTATATAAATGCATATAATGCATACAAATTAAAGCACTATATAAATGCATCATTCATTCATTCATTCACTGCTGAATGTGGCGCGGATCTGACATGCATGCTCATAGTTTCATTCACGCATAAATATGAACTGATACAGGCCACAGCATGTCACCGTATTTGTGCATGCAATTGAAGCACAAGTGCTATGAGCACAGTACTGTATAACAGTTGACAGGGCAGAAAAATGAATTTGACTGACATACGACTTGACAACATCTCATCTGACTGCAGTTCACTGATGTTCTACTGAAGCGCTTTCATAACCTGTACCATTTTCTGCACTTGTTTTACTAGCACCAGGCAGTGAGATGCAGTGGAGTGCGCGTCTGAAAAGTCTCCTGTTTAATGTGGTCGTAAATGTCTTTCTGCTTTTAAATAAACACAATTCTTGTCATGAAAAAAAGCAGCAGTTGTGAGTGCCACGCACACATGCCACACACACACACATATTAGTTTTTAATATAAAATAATATATCAAAGATATTGATATATATTGATATATTTTTATATAAATGTATAATTCTCACACTCAAAAGTCAAATTTCAAATGATCTTAGCTTCCATTATATATATATATATATATATATATATGAGCAACCATTATATATTTCTATTTTTCCCATCTTCTACTAGTTCCCTTAATGAATAAGGAGAAAACTCTGCAACCATGTTAAAATCAAAAAATTGTGAGCTATCAAAACATTGCTTCATTTGTGAGCCAATGTGTGCGTTTGGAGCAGGACTATTGCATATGATTATCCAACCAATCGCAGAAAGAGGAGTATTTGGAAAGTCAATTTGAAACATCAAGTCAGTATTTTTGAAATTCCATTTAGTTGGTGGCACAAAAATGACACTTTTCTCCATTAGGTCTTCTGAGCAATAAAGGAGCCATCTCTGTGCAATAAATCTCCCCCTAAATCTTTTACAGTCCTGAGAATCCTTAGTTACTTATTCATCCACACACTTCACAAGGCAGTAGCAGCGGTTCATACATGAATCTCTCTCATGCGAGTCCACCTGTGTGACTAATGCAGATGTTCAATTCTGTAGAAAAGCCCTCACAGCAGAGGCACTCACCCACCTGAGTCTCATGAATAGGATGAAGGCGACCAGCAGGGCTCCCAGAGAGATACAGTGTCCCAGGTAGTTTATGATGACTGCAATGTGGTAATGCAGCTTGCTCTTCTTCTGAAAGATCACAAAGGGACAGACACACATTAGGAAGATGAGAGGCTGATGTCCTGCAGATATCTGACATCTAAATCCCAACATGGAATAATTCCTAAAAGCTTTTGGGGGCATTACAGGGACAGGAAAAGCAAATAAAAAAAAAAAAAATACTGAAGACTCTTAGGAGCTCTAAAAGAAACAAAAATAACTCTGACTCTAAAACTGCATATGATATTTTGCTACCTGTTAATTATCCTGTCAGTTTAATGTGATAATTGTATATAATTTGCTATAAAAGTAAATAATACAATAAAAATGTAAATAATAATAAGAAAATAAAGTAAATAATAAAATTAAAACATTTATTCATTCAATTAAAATAAAAAAAATACACACACACACACACACACACACACAAGTATGTGCAGAATCTTGAATTGTGTTAACTGAATGATCTACTCGTGTTTAAGTTAACCGCATAGTTGCATAATATGGAAAATAAAAATGACTGACACTTTCAGAGAAAAAAAATATTTTCTTCTTTATACTATTTACATTGCATTTAATTTGTTATATTAAGAAACTGCAGTCCCTCATCATACTACTGATAGGATTGGACACCTTTAACATCTTTTAATCTTTCAATTTTTTAGATTATTACACTTATCTGGTGCTGCCAGATTAGATTTGAGTGCCGCAGTAGAGATTATTAGTACAATAAGCATTAAATAAATAACATCACACAGCAGCCAACATACGGACTGACCCTTAACCGAATCACATACTAAAAACAAAAAGTCTCATCCAACCAGCAACTGTTTCCGACTGATATGAATATTTCGCTCTGTGATGAGAGAGGCAAATGTTGTTGGTCTCCACTATCATGATGATTGCCAACCTGACATAATTCGTTATATTAAGCGATTAGCTTTGGCTCAGTCAAACGGTTGCTTGCTTATAGCACAACAACTCACATAAAGATGAAGTTTATGCCCATGTTTGAGCTAACATGTCATGTATGTGGAAAAAAACAAAAACTAAAAATGAATAGCCTGGCCAAATGATTCCATGAAGCATATGTTGATCACGTAACACCCAGGTTAGTGTGTGTGAGCATATAGGCATCATGTGCTCTTTCATCACCGGCCCGGCACCTTTCCTTTCTCTAGCCCCTCACTGCGTCCTCCTGGTGCAAAAATCTGTCGCTGAATTCCTGTGGTCGTCACAGGACGGGCCTGTGAGGCAAACCCCCACTGGTCACTGCAGACCCTGCGGACCACTGAGACCAGAGGACCAGACTGTCCAAGCAGGGGGAGGAAAGGCAGTTCTGGAATCCAGTGCCTACAAATCCACAAGGTTCATGACACAAGCCAGCTAGCATGATTTAACTGCCATCACCAAACCGCTCAGACAACAAATCAATCAGAAACTGCAAGGACTGATGTGCTTATTGCTTTACGGATGAGGTATTCCTTTAGGAGAGAATTTGGAGAACATTGAATCCATTTTTTTTGCTCAACATAACATAGCAGTCCCCATAAGAGATATTACGAAAAGAGGTTGACTTTTAAAGACAGATCTCTGCTTTCCCAGATACATGCATAAAGATGTCGCCAAGATGTCTGCCAAAGCGTGCATCATCTGAAAAGCACTATGATTAATTTTAAATGCCTTGTGTGTGTGTGTAAAAGCATCTGATAACAACTTGAAGGGATATTTTACACTAAAATGATTCTCAGTTGTTCTCTCACCCTCATGAGTCCAAAACAAAAGTTTGGGGTTGGTAAGATCTGATCAAAAATACTTGCAAAGCATTTTGACACATACAAGTGTGTGTATTTAACCATTCAAGGCCTAAGTGGCAAAACATAACTTAATACTCCCACACTCTACTCTACAGTTGCATGCATCTATCTGACAGCATGCTACGACCCAAAACCAACTTCAGCTCGTTAAATCTAATCAGAGAAGCAAGGACTGAACATATAAGAAAATCACAGGCGACTGAATGAAGATTTGACGTCTATATATGCCATAAGATTTGATCCAAAGGCAAAACAAATGAACAAACAACAAGACAAATCCAAAAATTTACTATAATGAACAAAATATTAACACAAATACTAATAATAAACAGGTAGGGCAGCTAGGGAAAACATAAAACCTTGACTACACTTAACCACCTTGAGAGATCTTGCCTAGCTCCCGGAGAAAATAAAGTAGGCGAGTCTTGCGGGCCACTGCTTCCCTCGCTAGATCTAACTAAAAAGCAAAACATGAACTAAGAAAAATAAATCCGCTAACCGTTACTGAAAAAAAAAGAAGTCAAATAGAAGTCAAAAATTGGTTAATCAAAAAGTTAACGAAAAAACAAAACAAAATAAAAAAAAATTCAAAGTCAAATTATAACCAAACAGGATCATTCCTGCAAGGAGAGGAGAGGAGATGAGCGATCTTAGCAAATGCCATCACCAAACGCCATCAGTGCCATCAAAGTTTTTATAGTAGAAAACCTAGATGATCTCACTCAACTTTCAAGGATCAGCGAAATCCCTCCTCAAAACTCCACCTACAGGCTAAAATAAATAAATCACACATGGGACAATTCCTCCAGGTGCAAACCCACGCAACACAGCGCATATAACAAAATGAGTTTTCTTTCGCTGATGATTGCATTTCAACGGCTTAAAATCACTAGTTTTTAAACCACAATGCTTAAAAACACGTTTTTATTATTTGGGCATCAGTAGGGGTTCACACTCTCCCCTCTGATGCCACTTCTTTTAACTAAATCCTGAGAGAAGGGCTCTTCAAAGCAGCCTCTACTGATCCCTGCATTGTATCACGCTTGCCCTATTTTAAGAGGAGGCTCGGTGCACCAACACATCCACAGTATGCTCACCAATACAGAGCAAAATGTTCCCCCTCGGGATGCTGCTGTCTCCTGGCTAGACTACAAGTCGTCTAAAGGCAGACAGATTCGCACCCGGAGAGCCGGTGGGAGTGCCTGCTTACGCATTCGGAATTTTGCTGTCAGTTTGTACTTTTACAATGCAAAGCCTCTTGCAGGCTTTCTGGAAATTTCTACTTCACTAGATACTTGAAATGCTACATAAAAAGCGGGCTGTTCTCCGTGGATGCTAGCTGGAAGGGGGCTGACTACATTCTTGCATTAGCACCCTATCTGTTACAGACCCCGCAGTGAGCTTGTAGGCAATGGCAGACGCATTGTCGATGCCCTCTTGTTGCACTTTCCTCTGTAGAGTGCTTTCTTGTGTTGAGAGAGCATGAGGGTTTAGCAATCTTAGCACCTATGTGGCTTGCAACATACTTAAGGCAGTTGAAAAGAGGAAACATAATCTTTTAGAGATGTCTTGGCTCTTGAACTTCTGTCTATAAAGGACTGCAATGCAGACAGAAACTTCACCAGGAAAGTTTAAAATTAGGTAATTATGCTTTTGAAAACATTTCCACTACAAAATACTCAGAAAATTCTACTATTAGCAGGATATGTCAACATTTCTTCTTGGACAAGATTAAAATGTATATTGGACACTTAAACATTCCTGAATACCATTACAAAATTAAAGTAAGTGATTATACACTCATACATAAAGGTTCTCTATTGGCATCTACGGTTCCATGAAGAGCCTTTAACTCCTTCCATGGAATCTTTACATTGCACAAAAGGTTCTTTACAAAAGAAAAAGGTTATATTAATTTTATTCAAACTAAGAAAAAAATGGTACTTTGAAGAACTGTTCACAGAAAAGTTATTTGAGGAACCCAAATTTGTTCTTCTATGGCTTTGCTGCAAAAACCCTCTTTTGGAACCTTCATTTTAAGGAGTGTTACTTCTCAAACCAGGATAACTTGGTTTCTACAGGATAAAAATCAGCTCATGCGCCACTTTGCTGATCTAGTGCATGTTCCTGTCTCATAACCAGATGGTTTGAGGGCAATTGCTCATTGAGGTTAAGCACTATCATATCTAATGCCGTCCCCTATGATCTCCATCCCTGCTACAAAAAAACAGTTAACTGAGAACACAAGGCATTTATTCAGTTTTTCAGCAATAAAGAGAGCGAGTGAAGTGGGGGAATAGAAATGTGATTTTAATAAGGAAAATATGACAATTTCTTCAGCTTTAATGACAATACGTGAGTGTGTGTGTGTACAAACGCTAAACCTTAGCAAAAAATGTAATGAGATAAAAGACCTCGAAATCGTGTGGCTCATTGGACATCTGAAGGTAATGATTTAATTGTGCAATTGAATTAAAACATCTCAGACATGCCAGGCTAGAGGGCCTCAACCGGTCACTGGCCTTCATTAACTTGTTGCACTCTGCCTGTGGAGATTCCTTTAGTGGTTCAAATTGAAATCTTATTATTTCTGTGAGACACTGGATCGCTGTGTGCTCCTTCTGTGATAGAGTTTGTATATTTTTGGCTCAGAAATCTCACAGGTAAATGACAAAGCTGGTTTTTACTGCTTAAATCAATCCGCAGACTACCCTTGGCTCTCCCAAACTTAGTTTTCAAAAATATGTCTTGAATCTTCTAGAAGGGAAGACATCAGCTTTTGCATTTCAAAGAGTCAGAGAAAGCTTACACGGGAAGGTTCAAGGTTATGAATTTTCCAAGAGAAAAAGATGATCTTGGCTATCTTCAGTGTTTTGATACTTAAAAACAGATGAACAATAAACTATTCTGGTAATAAATTCCTAAACATTTCAAATCAAGCTCTGGTAATCGTCAATAGTGACAGAAAGATTGGTTCCCTAAACATAAAAAAATAAATAAATAGAACATATGTCACAACAAACTTGTAGTTACTGGATGCTTCTTCATCTGTGGGCACCTTTGGTCAATGACGCACAATAAATATTTGTTCATTTTATTTGCACAAGCATGCTTTTCACTGACACTGTTTTCTCATTGGTAAACAGTGTTGGGTAAGTTACTAAAAAAAGTAGTCCACTACAAATTACTAATTACTTCTTTAAAATTGTAATTTGATTACATTACTGATTACTTCATTTAAAAAGTAATCAGATTACTAATTACTTTACTTTCAAGTTTACTTTACGTTTCAAGTTATCAAACCTAAAAATACACTACAAAGAGAAACCCAGAGTTATTTCATTAATTTAATATTCACTGAAAAAAAGACATAAGTAGGCCTATTATTTGTATAACCTGATTCACTCCCAATATCAACAAAACTTTTCTTTTTTTTTGTTTTGTAAAATAAAGAAAACAAATAGGGTGCACTTTCTGCATTCTCAGTCTCTGTGAATACGTTCCTGTAACGAGTAACTAGAATGAACGAAAAAGACATGAGAAATACAGTATATCTAAAGAAAAAAATAATGAAAAGTTGTTTTCAAAATAATGAAAAGTTAAAGTGGCCTTGTTATCTAGGAAGAAGAAAAAAAAGTTAAAATCTGTTCGTTTAAATAAAAATCCACCCCTCGAACACAAAACGTCCTGTAGCCGCAGAAACATCCACCAACTGTCAGAAGTACGCATATCACGACATTATCAGAATGTTTATAAAAGTCAGTCCATTCTGCTTGAATCCTGTGACAGCTGCCACACTGCATAGTCTCTCAGTAGTTTCTTTTCAGCCTGGAGTGCAGCGATTGTAGGATTATTCAACCTGCCTGGCCGCTATGTCCCCCAGGGCGAAACCCACGCAAGTGCAGCCTCCCCTGCTGGCTCCATTTCCATATTTGCCTAAGCTGTGAGCACCACGGAGTCACCACATGTTCTCCTATGTGAACGAACTTATTAATTATTAAATCAACAATCCCGTAGGAAACAGATGGCACAGATAGCGGGCAGCTAACGCATGTCTGCCTGGTATTTTGTGTGTGTGTGTGAGAGTGATACTGTAGGTAAGTGGGTGGTTTTAGACTACCTAGGATCTGTCACATGTCCCAGCGGTACCTTGTGCCAGTTGGCTCGGATGCTGAATTGTGTGTATTGCATAAATATCACTATAGAGGATAACTGCAGTTGTTTTTTAATAAATAAAAAAAACTGTTTTAAAATCCAAACAAAAGTGTGCTTTTTGTTTGTTCTTTCTGCTACACTTTGTTTACAATGACAGGAGCTGAAGTGCTAAAAAGCCATAATCACCTCACATTTAACAAGCGTTTGTTATCAATAAACACTACTGTGTTTATTTCAATGCATCCTCAATTTGGATCAAGAGACATGAATGAACTCATCATGCTGTGCTACTATAATGAATGGTGTTGCTAAAAAAAAAAAACTTTAACACAAACAAGCCTCATCTATTAAAACTCTGCATCACAGAGAACCCGTCAAGCCAGATTCATTCAGATTGTTTTCTCAAAATGTAACTTTCAGCTATTTGCATTGGGCAGAAAATTGATTTAAAGATTAATTGAAGGCACATTTAACTCAAAAATGAAGATTCTCAAGTTATTCAAGACCTGTTTGAGTTCCATTATAGTTCCATAGTGATATTGAGTTCCATTGGTAGCCATTGAGTTCCATAGTCATTTTCTTCCAAACACTGGAAGTCAATGGCTACCAGCAGGTGTTTGTTTACCAAGATTCTTCAGAATATCTTCTTTTGTGTTCAAACGTTGAAAGAAACTCATGCAGGTTTTGAATAAGGGTGTGTACATGATAATAAAATTTACATTTTGGGTGAACTATCCATTTAATTACATAACATGCTGATTAAATAATCAAATGAAATGCAAATATACATCACATACATCAATTTTTGCAGAAAAAAGTCTTCAAAGTCTGGTAAATTGACCCTGATATTAACATTTTCACTTAATTATCACAAAGTAATTTTTATGTTACACATACATACCTACATACTTGGCTTTATAGTGCAGCTAATGCTGAACAACTGGCTTAATATATTTTTTTCATTGTAAAGTGAGTTTTGTTAATTGCCAAGGAGATGTGTTCTGGGAAAGTCGCTTTGCAAATCATATGTTTAATTTGTGAATAAATCTGGCTTGATAAGCTCTGCTGCTTGGCTGAGAGCAGACGCTCTCTCTCTCTGAGCTTTATTGCCTTCTGTTTCTGATTCTAATTTAATTTGAAAGTGAATGGCATCTTCATAAGTGTTGACTCTGTATTGCATTTTTTTTTCTTCTTTTTTTAAATCCTGCTAAAATATGGTCTTCTATGGTGGCCGAGTCATGCCAAAGACTTCACAACAACACTTGCTGAGGGTGACCAGGCAACTGCTTGTGTCTTGAATATCTCGTCACAGAAAACAATAGACAGACAATGACAGAAGAGCAGCACTGAAAAACCATTGCCCTGGGGGGAAACATTTATTCAGTTCTTCTGACGGCCACATTTAAAATATTCTGCAGTGTGGACTTGCTCCACTTCATTTGCTACACAATGGCAAGTCCAAATGCCAAGCAGGCCACTGGGGACTCTGTCTTAGTACAGAGAGGCTTAAAGGTTTAAAGACTCCGCCGTACCTCTGAGTACCACTGTTATGCTTTTAAGCTAAGATATCAAAGACTTCATGACCCTGCAATTTTTTTTTTTTGCACCCTTTTTTGACTCTCTGCATAATATGCAGATATTAAGCGGTGACTGAAGTGGCAAGAAAAAAGTAGTTGCAAGGAAATACATAAATTACTTAAAGGGACAGTATATTAGGCCAGTATTATATTAATATTATTTCTATAATATTATAGATTTATTAATATTTTCAGTTAACTTTATTTTTATATTTTCAGTTTTTATTTTAATTGTTGTTTAATGTTTGTAATTTTATTACGTGCTTTTAAAAATGTATTATTTATTTGTATTTTTATTTCAGTTAAAGTTTTTATTTATTTCCAGTTAACACTTTAACCTTCAACCCCATTTAGGGCCTCGCAGGTGAAAATAACCTACCTGAATTAAAATGGTAACAGTTTGTGACAAAGTGTGCTTACACAAACAAATTAGGTATCTTTGGAAAGAAGAGACTCTGGGCTTTACTATCTATCATCCAGAGTTGATAATGCTCAAAAAGATAAAAAGTTATAGACACTGACGTGCCTTGAAAAATATTTTTCCACACTGAATGTTTTTTTATTTCATATACAAATACATGAAATAAGTCCTGGAGCAATCCAGAAAAGTAATGGATCGAAAGCCATGTGTCTCATCAGTTCATATTTCAAATTTGAAGAAGATACCATGAAAAATGAGATTCCTGCAATATTTTTTCTGAAACTATTTATAGTCCCCCCAGCCCCCTGTTTGAGGAAAAATAACCACCAAATGGATTGCAGAATTATACAAGCTATTTTAGTCATTATACATGTTCCTGCATAGTTTTTCAATTATAAAATAATAGACAGATTTATTTGAGCACTAAAAAATACAAAAATAATTATTTGAGTAATAAAAAAGGAAAAAAAATAGAAAAAAATGCTTTGTATATAGTATGTATACTGAAGTATTCTTCGTTATTCGTTATTACAATGATAAATATCACTGCCAGACGTGAAGTGATATTGCCAGACATGGTCATAGAGTCAGTAAACACACGCTGATGTGCTTCCATTCAGATTATAATCAAACAGATGGGCCATATAATCAATAATAGCTGATCAATGAATCACAATGATAGCCGTCATAGAGTCGCTAATAAACACGCTGATGTGCGTCCATACAGATTATAATCATGCAGACACGGCCACATTCCCCACACAATACACACACACACATATAAAAAATGTAGAAGAAAAAAAAAACAGTTTTTTATGGATAAAGCAGATCGCTAAGTTATGCCCCGCTCAGATGACAGCGTGCGTCACAGAAGCGTCACTGCCGGCAGGAGGGAGCGCCAAATTCAAATAATCTATATTCCGCTTTTCTGAGACTTTTTTTTCCGTAGACGGTCTCATTATGTTTGTAAGACCGTATTCTACAAAATCGTTTTGTTTTTTTACCACCAAGACGCTGTTTTTGAGCGTAATTTATTCCATAACGGACGCGAACAATAACTCTCTGAAGAAATGAAACGTAAACAAAGGAATATTCATCCTTATTACAACGTTATTGTTTCGCTGGACTAAAAGTGCTCGCTGGGATGTTGTTCTGTGGACCCTTACCTCTCTAACTAAACTGGGATTTCAGCAGTGGACGCGTTTGTGGCTCGTTATTACAATGATAAAGGTACGTACGGCTTTTTTACTCTGCGTGTTTGGATGTGTACTGCTTACACAAATGTAGCAAATTTGTGCCACTCATTCCTTATAAGCTTTCCATCGAAAAACAGCGATCTGTCGTCGATGCTTGAGGCTTAGACCCTCAGAATGATATAGAGTTTGACAAGATTAACTTTGTCCCGTTTCATTTATTCTATTAGAAAACAATGACACATGCAAACAAAGAGCGTTCAGTGCGAGGTCGCTCTGGTGCAGGCTAACAGGTTAACAGTTTTAGTGCTTCAATTTATTTCAGTTCGCTATCACTTAAGTAGCATTTCAAATTTTCAAGTTCCATCTAATCATAATGTTATCTAATATTTGTATTTGTGTGTCCCTATCTAAATGGAGTTCACTCTCAGAAAAGAAAGTACAAAGCTGTCAATGGGGTGGTCATTGCTTTGTAGTTTTTTTTTCTTTTTTCTGAGAGTGAAACCCGTACTTTGTCATTTATTTTCTAATTCACAACAGCCAAAAGGTACATGTTTGATGTTAAATTTGAACCTACTGTACGGTGTAAGCTGTGTTTGAACCTACTTGCCTGGATCAAGAGAAGCTACTAACTACAGTAGTACACCAATCCTCCAGCTGATCACATGTTAACAGCATGACCTGATTAAGTGGCTCTTTTTCTACTGAATTCCAACAGTGCTCTCAATAAAGAGGGAAAACCCTTATCGCTAGCTAAAAAACAGCATCTAGTGGTAATCACATGCTCCAGTAAACCACTGGCTGTGGTGGAAGCCCTCCCTGCTGTCTAAATATAAATCTGAGCATTATTCTTGCTAGCCCACTCCTCCATCCCACTGATTGGACGAGCAATTTCCCTTTTCACCATGCCTGTGTGAATAAAGGCTTAGCATGGTTGGTTAAATTGCTTCCTTTGAGGGAAGATAAAAGTCCATACATTATTAATCCCCCCATGTTACTTCTGTTACACCAAAGGACAGCTAATGAATCTTGTAGACATGTGACATCAATGTCTCTGTCCAACAGTCATGCCTGTGTTTCACAGAGAAATTCACCTGCAAATTCACTCAAACAAGTGTTTTGGATGCTGTATACTGACATACGGTATAATGTCAAAATAATAAAATTAATCTGGATTTAAAAGGTGAGCTGAAAATAAATTGCATTATTTAAAAAAGTATGTATTTAAAAGTATATTTTCAATAAATTATATATTTCTTAATTTGTAAGAAAATGTACATGAATTTAAATTTAATATACTATTACATACTGCATTTAATAGACCCTGTAATAAAATAGCAAGTTGTGAGTGGATTTACTATTTATATCCAAGAATCTAAATAACTTTGACAAGCAGCATCCAGCTGGAACATTTGGAACACATAAAAGAGCATAAAGATAAGCCGCAAATAAAAAGCAAACCGTGTCTATGAAGGTCGGGTGACAGTCTTGCTAAAGATTCCAAGTGACAACACTCAACAAGAATGCATGCACTCTATTTTACCGTCTTTGAAGATTTTACAGTGAGCTACCTGAACGAACAACTCCTGAAAACATGACTTGTGTCCCTCATTCAATAACACTTCTGTAACCTTCACATTAGATTAGATTCACAAAGTCTAAATGCAATAAAACTGATCTAGAGTGCAAAGAAAAATGACTTTCACGTAGTGAAAAAGCTTATATTTTGCATGCTTATTTAATACAAGAATAACAAAAAAACCACAAAATTACAAGCTTTATAAGCTGCTTCTGTTACTGGGCTAGCAAGAACACCTGTCCTTTATTTTTACAGAGATGTTCATGTGGTCAGTGTCAAATTTGCATAGTAATTTAGAGATATTTTTGCTTTTTTTTCCAATTCTTAAACTAAAAACCTTATAATAAACTTGAAAACCTAGACTTTTTGATCTCACTGTATAAAACAGTTTATTGAACTATAATTATTAGAAAACGTATGATTTATGTGTCAATGTGAAATAACTGTATGCAAGTATTTTTAATTAATTTAATAAAGTGCAACCACGTACCTCCTCGTTGAGAATTTCCTGACATTGGGAGTAGTTTCCCTTCTTCGCCCAGGTCCCATTGGCAAGACACTCTCTGTACACGTTATCTGGAAACACAGACACACACACACACACACACACACTGGTTATTGGCTGATCCCCTTATTTAATTTCTTAGGCAGATAAATAGTTTATATAATGTTTATTCTGAACATCTGTGGAAAGATATGCCACTTCTTCTTGCATGGTATGTAATCCATTACATAATTCAAAAGTTATGCAACATGATCCAAAACATCAGGAATATGAATAGGGCAAAAGTCAATATTTGACCTCACAGTGCATGTAGGTTTGACCTTAACATGGATATCTAGTTAACCCTGACTATACGTTAAAATCTAGTCCACATAAAACTGATTTATGACTGAAAATCCTTCATTCTGTGCAGTGAAGAGACGAGTGTAACCTAAACTGAAAGAACATTAAACATCTTTTGCTCAATTTTGGTTTACAAATATCTCCTGAAATATGAAACGTCTATGGTAAAATCCATCCTGGGTGCAGATGTGTATGAATGAAAAAGCGATTTCAGGTTTCATTTCTCATTTCCATTTCAGTGGTTTCCAATTTCATTGTGGGACATTTCCTCTACAAGACTTATATTGTGCTTTGAACAGCCATTGTTAGATCTGGTTAAAAGTTTTCTTCTTCAAAATTCCATAAAATAGGTTGAAATCCAACAAAATGAGAATCTGGGGCAAAGTTATTTTCACTGAGTACTCAGAACTCTGCTGACAGAAATGTTGAAATACAGTAGAGCCATAAGCATTTTATCCAACGGCACTTATATTACTCTCCTGCAGGAACAATCCGAGTGTCTTCCTCTATAGTATTAAGGTTGGAAATGGGGTTAGTATTGCATTATGCTTCCGGGAGCTATCCAGTTCAAGACTAACAGATACTTCAACCAGACCAACTTAATCACTAATCTGAAACCCACACATTAATCACTGTCTGTTACCACTTCTGCTATTGGAGCAGCTAATTTCAGGTTGGATTTTCTTATTAAGAAAAATCATCAGTTTATTTGAAAAAAGTATTATGACTTTTTCGTCACAGAATATATCTTGAAATAAATGTAACTTTTGTTTATAAATCTGCACATTTCTTTTTTAAATAAATGCACTGCCATTCAAACATTTGATAATAGATATATATACTGTATAATACTTTTATTCAGTAAGAATGAATTAAACTGATTAAAATGATATTAAAGACATTTATATCGTTACAAAACATTTCTATTTCTATTTCAAATTTGTATGTTTCTTGATTGTCAAATCCGCATTTCTTTGGTTGCTGAAAATTCAGCTTTGCATCACAGGAATAAATTACATTTTAAAATAGAAAATGTATTTTAAATTGAAATAATATTTTACACTATTATTGTTTTAACTGGAATTTTGATTAAATAAATGTAGCTTGGTATAATGCAGCATATTTATTTGAATTATTTCAGCATATTTATTTCCATATTTCAAAAACAAACACACAAAAAAATCTAACTTATATTGGATGTATAGATTAAAGGATGTATAGATATTTTGCTGAATAACAAGACAATATTTGAAGATTTATGCTTTACAACTTTCCTTGGAATACTGTAACGATGCATCTAAATATTCCTTTCCTTTGAACAGTGCACAATGGTTGCTCATTAACTTTTAGCTAATATGACAGTCATCCACCATTTGAAAAAAATAAAAAATAAATAAAATAAAACAGAATCTTCTCTACTATATTTTAGTTTCCATGGGAACTGGTGCAACTGTTGCAACTTTGCCAATTTGTGCATGTATGTAGAGCAAAGATTCAAGTCGAGGTGATGCTACAAGATGATTAGAGCCCTGATTGCCCTACAGGCCCGATATCAGCACCCATCATAACAAGACACAATTACTGGAGTGATATCAGCTAGAGCTTACCATCCATCATAGCTGTGACAGTAGAGGACAATGGGATTTAAAGGACATGGCTGTTTTTTCTTAATGCATGTGAGCTAAAGGCACACTATACATCGAGGGAATGATAAACATACAGCAATAGTTGCACCAAAATGCCTTTTTTTTGTCATTACACAATGTCAGGAGTTTGGTGAGATGCAGAAATCAGGAAGAAGTTGAGAGGAATCTATCTGTGAGTCCATCCATCATGTGTGAACTGACTATCTATCTATTTTATTAACATATTATTTAATCAAACTTTAGAAATATAACTATGTAGTACTATCAAGGTTTCAACATGATGAGGTAATTATGATTTTTTTAGGAGATGATGGGAGTTGTTATGTGATATTTTGCACGAAGATGCCATGCATTATTTCTTTTTTATGTGTTGTTTTCTCATGATCTCAAAATTTCTCCAAAAAAACTATGCTCTCACCATTTCTCTGCAAACTACTTTGTCGACATCTGTCAATCATCATTCTATAGCCATTTAGATGTCTCTGTCCCTCAAGCTGACTAGCAATGAAACTGACCACATGTGAAGAATCACTACTGCATCTATGATAAAATTATAGCCTCCTTCTCAAGTGTCCGAGAAAGATATAAATAAAAATGCTTTATCACTGAAAGACATCGATCTGTTTCAGCATGATTGATTCCCTGGTCAAATTAACAACAAAGTCACCCAACTGTGATGTAGGAGATTAGATACTGCTTTTAGAAATGTTTTTGTTACCGTCACACCAAGTAAAGAGCAATGGAAAAGTTGAAATCACCACCAGATGATTCCTTGTAGAGTTCATTCTGTTTTGTTCATCAACTGTTTTGTTTCCTGGGAAAGACTTTAATACTAACTTAGGCAAGTAGTAAACAAACAATCCAAGAAATAACAGTAATTAGGACGCTTCTGACACAACTCAAAACTTTAACTCAAATGGTAAAAATAGCTGAAGAGCCTTGAAACAGTGACTCAAACTCACTTACATTTAAAGACAAAAATTGTGAACTCAACCCAAACACTTACTGCAGGGAAGGAAACACTCTTTCCATTACTCTCTCTTACTAACTTCCTCTCGTCTTTGCCTTTTGCTCATGACAATATTAATTGAGCATCTGAAGGTGAATGGCAGCTCCATAGATCACACAGGCAAACAGGGCACAGAGGAACCGCTACACGGTGAGTCACCTGCCTCCTGTAAACCTCCACATCCAGCCGGTTTGATCAACCGCACAATTGCCTGAAGCAGATCTGATGGTGTGACGAGACAAATAGAAGGTTGTCAGTGCTTTCACAGCCAGGATAGCCATTTCTGTGGGGATGAGTAGTGAACAATGCTGGAAAACAATGCAGCATTGTGACTAAGTGCTGAAGTATTTGTTAAACAATTGCCGTGCGATTAGGAAGAAGAGTAAGATGAAGAGTAGAGAGGAGTGGAAATCCCCTTATCCTGCTTTTGAAAGTGGCATGTCATCTTTTCTGACATGCAGCATTTAAAAAAAAAACACACAAGGTTTTTTGAGTATTAAAAATTGTATTAAATACAGTAAGCTTTTTTATTATTATTCAGCAAAGATGCATCAAATTTATCAAAAGTAGTAGTAAAGATATTTATGTTACAAAACATATCTACATGTTGATGTTAATAAATGCTGTTCAACCCACAGGAACCAATTACATTATATAATATATTAAAATATAAAATTATTATTTATTATAATATTATAACTGAAGTCTCATAGAACCAAAAAATAAAATAAAATAAAAAAATTGTAATGATGATAGGACAGTATGAAGCACAATGACGCTATATGTTGACGTGCTGCCCATGGGGCTATTGGTGCCAGTGTAATAAGAAGAAGAAGAAGGAGAATTTAAACAATAAATGAATGAAATGCATGCATTTGGATCATTACTAAGGGGCTCGATATAGCATGGAGCCAGTAATGGTCACAGTTCCAAAAGCTTACTGTGAAACAATGTAGGAACGATGACAAAAATTGTACACCGTTACATACAGAATGTTGTCACAGCTCTTGCATGCTCCGCCAGTGACCCATGGAGAGCAAATGTCACTCAGAATAATGAAAAAAAGACTGCCACTGAACTGGCTTTCTCTATACCTGTCATAATAGCTTGCTGAAATGGTGCTGAATTTGCAGCCTTTGCAAAAAGGCAATAAAAAAGTCTATCAAGGTCAGACAGAAACTGACAATGCCTGAAAGACAGCAGGGAAAGTGAGACAGGGCGAGAGACAGAGAGGAGGAGAGAGAGAGGAGGGATGAGGAGTTATTTCATATCATGTAAAACCCTCCTCCCACAGTGGCAGTATAATTAACTTTCACACACTTGCCCTGAGGTGGCAACTCAGAAGCTGAAGATTTTCGCTTCACATTTCTCCCAATGTTAAAACAAACCTTTTATACAATATTCTATTTTTAAACTATAATTTAAACGTGAGTGCACTACATAGGGAAGTAATGAATGAAAATGACTGCGTGAATTCAATATTCGATCCAAACACTTTGCACTAAAGAGAGATCAACTGAACCCAAAGATCTCTTGCATGTGCACTTCACTATTCTCTATATTGTGAATTACATATATTGTAGTGCACTACAGTGTATCTCTGCAGTTAAAAAAATAAAAATAAAAAAATCACTTCAAAAATGGATGAGGGATTTTTAGATGCTGATCTAAGTCCTGTGTGCCAAAGAGTTTCAGAATCTATTAAATATTTTAAAATAAAGAATTAAACACTATAACTATAAATACATATTGTATCTGTTAATTATATGTTTTGTCGATAACAATAGAAAGTTAGAGGAAAATACAAATAAGAATCAACACATACAGTACAAAGCTTACACTATTTTAGTAAGTGTAACTAAAATAATTTCATTCAAAGATGCAGAGATAACATATGATCAGATCTACTTGGGCAATTTTGGTTGAGAGCTTGATTAACCGGCTCAGGTGTGCTCAATTAGAGTTCATTTTATCGTTCATTTTCATCGTTTAGCCTTACGGAGTACAGCAAACACATCAGAGATGCCTACTTCAAACAAATAGTGCTAGTGTCACCTGAATTCCAGCAAACGAGCAACAAAGATAAACTCTTGTATATATTGGGAGAGAAGGAAACGTGCATCCACCTGGCAGCGCAGTATGTGTACTCCTGCCATCAAATGAGGGACAAAGGCTGAACCCTCTTTACCATTTACAATAACTCTCTGTATTATTTGAATCTGTTATTTATTTATTTATTTTCTTCTCTTTTCATTGTGACAAGTTGGACATGTATATGTTTTTATTTTTCCCCTTTTTTATTAATCTGTATGTTTGTATAATATACTTATTGCTTTGGCAACATTGTGATATGTTACACAGTTATGCCAATAAAGCTCATTTGAATTGAACTGAATTGAATTGAGAGAGAGAGAGAGAGAGAGATTACCACTTAATTTTAGAAAAAATACAATTATTATAAAAACTTTTTTAAAGGAATATTCACACAATTTTTCTACCATGTATTCATTTTAACAGTAAACCTCTGTTTGTTTACCAGAAAATGAAAGGGCTTCATTTTAATTTGATTAAATATAAATAAATGTTTCATGCCTTCATTTGATTATCAGAAAAAATAAAACAAGAATTTCTGGAAGAAAAAAAAAGAAAGAAAAAAAATGTAGGGGCCCTATTGTTCAAAATGTTGAAATTGACAGTTTTGGACTTATTTTTTCACTGAAATAAATGTATTTTCGGTACTTTACACAGAGAGTAAAGTACCGAAAAAAGGTATCGTTGGGTACCAGTACCGAATTTCAGGTACCGATACCAGTACCATACCGGTTAAAATGTGAACGGTACCCAACCCTAACTTCAACCCAATCAAATACTTCTGGAGAAACCTGAAAATGTGCATCTGCCCCCATCCAACCTGAACGAGCTTGAGAGGTGAACAGGTGAGGCGAAGAATGGCAGATAATTGCCAAATGCTGATGTGCACAGCTTGTCGCATCATACCCAAAAAAGTCTTGAGGCTGTTAAGGTGCTTCAGCTGAGTACTGAGTTAAGGGTTTGAATACTTATGCAATGTACTTATTTCGTTTTTGTTATTTTTAATAAATTTACAAAGTTGTGACAGTTCTGTTTTTGCTTTGACATTATGGTGTATGGTGTATAGATTGATGTGGGGGGGGGGGGGGGGGGTAATTTAAAGCAGTTTAATATAAGGCTGCAACATAAAGCGTGAAATAAATGAAGGGTTCTGAATATTTTCGCAAGGCACTGTATAAAAAAAAAATGGTATAGTAAATACAAAGTTAATGGTAGTCGGGCATGCAGATTTTAAATGACTAAATTAAAAACTTGAAAGGAATCCACACACTTAGACAAACTGCAAATCCAAAGAAACATGAGGCTGAGACGAGAAGACTTTTACTAAGGAATTGCACAAAATATACAATGCATTGCTAGTATTCAGCTCCGATTTCCAATATTTGCAATACATAAATGCCTGTTTATGAAGTTATTTATTTGAATAACTAAAGTAGCATAGATAATATATCTAGTAATGTTTATCACATGTTTATTTTGCACAACTACTCTAATAAAATGTATTGTGGTTACAATCAAGATTGCCTTTATAGCAGTATATCTGCTACAAATGAAGGTTTTAAACTGATATTGTTGTGATTCTTTCTTTTGCATCGACAGATGTGTAGCATAAAGCATCAAGAATGAGTGGGCTGTGTCGTTTCTGACCTGTAAATTGAACTGTATGCACTGCATAAAAGACGACATCTGTTGTTTTCTCCACAGAACTCAGAGAGGTACGCTGAAAAAACAGTGAACATTTGTGCATTTGTTCTAATGCTCCAAATTAAAGCTGGTATTTTACTGTCTGCCATCTGACAACATCATTTCAACTATAGAAAAGGTGATTAAAAAAAACTAAATTTTGGAAATCTGACTAACCATTTCAATAGCTTATTGTCTTCTTTTCTAACTTTTGGGAAGTCGTGGCCTAATGGTTAGAGAGTCGGACTCGTAATCGAAAGGTTGCGGGTTCGAGTCTCCGGCCGGCAGGGATTGTAGGTGGGGGGAGTGAATGTCCAGCGCTCTCTCCACCCTCAATACCACGACTGAGGTGCCCTTGAGCAAGGCACCGAACCCCCAACTGCTCCCCGGGCGCCGCAGCATTGGCTGCCCACTGCTCCGGGTGTGTGTTCACGGTGTGTGTGTGTGTGTGTGTGGATTTGTTCACTACTCACTGTGTGTTCACTGTGTGTGTGCACTTGGATGGGTTAAACGCAGAGCACCAATTTCGAGTATGGGTCACCATACTTGACAATACGTCACGACTTAAAAAAAAAAAAAAAAAACTTTACTGAGGCTTTTTATATTTTCCCCCAAATATGTTCTCCAACAAACCGCTACTAATGAAGTCAAGCCAAGTTGCTGGGTTCAAAGCTCTTTCATGAATTTGATAGATAATTCAATGTTAAATTCAATGGCAATGAATGCACATTCTTTTCATTTCATTAAATAAAGCTGTCACTCTGCATGATCTTTAGAAAAGACAAAGCAAACAATTATATTTAATTAATTTAAAGCCTTCAATGTCATTTCACTCAATCTAATGTGAAAAAAATAAATAAATATTTGTTTCAAAATACACAAATAATCCTGGTATATCTACACATATTCAGATGTGCGTGTAGCCTGAGCACCTGATCATCTGAACATCATCTGATAACGACAATATATTTTTACCATGTACATTCCAAATGTTTGTGTGTATGCACAAACTGACTTTGTGAATGAATGAAGTTGCCCATTCAATTCAAGTCAACAATTTCAAGTCAATATAATTTACAGTACTGACAGTATACTCTATTCTACTGGCAGAATGGAAAACCTTATGGTGGTGTCATTAGATATTACAAACACTATGGATTTTATGTCAGTTTGTTTGGGTAATGCAAGTGCATTTTTTAATGTGATGACTGTTCATTACAGTACTATAGCATTTCTCATTGATTTGAATTATGTATCCTGATTGATTTAACTAATATCCACCTCTTTAATCTCTCTGACAAGCCTCAATTCCACAAATACATTGATTGGTTCATCTCCCTTGCAGTCCATGCTGTTCTGTGCGGACAAAATGCAAATGCTCAATAATATACTGGTGACTGGCAAATCTGTGATGAAAATTCATTATTTTTGGATTAATTTCATTCATTGTGTTTTGGTGTATTTGATACTATATAAACAGACATAAACAACAAAAATAAGACCACTTGATTTAAGTGATGTTAAAATTTGTTAAAATTAATGAGAACAAAAGCAAATTAAACTTTTTTTATTCAATTATATTGTGAAAGACTATTACTTTAAAGTTAAAGTTAAAATTTTTGGTGTTTTGTTATAAATTAGCTCTAACATGAATTCACAAATTCATTCCCAACAAAAAAGCATTTTTCAATATTCTTTCAATCTTGTTTTTTTTTTTCTTTCTGTCATTTAAAAACACACAGATTTGATTCCACTGGGGAATAAAAGCCATGAGAAAAGCCGATATAAGAGTACAGACTGTGTGCAGTGCCCTGTGAATATTGTAAATGTTCCTGATTTGTGCTACACACTGCCTGAAGCTCTACAATATGTTACAGCCACGGGACTTTAAAAACCAATCATGCTTTCAGCTCCAGTGAATCGTAATACACGAATCAACTAACCCAGCATCTTATGGGTGTAGGGCCATCCTTAATGTGTATGATAAAGTATATCAACCACACACACTCTCACAAAAGTCTCACAATAATTTTCCAAGCACCTGGTTTATTACACATTGCACCGTCTTTCTAAGCTTTGTTCCAGGAGTAGGAGAAAAAAAGGAATTATTATTATGGATAAGACAAATCATTACTTGTGAGTTCTCTCTGTCCCCTATCCACCCATC
Organism: Barbus barbus; assembly: GCF_936440315.1. Classification (NCBI taxonomy): domain Eukaryota; kingdom Metazoa; phylum Chordata; class Actinopteri; order Cypriniformes; family Cyprinidae; genus Barbus; species Barbus barbus. The sequence continues at coordinate 34,852,718 of NC_136732.1, read as the reverse complement.
CGTATTCTCATATATATCATCTTTAATAATGACTTTGGCATCAGACTTCATTCTCTCCATCTCCTCCTCTCTCAGTTTCTCCTCCTCTTTAGATTCTCCTTTCCTGTCTATTTTTCACTTTTTTTGCTAAACAAGTTACATATTTCAAGAAATATGACTAATGGACATTCTCTCATCGAGAGCCTTGGCTCCATGAGAACAGTCAACACTTTCATCTCCCTTATAAATTAAATTAAGGATTGAGATTACATTCCATTTTAATGTAAGCTTTAACCCATCTCAGCTACTATTTCTAACACTTGAAAGACCTGCAAAGGCTTGTGAATCTGCAGCCACAGGGTTTGTTTGACAGAGGTAAACCATACTAAACCTTTGAGAAAGAAAGAAAGAAAGAAAGAAAGAAAGAAAGAAAGACGGCAAGAAGGACAAAAAATGGAATGAAGGAACAATAGAAATATAATGGGAAAAAATGGAATAAAGAGATGACACAAAAAGGAATAAAAACAAATGGAAAGATGAGAGTAAAGAGGGAAAGAAGAAGGAAGGAATGATAAAAGAATGAAAAAGGAAGACAGAAAAGAAAAAAGTATTGAAAGAAAAGACACAAAATGAATTAAAGAGAAGGCTGGAAGAAAGGAAGCGTGAAATGAAAGAAGAAAAATTTTAAAGAGAGAAGGGAATAAAGAGAAAACTTAAAGAAAGAAAACAAAAGGCAGGAAGGAAGGAAGGAAGGAAGGATGAATAAAAACAAAGAAGCGAATAAAGTGAAGACAAAGAAAGAAAACAAAAGTTAGGAAGGGAGGAAGTATACTGTATAAAGAAAGAAGGGAATTAAGAGAAGACATAAAGAAAGAAAACAAAAGGAAAGGGGAATAAAAAGAAAGAAGGGAATATAGAGAAGACAAAGAAAAAAATGAAAGGAAGGAAGAAAGGAAGGATAAAAAAATTAAAAAGGAAGAAAGAAAAGACAAAAAGTAATGAAAGAAAAGACACAAAATGAATTAAAGAGAAGGCTGGAAGGAAGGAATGTCGAAAGGAAGAAAGAATAAAAGGAGAGAAGGGAATAAAGAGAAGACAAAGAAAGAAAACAAAAGGAAAGAAGGAAGGAAGGAAGGAAGGAAGGAAGGATTTAAGGAATAATAAAAAGAAATAGGGAATAAAGAGAAGACAAAAAAGAAAACAAATGTAAGGAAGGGAGGGAGGACATAAAGAAAGAAGGGAATAAAGAGAAGACAAAGAAAGAAAACAAAAGGAAGGAAGAAAAAAGAAAGAAAAATAACAAAAGGGAAGGAAGAGAAAAATGGGAAGGAATATTGAACGGAAGGGAGGAAGGAAGGGGAAAAAAATGAAAAAGAAAGAAAGGAATAAAGAGAAAACAAAAGAAGGAAAGAAGAATTAACAAAGAGAATGTGGCAATGTAACATTTCATTAAAAAAAACTGTACACCTCTGTCCACAGGGAGCATTTAGAACTCGTATCGAGGGATACTGGAACACTTTTGTCACAGCAGTGAGTCTGTCTCATGGGTCTGTGACCCATACTCGAAATTGGTGCTCTGCGTTTAACCCATCCAAGTGCACACACACACACAGCAATGAGTAGTGAACAAATGTGCACACACACACACACACACACCGTGAACACACACCCGGAGCAGTGGGCAGCCATTTATGCTGCGGCGCCCGGGGAGCAGTTGGGGGTTCGGTGCCTTGCTCAAGGGCACCTCAGTCGTGGTATTGAGGGTGGAGAGAGCGCTGTACATTCACTCCCCCCACCTACAATCCCTGCCGGCCGGGGACTCAAACCCGCAACCTTTCGATTACGAGTCCGACTCTCTAACCATTAGGCCACGACTTCCCAATGTTTTACCACTGATAACAAGCCCACTAATTGTTCTGCCAGTGTGTGTGTGTGTGTGTGTGTGTGTTACAGCCACACACACACACACACACACACACACACACACACACACACACTGGCAGAACAATTAGTGGGCTTGTTATCAGTGGTAAAACATAGCTTGGTAGCATGCACCAGCTCAAAAACTGACCTACATGCAGCCCAACACACACAAGTGCACACACTCCCCCTCTGTACCACACACACAAACATGAATCTGAAAGCTTGTTATGTAGTGTAGCTCTCAGCTGTCGGCTCGGTTATGAAGCTCAAACTGCTGCCGTTCCTATCAAGCTGTGCCAGATGCAAACATCCATCCAAAACATGACTTCAACACGTCACAGGTGTTGAAAATATCCCCAAAGACCTGCCATTGTTTGAAGTCCAACAACATCGGCTTGACAAGAGATGTGAGAATATGTCAAGCGCCTAGGTCTTCTATAAAACAGATATAAAAAAGAAACAGCTTGTGCTGTCATAAACAGGAGCAGACGGAGCAGTCCAGATGGGACTGTGAAGTGAGATGCTCTGCACTTACTGGTGGTGTTGTAACGGACTCCGAGAAAGGTCTCTGGACAGGGACGGGACACCACTTCTCCAGCACTGCTTCTGGGCCAGCATGTCCCAATGCCATCAATCGAAGTGTTACAGAACAAATCTGAAAAACAGGGGGACAGAGAGAAGAACGACTTTAAATTAAAGCATTAGATTGTGAAACACAAACACACAAATCTGGACATGCTTAGCTGGAATTGTTTATATTTGGTTAGAGTATATTTTAGGCCTAAATGTGAAGAAAACTGATGAGGTTATAAGTAACTAACTAGATACATTTTTATTTGTTAAGCTGTTTTCATTATAATATACATCAAAAATGTTAATTGTGCTTCAGGGGCTTTATGTATCGTAAAGATAATATTGTTGAAACATTTTATTATTTTCTAAATTTTCCCTTTAATTTTAATTTTAAAGTAATTTAATTTGTAATTTAGCTAAGTTTTTTTTATATATATTGTCAGTCCTCTGTGGTGTGTCATGTGTTCCCGCCTCATGTTTCCATATTTGGTTTGTTTCCTGTCCTTGTTAAATGTTATCATTAGTTAATTCTTGTCCAGCCGTGTTCGTCTCGTTATCTATGATTTACCTGTGTATTTATAGTCCTGCCTGTTCAGTTTTATTTCGTCTGCGCGTTTAGACGCAGCGACCCGGAGCTCTCCCCTTAGCAGCTTTAGTAACAATAGCGTCAAAACTTATACACGAAAAGCAATCTTGCGTCTAAGGGACTGTTGTTTGGGACGTGCACCGAGTGATTGTGGTTCCATTCCGCTAGAGATTATACGTTCAGCGGCACGCACGAAGATCAACAACAGACCCACTGAGAGGAGATGCAGGCGAAGATGTGAGAGGAAGCAGAAGCGGGGTAAGAGAGCCGGTATCCGAGCAAGGCTACGATTAGCCCCACACAAATCTGCTGTTCCCAGCATCTTCCTCGCTAACACCCGCTCCCTTGTTAACAAGATGGATGACGTGAGATTGCGGGTTACCAACAATTACTTGGATAGCTGCATTACGGTGTTTACGGAGACTTGGCTGCATGAAAACATCCCCGACCTAGCTGCCGAGCTAGCAGGTCGCTCCCTTTACCGTGCAGACCGCACAGCCAATTCCGGTAAGGCAAAGGGAGGAGGGGTGTGTGTCTACATTCATAACAGTTGGTGCACGGACACGGCTGTTATTGAGAGACATTGTTGTCCGGATTTGGAATTTTTAATACTTAAATGCAGACCTTTTTACCTGCCCAGGGAATTTTCAATTGTCTTCATTACTGCCGTTTACGTCCACCCTCGAGCTAATGTTAAGCTAGCCATGGCAAAGCTACATGACTCTATCTGCAAGCAGCAAAACAAACACCCAGAGAGTTTTTTTGTTGTGGCAGGTGATTTTAATCACTCATGTCTAAGGGCTGTTCTGCCCAAATTTTATAAAAATGTGGACATTAAAACAAGGAAAATTAAAACACTGGACCAGGTCTACACAAATGTTTCTGGGGCTTATAAAACTCACCCTTCACCTCATCTTGGGCAATCGGATCACTTGTCTTTGTTCTTGACACCAGCCTATAAGCCTCTCATCAGCAGAACAAAACCACAAATCAAGACAATACAGATTTGGACCGAGGAGGTTTCTTCAGCTTTGCAGGACTGTTTTGAAGATACCAAGTGGGAGCTCTTTGACCAGTCAGACCTTGAGCTATACACCACCACAGTCCTGTCTTACATCAATTTTTGTACAGCCACTGTAACCTTGGAAAAACAAATCAAGGTGTACCCCAATCAGAAACCTTGGTTTAACAACAGAGTGCGGGAGTTGCTCAGAGTTCGGGACATAGCACTGAGATCACGAGATAGGGAGGAGTATGGGAGGGCTAGGGCCAACCTAAACAGAGGCATAGCACAAGCCAAGCGGAAGTATAAACAACGGATTAAGGATAACTTCAATGAAAATAATCCCCGTGCCATGTGGCAAGGTGTAAGGAACATCACTGACTATAAGCAGAGCAACAGTCATCCATCCTCCACTGACCCCTCCCTTCCTGATCAGCTAAACACATTCTTTGCCCGCTTTGAGGACAGCTCTAGCAGGAGGTCAGACCCAGATGCAGACACCAGCTTTCCAGAGAGCGATCAGCCATTCACTCTCCAGAATTATCAGGTAAAGAGAGTACTATCCAACATCAACTGCAATAAAGCAACAGGACCAGATGGCGTTTCAGGACGAGTATTGAAGGCATGTGCTAATCAGCTCACTGCAGTATTCACACACATCTTCAACCTGTCGTTACGGCAGGCCACTGTTCCCACCTGTCTGAAAACTGCTACTATAATCCCCATACCCAAAACCTCTGCTATTACCAGCATGAATGATTACCGGCCAATTGCTCTCACCCCAGTGATTATGAAATGCTTTGAGAGACTGGTTTTGTCCCATATCAAAGCATGTATCCCTCCTGATCTTGACAAACACCAGTTTGCATATAGGATCAACAGATCCACAGACGACGCTATTTCAATTGCACTGCACGCAGCTTTTACACACTTGGAAAATCCCAATAGCTACGTTAGGATGCTGTTTGTGGATTATAGTTCTGCGTTCAACACCATAAATCCAATAAAACTGGTCAACAAACTGCAAACACTGGGTCTGGGAGTACTTCTCTGCCACTGGATTGAAAGCTTTCTCAGTAATAGACCCCAGCACGTCAGGTTTGACCACCACTGCTCTCAAAACATCATTGTCAGCACTGGGGTCCCCCAAGGCTGTGTTCTTAGTCCAGCACTCTACTCTTTGTTTACATATGACTGCACCTCCTCCCACAATTCAAATACCCTCATTAAATTTGCAGACGATACAACCTTAGTGGGACGCATAACTGACAATGATGAAACTGCATACAGAGAGGAGGTCCAGATACTAACTACTTGGTGCAAGGACAATAACCTCATTCTAAATACAAAAAAAACAAAAGAAATTATAATAGATTTCAGGAGAAGCAAAAAAACACCCCACAATGGTCTGTGTATTAATGGAGAGGAGGTCGAGCGAGTCTCAAGTTTTAAATTTCTGGGAGTGTACATTACTGAGGACCTGACATGGAGCTTGAACACCACCTGCATCATTAAGAGAGCTCAGCAGAGACTGTTCTTCCTGAGGACCCTGAGACGCAACAAGCTTCCCCGGAAGCTGCTGATCAGCTTCTACCGCTGCACAATAGAAAGTGTCTTAACATACTGCTGTACTGTGTGGTATTCTAGTTGCACTGTTGCGGACAAAAAAGATTTACAGCGGGTTGTGAAGACAGCTGAAAGGATTGTTGGCTCCCCACTTCCAAACTTGTGTGATATCCACTCAAATCGTCTCTACACACGGGCAACAAACATCCAGCAGGACCCCTCACACCCCGGAAACTACTTTTTCACCACCCTCCCCTCAGGTAGACTGAGAACTCCAAGAACACACACTAATAGGCTACAGAACAGTTTCTTCCCCAGAGCTGTGGACAGGCTGCAGAAATCATAGTAACCTCTACCAACATCACTAACATTCAGTTTCCCTATAAAACATGTACATTGACACTTACACAACATACAATATACATAACTTATATGTGCAGACAAGCAGTAACACATGGGCCAATTGCAATAACGGACTTTATGCAATAATGGCCCTTCGAATTTTGAGTGTCTTAAATGTGGTTAATGGACTATGGGCACAATCGAATGATCTCTGTGCAATAGCTTGTGTTTTAGGTTTTTTATATTTTTAATATTTTTAGAGTATTTATTTATATTATGGGTTGAATGTATCATAATGTTAATGTGTGTAAATGTTTACTTCAATGCTGCTAATTAGATTGCTCTAACATAATTTCGTTGTATAAGCATATGCAATGATAATAAAGATCAAATCAAATCAAAGTCTGGTCTACTCGTTACTCCCCCGGTGTTCCTGTTCCTGTTCCTGTTCCTGTTCCTGTTCCTGTTCCTGTTCCTGTTCCTGTGTCTGTGTCTGTGTCTGGCCCTGCCTTGATGTCATCAGTAAAGACTATTATTTGAAGTTATATCCTCGTCTGCGTGTTCTTGTGTCCTCCCTCGTGTGTGCACCGTGACAATATACAGTATGTCTCTATAACCTTTATTATTTTTTATTTCAGTTTCAATTTGAGTTATTTCTGGTACATATAGTACATTGAATTATGCTAAATTAAAATGAGAAATTTAAAGTTTAATTTCAGTTAATGTTTCAAATAACATTTTTATTTAATTTGTTATAGATTTTAGTTTCTGTTTTAGTTTTTGTTAACTATAATAACCCTGGAAAGCAATAAACAGAAGATAATAACTAAAAGTGGTGATGCTACTAACTAGTTATATATTTCACTAGCATGATTCTAGTTTAGCAGTTTTCATATTTATGTTTAAAAAAAAAGAAAATCACTTTTCACAGCCCATTCACACCAATAACTATAACAATATTAGAATAGCACACTAACAATAAATATAAGAGCAAAAACTGTTTTCAAATTGAAATCAGTATAACCATTATTGATAATTGAGCAACAATAATAACATAAAAATTGAGAATGATTTTTTTCAGGATCATGATGTATGTAATAATTCAGAACATTCAGCTTTTCCATCAATAAATGAAGTTCTGTCATGACAACTCTCGGAGGGATTGGTATGGTAATGTACATGACAATGTTAATGTATTTGGTCTTGGCAGAATAGATCTGCTACGCTGCTGCTGCTGCTGTGGCAGAGCAAGTACCGAGACTCGCTACTGTCAATACATCCACAACATGCTGCTGTGAGCATGTAGGAAATACTGCTGCTGCACATATAACACATATGAATAACCCACCATATAGCATACACAAATCACCTCGTAGCAGATCTCTACAGGTGGAGCTGGGGAAGGTGAAGGGTTTCTGAAGTGCGCTGCTAACAGCTACAGCAAACAAAAGCCTTGAATATTGAGCAGTGAGCTCATTGGCTACTGATACAGGAGAGAAGCAATCAGATGTGCCATGTGATAATGATGTCATTAGGTCATTGTAATTATTCCAAACTTTTGACTGGTAGTGTAATAAAAGTGCCAAAAGAAAAGGTGTATTGTTGAAATGCAGTGTTACTTATTGGCAGCTGAAAGCATAATCTAATTGAACAAAATATTTATTAAACAAACACTGAAGATAATGTGCAGAACTTAGTGACTGGTGTTCCAATATTTGCTGATAATGCACTGAGCTTTCCGCTACGTGCACAGAATCATTTCTTTAAATTGAGTTAATCAGCACCAAGTGTATCCTATTACATATGCAGGAGATAATTTAACACTGGTTATTTTCTATGTGGCAACGATCGAGTCTCATGTTTCCTAAAGAAATGTTATTTCTTAAGAAACTGGAGAGTAAACATATTCAGAGGCTCTGGCATAAGCACTTAAGGCTATTAACGGTGATGGCTGCATGGGAGACACGTGGGATTCATGAAGATGGTTTCAATTGAATATCTCTTTATCCATCTTTATCTCTGCGGCTTTCTTCTATGTGTTTGTGTGAGCTGCAGGGCACACTCGTATTGTCTGAATTTGCCTTTTTTCCAGAATACAGAGTTTTTTTCACACATTGTTCTTGCAATCAGAAAGGATCTGTGGAGCCCAGCGGAGATTAAAATCTTTGTTTAAGAATTCTTAATCTTCCGTGCTGGAGACTTTCACATATATGTCTTAATCCACTACATTCTGGGGACCATCTGTTTGACCAAACCATGGAAGACATAGGTTGTGTTTGTGAAACCTATTTTCAAGCACGTTATTTTATTTATCTGGTTATTCTATTGGCATAAAAATGATACACTACATCTTCCCATTTCTAAATTTACTATTTGTTATTTATTATTAAAAATAGAATCATGGCCAGTATGTATTGCAGAGTCTGAAGTAATTTCACATGCTCAAAGCCTACACTAAATATTTTCTTGGGAATATCATTAAATAATATATTTCCATTTAGTCATGGGCATTGGCTGAAACACTGTGTTTCTGTTTGCAGTTTGCCATATTTACAGACAAAGACCTGAGTTGTAAACTCACCTGTAGAATTGGTGGGACTAGACGTCTGATTCCACAGGATCAAAGTGCGAGCTGGGAACAGAAAAGAGAAGAAAAAATTATATATTGATCTCATACATCGTCTTTTTCAGATTTATTGAAATTTTTTTTGTGATTTCTTTAAAGGGTTAGTTCACCCAAAAATGAAAATGAAAAGAATACGAGAATACTTTTGTGCACAAAGAAAACAAAAATAACGACTTTATTCAACAATTTCTTCTCTTCCTTGTCAGTCTTCGATGCACGTTCATGACAATACCACGCACGAGTGTGGTGCTGCTGATGCAGAAATTATCGTAGAAACCAGATGCGCTGCTGCTTGTTTGCGATCAGTGGAATGCACATGCATGCGTGGTACTGTCGTGAACATGCATCAAAATTGTTGAATAAGGTCATTATTTTGTTTCCTTTATGCACAAAAAACATTCTCGTAGCTCATACCAAAATATTATTGTATTCTCGTGGACTATTTTAATTAAGTCCTTATTACCTTTCTGGGCCTTGAACGTGTCAGTTGCGTTGCTGTCTATGCAGAAGCTCTCAGATTTAATCAAAAATATCTTAATTTGTGTTCTGAAGGTGAACGAAGGTCTTACAGGTTTGGAATGACATGAGGGTGAGTAATTAATGACAGTTTTCATTTTTGGGTGAACTATCCCTTCAAATAAATTAATAAATAAATACAAAATGAAATAAAAATGAAAATTAATTAAATAAAATGTATTTTTACAGTAAAATTGGGAAAAAGCTAAATAAATTCAATACAGTAAGCATTACTTATCATTGTTTCCTGAGCAGAAATACATGTATACTGCAGTGCTTCATACACATAATACAATCTTATACAGAACCTTCTCCATCAGTGGGTTTAATGGCTTGAAACACCTTATATTGCTCAATGACTGGTGGAAGATAACAATCCTGGCTAAAAGTGTAACATTTACAAATGCTCCCACATTCCCTTGTTCTTTCATCTCAACACAAGCTGCCATCAGATTTAATTTACAGCACATATTTCTGAGTTTCTTGCTGACAAAAGATCAAAGCCTGCAGATTAAATAATGTAAATAAAACAAGGAAGACAAAATTTTGCTCTAGCAGACAAGGCTGTTTGTAAAATAAAATAAAAAAATATATAATATAATATTATATAATATAATATAAAATAATATAATAGATTTTCAGTGATTCTTTCTGGAGTTACATCATTACACCCGCAGGTTGTGATAGTGACAAGTGCGTCTTTATCAGTGAGTAATTGAATCATTTACAAGCAATTTGTTCCAAAACACCAACTCATTCAGGAATTAAACAAATGACTCTTTGTATAAGTGAGTCATTTAATCATTAACTCAACTGATTCAGAGACCATTATAATTTGGAGCAAAGGTTGTATCGCTTAAATAATAATGATCATGCCCCCGACCTGTATGTATATAAAGTAATATTTCTACCATCAGAGCAATTCAAGCTTTAAGTACCGCATGGAATGCATTTGTGTTTGAGAGTTGAGTTATACTGTTTATTTGACATTGTGTCTTTAAAACAGTGCTGGCAGCACCAAACCAAAATAAACCTGTATGAACTAGAAATTAATTTGGGTCATTTCAGCAGAGATGTGAACAAAGCCACTGAGCCACATTATAATTCATTGTTGTTTTCACCAGATCTTTTGTGTATCTGCAGTCAATCTGTTGTTAAAAAGGTCGCATAACATTTAAACATTGCACAAACATAATGTGTTGGAAAGCTAAGCTGTGATCATTTTGGATATTTAAAACAATTACGTACAGACAATGTGAACAAATAAATAAAATGAATCTAAATGATTCTGAGAAACTTTTTAACTGTACAATATTCTCTGTTTGTCAAGCAAATAGCATTTGAATCTTTACTGTAGGGATTTGTGCACCTTTGCCAATCAAATCATGGTTGAATTTGTTTCTCTATTCACTCTCCTGTCTGCTGTTCACCGAGATAAAACAAGCACACATCTATTAATCTTCTACTCACAAAAGCAATGGATGGTTGCTCTGGCTCCATGGCATTGGGGCAAAAAACACACACACACGCTGGAGCAGAACAACCCAAGCATGTCACCGTGTCTGTTCATCCTCTGGCCTGGAAATAACAGGTGAAGGAACGGGGATATCGCTGAATATCATATCCATTATGAATAATAATTCATAATGGATATGAGCAGCTCTGCTCTCGAAGTCTTTTCAAATCGCAGAAACGGATGTGCAAAACAATGCATTCTCAGTACTGTGCCATAAACATATTGATTCGGAAATACGATTCCACCCTGTGGAATGAAGATTGTTTATTTGGCAGCACAATGAGGTACACTGCTGTTCCTGCAAATGTAATTTATCCTGACATCCATGTTTTTAGTTTTTATGGGAACAATGTGCCTCTCAGGAAATAAACGCATATGATCTCCATGTGCTTTATACAATCTACTGCACATCTCTCAGGAAAAAAAAAAATCAATTATTGGACAGCATCGACTTGGAAAACTGCACTGATAGTTTGGGTTTTACATTCATAAATGTCTCAAAACATCTGCTGATCTGAGCAGCTGAAATGAAGCACTAAATGAAGAGGCAAAAAATGTGGGCTGCTTAAAAATGTTATTATAATGAATAGATTATTAGGAATAATTATTATTGAATTATATTATTTTATGCTCTAATGTAACAACAAATTGTAATAAACAGCAATGTTTACATAAATGTCTACTCAAAATGCAAACTAATCAAGTTATAATTAATTCACTCAAACTTAAACTGATTCTCTGTATTTTTAAACAATGAGCATCATTCAATCAGAATTTGAAAAGTACACTTATTTGATGCATATGCATTGGAACAAGGTTTGCACTGAAAATCAAAAACAAGATCATTATTATACCCTCATTGTGTTGGTTATGTTTGGCGTCAAACTACACGTGATAGCAGTGCAGTGGAGTGACTGAATGATGCAGAGGACACCCACAGCTCACAGTGTGAACAAACAGAAAGATTTGTGTGCAGATGTATTTCTGCTCATCTGTTTGTGTGCATATGAGAGAGAGAGAAGTATAAGTGAGTGCACGAAAAAGCTAAACATATTTGTGATCTTACTTAAAAACAAGCCTACATAATTTACAAGCATATCTTGCTTATGCATAAAGCTTACTGCAATTGTTACAAAACTAAGTTTAAGTAAAATACATAAATGTGAAGAGTTAGGGAAATGCATTTTACTACTTATTGTGTGATTAATTATATATTTTGTTAAACTCCACATAGCCATCATATAGGGAAACAAAGCATTTGAACAGAAAAATGACATGCTCCTGGTACTTCAGTGTTAATTACATTGAGTGGACTCAGTATTACAGTTAATCACAGCTTTGTCATGAGCATCCTGCAATTTACACATGTTCAGATCTGTCAATTTTGATTTCAGAATTACATCAATTATGGCTACACAAACAATCATAACATGGCACATGATATGAAATCTGATCACTTCAGCTCTTGATATTTTATAGATAATTCTAAAAGAATAAGACCTCCAGGAGACATGACCATCAGCATACTTTTCACAAATAATATTTTAAACTGGTTATGTCCTTGTAATCAGAGTCATATTAATGTAAAATATTTGCATTTGCATTAAATGTAAGTTTCAGACTCCAGTCGATCAAATTTATTATCTTGGCAAAAAAAATTAATACATAAATACAAAATAAATAAATAAAATAAAATTAAAATATGTATGTATGTATGTTATGAATAAAATAATGATACTCGGAAACGTTCTAATGATATACATTCAGTCAAGCCTCGACTGATTTTCAGAATCGTTTTATTACAGTATGAAGTTTCACTGCAAGCTGAGTTGACCTGCACATTTGTGTAACTGCTCATACAAATCATTATGAGGGCAACTATAGCTATTTAGTGAATCGTGTTCTGACAAAGAAAATAGGTTATTAAAAAATAATAATAATAAAAATAAACAAATTATTAAATGTAAAAAATATTTAATTTAATATAATTTCAGCTGACAAATTAATTTGAAATAAGCCTGCTTCTCTATTCTACTAAACTCTGGAGACCAGTAATAAATGACAAAGCTCTTGACCCATCCTGATACAAACACAAACAGTGCCTTGTAAAACAGCAGGCAGCAATCAAAGGTCAGCTTCTTAAATGACTCTTAAACTTCTCTTCGTCAAGACTCTCAATTAGTATCACTAAGGTTACCACAGACAAACAAATCAGGAAAATCCAGTTAGCCAGAAACACTTGATTAGTCCCGAAAGTTGGTGTAATTTGAAAATCAATTTTCCTTGAAAGAGTAGGCCACATTTTTGGACCATATGACAATCATTTCAGACACAGATATTCAAAAGATGATTCTATGTGGTTTGGGATGCCAGATTTTCTTATGAGAGCACCTAGGAGGGGAAGTAACATTCAACATCATCTGTCTCTTTGCGTCGATACTGAGCATGACAGATGGGTTGAAGGTATTACTCGGCATTTCATAATCGTCCCCACAGGCAACTGCGATCCCTAGACAGCCACATCCCCGGCCTGTTTTCCTGCGATGCAGCACACGCAAAATTGAATCTAAGACTGGCAGACACAGAACATCTATTAAAAACTTTTCATCATTCAGCTCGGATAGCCAATGTGAGTTTTTTTTTATATCCAGTGATATTACACAACATTAACTCCTTGGGAGTTCGCAATTGTTGCTCTGGCACCAGCAGGCTTTGTTGCTGCAGCTGTGCTGTAGATTAGTGGTTGAATTCCTCAAGACTTGTGTAATTATATCATCACTTGGTCGAGCTGGCCAGTGAAAAGTTCTGGTTTTAAAGGCGTTCAGGACAGATTAATTATCCATTATATGATGAGCATTTACATTTACATTTACATTTACATTCATTTAGCTGACGCTTTTATCCAAAGTGACTTACAATTGCTATATATGTCAGAGGTCGCACGCCTCTGGAGCAACTAGGGGTTAAGTGTCTTGCTCAGGGACACATTGGTGTTTCACAGTGGATTCGAACCCGGGTCTCTCACACCAAAGGTATGTGTCTTATCCACTGCGCCGTCACCACCCCCCATTTAAAAATACAATGTTTGGTTTCACCTTGGAAAATCTTATCTGAAATCACTCACAATTTTTATTGATCTACTCCATGTTTCTTTAAATCCTAGTGAGCTCTGCTGACTCAGCCCCTCTCTTCTGTGGAGTGACGAGCAGACCGCTCCAGATTCGTTGACGCATCAGCCATCTCGCATTCACCATAATAATCAATGAATATTCAAAGATATACAAGCGTATGACTTGCTGTTGTAGACGCACACAGTCAATGCGCTCAAAGTTTCGAAGACCGTTCCAAAAATGGCGGATGGCTTATGTCTCGCGGCCCATAGAAACAGTTGATTATGAGGCATCTAGGTATATATATCTTTTTAAACATTCCAAAAAAAATGTCCAAAAAACTTTTTTTAGTGTCATTTCATAAATGATCAAATTTGCTTGGCAATGATTGAACTGAATGTTTATTAGTTTTGAATTTTATATCGGAGTTGAATTTTGCAAGAATGTTAGCATTTTGTTTTATCTAAAATAAATGCAAGGAAATATAAGTATAAATAAAATATGGAGTTAACATCAAACATGTTAAACTGTTGGCATTCGTGTTTCTCATTAAATATGAATTCAGAATAAATGTGAAAAAAAAACTTTATAAATTATGATTCCTTTGAACAATACAAATTAGGTTTAAACAATACAAAAAAATATATATATATATTGGCATCCTCCCAGAGCAGTGTGGAGTACTTTTATGATGGATGGATGCACTTTTTTGGACTTCAGAATCACAACTCCCTTTCACTGCCATTAAAAGCTTGGAAGAGCCTGGACATTTTTAATATAACTCAGATTGAATTCATCTGAAAGAAGAAAGTCATAGGATGGCTGAAGTGTGAGTAAATCATGGGGTAATTTTCATTTTTGGGTAAACTCTTTATATGGTTCATATATGAATTCAAAATAAATGTGGTAAAAAATTGAATTAACTTAATAAATTATGATCTCTTAGAAGTTAGAAAACAAAACAATAAAAGGTTTACACAATAATAAAAAAAACAAAAAATGTTGGCATCCATATTTCTTATTTACAAAATGTTGCTGGTTATTATTCAGGAATAATGCCTGTATTCCAAAAAAGAACACTAATTTAAGGAATTCATAGCCGTATTTACATGTGACTGTCAATCAAACAGTTTTGCAGAGCGTACGTGGCCATAGTAAATTTCAGTTTTTCTAAGACCAAATTATGTGGGACCTGCTATCTGCATTAGCTTTTATTGCTCTAAACTCCAGCTAAATGTCATCCATTGTCTCATTTTTGGGCTATATTTTTATTTTTCATAAAGAGACACAGTTGATCCTCAAATGAAACATACAACTTACACTACTGTATAAAAGAGCAACCATGGAGCAATTTTCTCAGTTTAGTGTACAAAACTCAAGCCTTAAATATTATTCTTTAAACGTAATTTTACGTGATTTCTTTTAACTTTATAATTATTTATTACTTGTATAAATTGTTATATGTTGATGTTATATGTTACATGTTTTTATGTCTGCAACCTTGTTAATTGTGCTGCTGCCTGTCTTGGCCAGGACGCTCTTGGAAAAGAGATTTTTAATCTCAATGAGTTTTATTCTGGTTAAATAAAGGTAATAATAGTAATATTTGCAAGTGAAAAACTGTACACAGAAAATCTGTTACATCTTCCCCTAATGTTTAAAATCAATTCACACTCGGTAAACCTTTGCAAAGCTCTGAACGCAAACAGATCCGTGGTGTATTCCAGCATTCTTACATTAATGCTCAATTTACCCCTCTTCTTCAACTGCAAACCAAAATAAACCCCAGTAAGTCTTGGGCTTTTCAAAGCAGTGTCAAAAACAACAAACTGAATTCAGCCGTCACAACTTTCATCTCTTTATATTGCCTTTTTTATGTCACGTATCCCATGGGAAAACTGTCAATAAATCTTGCTGCACCCTGTCCCCTTTGATGATATGGAAAAATGAGTTCAGAGTTCAGCTACTCAGCTTTAGAGAACTCAAGGGCCTCACTCCTAATATATATAGTATTATTTTATATTATAGCGTTCATATTTACTCACCCCTATGTTGTGGAACATGACTTTCTTTTGTGGAACATAAAAGAAGATTTTCTGAAGAATGCCTATACAGTTAAAGTCTATGGGGTCCAAAACAACATCGTACCACTTTGACTCTCAATTCATGGACAAAAGTATTTTCAAAAATATATTATTTTGGTCTTCCGCAGGTTCATACACGATTTATAAAGACCAAAGTCTCCTGTAAATGTGTTCAGTAAAGGTTCTCAAGGTTAACAGAACCCGCTTTCAGATGTACTGGTGATATGCATCTTAACCACAAATCCCATCTGCCGCCATGACACTTTATCAATACCTCAAATGGGAGACCATTAACACCAGAGGCCATTAAGTCGACTCGCGTAACTGATCTATGACCACACTTCCCAAACCAAATCTAAACTCTTGTATACCACAAAGCAAAATCGGTTTAAGATCAGTTATGGAGACTTACCTGTAAGATTTGTGGAGAGCAGGAGGAGAGCGTCGCAGGTCAGGTCAGCTGTTGCCCTGGAGATTAGCGTAATCCAGATGGTCAACACCTGCAACGGTGGTGCAAAGAAAGGAAATTTGTGGAGGGAATACAAAAGTGTGGCTTTAGCATCCATCTGGATATCCAGAAAGAGACAGCATGCAATAGAAAAGTAAAGCAGGTCAACATCTGTCTCATGCTAATGCAGGTACGCTTGTCACACGCTTGTGCTTCTGAAGTCATACGCTAGCTATGTGTGAGGAACAGACTGAAATTTAAGTTGTTTTCGAAACATGAAACTTTCCTTTCCCACTGCTTAATTTGTTACGTGTAAAACCTTACAATTATCCAAACATAAATTGCTTATTTACAAGGAATGTCTACAAAATAAATTGCTTTTTAATTTAGGGCCCCATGAAATGAGATGCATTATTTTATCAAATTTTTATCATTTATTATTTATCAAATTCTGTGTTTTCCATTGTGTTTTTACTCTTTGGATTATATTTTAATTTATAATAAAAAAATAAATAAAAAAATCATTAAAATTTATGAAATTAATTAAGATTCTAAAAATGTAAGAAATGTTTCCAATTCAAATAAAATCAAAATCAAATTAAATTAAAGTTTACATTTATTTTCTGTATACTCTATTAAATCATGAAAAATCTGAAAAACAAAATTCTTGGTTTTCTGAAACGAATGAACAAATTAATGAATTTTATAATTATTTGTATTACTCAGAGAGGTACATTTTATAATAATAATAATAATAATAATAATATATTTCTGTGATTATTTCTTCAAGTTAAACTGGACTTTTATTTTGGGTTTTTTTTTGTGAAGACCTTTGTATGTATTTTAGCATAGCTGTTATCAAATGAAACAGCTCTTGAAGTAAACTGTAAGAGCAGCTTTGAATATGAAGTTTATGTAAAGTGAGATGCAGACACTGAAAATACCATGAGTAGCACACTTGTATAATGTAGTGTACGTGTATTAGTGTAGTGTATGTGTACATGTTTGTGTAGTGTAAGCTAAATATTGAAAATTACTCAGATTTATCATCAATATCATGGACTTATTTTTTATGATAAAAATAGATTTAAATTTACTGCCCTGCCCTAACTGTATAGGTTTACATGCACTTTAAAATTTCACATTTCAGTCAAACTAAATGTATAACTAATTTATCTATTAAAATTGAAAAGTGTAATCTTCAGTCCAACTGATTTAGTTTAGACTCTTTAGTCTCAGACCAGTCAGTTTTTTTACATAGCCAGACTAAACTAAACTGTAGCAGATGCTAAATATGCCTAATTCAGTTTATTATTTTATTTAAAGGGAGATTCTCATTCTCATCAACGATGTGGCACTTCAT
The DNA here is from genome assembly GCF_936440315.1 of Barbus barbus. Lineage (NCBI taxonomy): Eukaryota > Metazoa > Chordata > Actinopteri > Cypriniformes > Cyprinidae > Barbus > Barbus barbus. The sequence continues at coordinate 34,835,083 of NC_136732.1, read as the reverse complement.
TGCATTGCAGATATTTTATACTAAATTCTTTCCAACTTTGATTTTAAAAAGATTTAAGCTCCAAGATTTAAAATATTTAATACCCAGGAGACCAGGGCTTTCGTTTCAACATTCATGTTCATGAAATAAGAGGGAAAAATCACAGATGTGACCCTTGTGCCCTAACATCAAGCTGGCTAAATGATCCCCTCTAACCAAACTAAATGCAATTTATAATTTTCAAGCAGAATCCATTAGATATGTTTGACTAGACCACTGCTTTAAGACTAATGGCTCTTTCAACAGCGAGAGAGGCGGTGAGGTTCTGCCTGTGCTTGATTTGCTGTTATGTGACTGTCTCTAATTCATATACCTGGATATATGGATACAAATACCCTTACAGCATACAAAACCCACACAAAGAATAGGGATGAATGAAATGATATCACCTTCCTAAAATAGAAATGGACAGCAGTCTATGTCTGAACCCAACACATTGCACTTCCATTCTCAAAGGGCTTGAGGCCTTTAGTCATAAAGTTTGCAAAGGCCCTATATGGTCACATGTGGGGCCCTAGGTCACAGCTCTAAGAGCTTTCAGGGCCAGCTGGATGATCCTTCCACACCCCATAATGAAACCATGAAAATTTCTACCACCACCACAGACTCATTATGTTAATGGAAGCATTGTCCCGCCGAGTGAGTTCTTTCAGCTAAGCGCTAAAATTTTTACTAGCTGTACAAAAATGACTGAAAGCTCCCAGTGGTGTGAGGTGAACAGCCTGCTGTCTTCTGGTCCCTGACCTCCATCACATGAGGACAGGTTTAAAGAGTTCAGTGTTGACAGCTCTAAAGACTGTCGGCAGCACATACTCGAGCTAGCGGGAGACAAACACCAGGATTGAGGAGGGAAAAACGGAAGAAATACAGCCCTTGGTGTGTTTTATGAGCTGGCAGACTAACACTCCTCTTGCTGGTCGGGTGCTGGCTCACTCGCCAGTAATCTTCTTGAAGCCTTGAAACTTTTCTTTATTTCCTTCCAGAAACATCCCAAACACTCATTTTATTTTATTTCCCCAGCTTTCCCAATCCCTCTGCTGTCTCTTTCACAGACTTCATCCAGGCTGGCTTGTTCCACAAGGGCGCTGAAGCCTGGTGTCGTGTCGAGGGATGGTTGTGCCTTCAGACTTTCCTGTCACTTGGAACAGTTTCACTTCATCACCCTCAGCAACCAACACTGGAGGGCCATTGTATAACCCATGTGCTGGACAGGATTACCCACGAGGGCTTCGAGCCATACTGTACGCACACAATCATTTGACAAACAGCTAGAGAGTTTCGTGCTGACATGACCAGCAGGGGAGTGACTAGCTAAAAGTAGTGCCGCTACTAACTACATTTTGCAGTAGCCTGACAGCAGTTAAGCTCAATGCAATAGTATAACGTGTCCGGTAACAGTTTCTTGCTTATGAAGCATTCAGAAATCTGATTAGTTTAAGTGATTCAGTTCATTCAAGTGATTCATTTAAAATAACTTATTCAAACAAACGACTCTGACAAACAAATGACTGAATTCTTGCAAAGATGCCTGCCTAGACAAAAAAAAAAAAGTGTATATGTATATATATGTATATACAGTATATATATATATATATGTGTGTGTGTGTGTGTGTGTATGCATATAAGTGTATATAATATATATACTGTATATATATATATATATATATATTAAAACAACTTTATAAAGTAAAATATTATTTTGTTGTTTTATTGTTTAATTTAATGCTGTGAAGCCAACCAACCAAACAAATAAATAATTAATTAAATAAATGTGTATGAAAATTATACAAATAAAACTAACAATGAAAATAAAATAAATACATAAATAATGTGTTTGAAAGAGATACAAAATTTAACTACCACCACAATGAATGAATGAATTAATGAATGATGAGGATAAATATACAGTGCCTTGTGAAATAGTCATACCCCTTTTTCACGTTTTATGTTGCTGCCTTATGTTAAACTGCTTTAAGTTACCTTTTTCCACATCAATCTACACTCCATACACTATAATGGTAAGGCAACAAAAAAAGTTTTCTTTTAACATCTTTGCAAATTTATAAAAAAATTAAATAAAAAAAAAACAAATGATTCCATTGCAAAATCATTCCACTGCTGGGACAGTTTTTATTTATGAATTTAGCTCAGGAGCATTCATATTGCTTGCAGGTGTTGCTAGATGTTGAGTGAAGGTAACCTGTGGCAAATTCAATTGAATGGGTATGATTTGAAAAGGCACACACGTCTTAATAAAAGGTCCAACAGCTGATATTGCATATCAGAGCAAAAACCAAGCCCTAAGGTCAAAAGAACAGTCTGTAGAGCTCAGAAACAGGTTTGCTTCAAGCCACACATCTGGGGAAGAGTTCAGAAAAAAAATCTGCTTCATTGAAGGGTCACAGAAGCATGTAGTCACTGTTACCCTTAATGGAAGAAGTTTGAAACAACCAGGATTCTTCTTAGAGCTGGCCTCCTGGCCAAACTGAGCAATTGATGGAGAAGGGCTTTGGTTAGAGTGGTGACGAAGAACCTGATGGTCACTCTAGTTGATCTCCATGATCATATGTGGAGATAGGAGAAATCTACAGAAGGACAAACATCACTGCAACACTCCACCGATCTGGGCTTTATGGCGGTGTGGCCAAACTCAATACTCTCCTCAGTGAAGAGAAAAGAAAACACACTTAGAATTTACAAACAAAGCACCAAAAGGACCCTCAGACTCTGAGAAACAAGATTCTCTGCTCTGATGAACCTCAGAACTAAGCATCATGTTTGAAGAAAACCAGCTCTGCTCATCACCTGCAGAGTACCATCCCAAAAGTAAAGTGTGCTGGTAGCAGCCTCATGCTATGGGGCTGTTTTTCAACAGCAGGGACAGAGGGACTCATCAGAGTAGAAGAAAAGCTCATTGCACCAAAATATTGAGATCGCCTTAATGAAAACCCAGTCCAGAGCATTAAGAACCTCAGACTGGGCAGAAGGTTTACCTTCCAACAGGACAGTGACCCTAAGCACACAGCAAGAGTGGCTTATAAACAACGCTGTGAAAGTCTTTGAGTGGCCCAGCCACAGCCTGGACTTGAACCCAATCAAATATTTCTGGAGAAACCTGAAAATGTGCATCTGCCCCCATCCAACCTGAAAGAGCTTGAGAGGTGAAGAGACGAATAGCAGATAATTGCCAAATATTGACGAGCAAAGCTTGTCGCCTCAAACAAAAAAGGCTTGAGGCTGTAAAGGTACTTCAAATATTTAGTTAAGGGTGTGAATACTTATGCACTTACTTATTTTTTTTTAAATAAATTTATAAAGTTGTGACAATTCTGTTTCTGCTATGTCAATATGGTGTATGGAGTGTAGACTGATGTGGGGGGAAAAGTAATTTAAAGCAGTTTAACATAAGGCTGCAACATAACAAAATGTGAAAAAAATGAAGCAGTATGAATACATTCGCAAGGCACTGTAATAATAACTCTGGAATGAATGAATGAATGAATGAATGAATGATGGGGATAAATATAAAACTAACATTGGAATGAATGAATGAATGAACGAACGAACGATTTAATGAACGAACGACTGAATTAATTAATTAATTAATTATAAAACTAACACTGAAATGAATGAATGAATGAATGAATGAATGAATGAATGAATGAATGAATGAATTAGATAAATACAAAACTGACACTGGAATGAATGAATGAATGAATGAATGAATGAATGAATGAATGAATGAATGAATGATATGGATAAATATAAACCTAGAACTGAAATGAATGAATGAATGAATGGATATAAAACCAAAAATATTAAAACATGTCATTAAAAAGCATAAAATATTAATCAAAATGCAATCTAGGATATAAAGCAATAAAAAAGTTATATACCTCAGAATCTATCTGAATCTACTTAACATTTTCTTCAAACAAGACTTGCTTGTTCAACCAGTTTCACCGCATTGACCATATTGGTTTGGCTGGTGAACTGCACCAGCTAGACAAGCACCAAACCAGCACTAGCCAGCATAAACAAGCCTCAGCCAGCATATGAATTCATGCAGGTCTAAACTCATCTTTTCAACAACAGTGCTTTATGGTCTTGCTCTCAAAGCCCAGTACTTAAACGTCCTTGATCTCCTTCAAAAGTAAGAACAGTACAAAACACACATTGCTGTTCATTATCAAAACCCCAGACTCCACAGGGAAGCTCTTAAGCAGCTCTCTGATACTCCTCCTAAGAGACTGTGGAGAACAGAGCTAATGAAAAGGCATCAGGCCCAGAAATGAACTCCTTTTGTCCCAGTATACCTTCCCTACATGCTGTAGGTGTGACACCTCACATTTCAAACAAAGACCACTTTGTCTAACTTTACGACCTTTCCCTGATTTTGCCTCCTTCTCTCTCCCTTAAGAAATTCTTCAGATTGGCCTCGAAGGAACACCCAGCTGCAAAGCAGAACCAAGAGCTCCCCTATCACGCACGTACAGGGCCGGTCCCTGAAGAAAAGTGGACAAGGAAAGACTGCCTGAGAGGAGCAATAAAGCTTTAGCAGAACCCCAGGTCTTTTAACAAATCAAGGATGAATGCAATGGGACACTGGGAAAATGGGCCTCGTGGGATAAAAAGCTCTGCAGCTATCCGAAATGAGCTGATAAGTGAGGGAAGATATAAGACCACGAGGAAATTAGATGATACTAAACAGCCATTACTTGAGGAATCACTGGGTCAGAAAGGTCTCTTGGTTTACGATCTATGATCATAAGACCACCTGAATAGCATGCTTTATAACTGCCTCAAACTCCTCTCAAGCTATTTTTTTGGTCATATTTACTACCAAAGCCCCATGAGCAAGGCTCAAGCACCCTTCACTGACCAGGAAGGTGTTTATTTGAACTAATTATAATGGATATAATTTAGCATTACCACTAATGTTGTTCAAGTGGCCATTATGACAATGATTCACTTTTAAAACTGTACTTTATGATTGTTCCACAAAAACATTTTAAAAAATCTAATAAAAGTTAAAAATAACAATGATCAAATTAGAACAAATCAAATTAATAATACATATATTTTATTTTAAATACAAATGTTAAAATAGATGTTATAATAAAATAAATTTTATGTAATAACCTATATAATAAATGTTATAATAAAATAAAATTATAAAATACGTACATATGAAAAACAAAAAATGTAATAAATAAACAAACCTCACCGATTAGCTCAGAAGCTTGAGCTTCTCATCAATCGTTTTTGGTCAATAAACATTCCTCGAAAAAGACCTGACGGCAAATTATTTGTACATAAAATATAGATAACAAAGGTCAGCATCAGTTGCAGTCTTTGTGTGCAAGAATTTAATTTACCATCATGAAATATCATCCACAGGTCATATGACAAATTGACAAACCTTATATGACCCATTTAATTTATTTTCTTAAATAGGTAGTTAAACCAAATGACAGCACATTTACAAAAAAATTAAAATAAATAAATAAATCTATTTTTCTAGGTTTAACACAGGAAATCTTAAACCTCTGGAACATCCTAGCACTCTCTGGGGTATACCTTGGGAATGACTGGTCTAAGACATTAGATGCTTGGTTAAAACATAAATGAGACGTGACAGAATTCCCCATATGCTCTGGCACAGTATATAAACTATTTATAAGGCAATGACATATGGAAGATGGCATCTTAGTAAATTTACCTAAATGAACCGTTGCTTTCCATCTTCCCCATTGTGACTTGCAAATAGGATGTAAAGGAAATGCAATTTCAACTCCCACCCCTAGCACTGATCCGTATTCTAGCAGAACTTTATAAGTCTGGCTCTTTAGAAGCCATTGTTGAGCAGCTTAGAGCAGATCAAATTCTATCCAACATTGCCTGCATGTTTCTCCGAGGCAGGTCTATTTTGGGCAGAGAATCAAACATCTAATCCTCCTTACAGTCCGAGAGGATAAAAAAGCCACATTTTAACTAGCTATGTCCAAACTACACTGAACGATATCTGCTTCTTTCCTTCTGATTCTGTCTTGCCATCTCTGCCTGTACTTTTCTACTCCACCCTCCAGTTGCTCTTGATGCTGAACTTTTTCGGATTAAATCCGACAGACTGAAGGCGCAGTTGGAGAGGAAAGGTCCAGTTGTGCTGTTGTGTGCATTACAGCAAAGCCTTTCTAAGAAACAATAACCAGACTTAGTCACAAGTGTCTTATCGCTGTCATACAGAGTTCAAGATGGTGGAGCTATTCGACTCAATCCAAAAGTTAGTTTAGGGTACTAGATATTTTGTGTAAAAAAGAACAAATGGATGCAAGTTACAATAAAAAGGTATCGAATGCAATATTCCTAATGACAAAATGTTTAAAAGTGAAAATGTTACAGAAGATTTCTATTTCAAATAAATGCTGTTGTTTACTTTCTATTCATCAAAGAATCCTGAAAAAGATAATGGTTTCCACAAAATATGAAGCAGTGAAGATATGAAGAAGCGTTTACTGATCACCAAATCAGCAAATTATATCTGAAGGATCATGTGACACTGAAGACTGGCTTTGCCATCACAGGAATAATTGACATTTTAAAATACATTAAACAGTGAAAAGTTATTTTAAAACTGTAATAATATTTCACAATATTACTATTTTTATTGTGTATTTAATCAAATAAATGCAGCCATGGTGAACGTAAGACACTTCTTAAAGGGATAGTACACCAAAAATTACAGTTCTCTCTTGAGTTATTCCAACCTTTCTTTCTTCTGTTGATTATAAAATATGATATTTTTAATAATGTGGGTAACCAAACAGTTGTTTATCCCCACTGACTTCCATAGTATAGAAAAAAAAAATACTATGGAAGTCAATGGGGACCAAAAACTGTTTGGCTATTCAAAATATCTTCATTCGTGTTCAGCAGAAGACAGAAACTCATACAGGTTTGGTACAATTTGATGGTGAGTAAATCATGAAAAGTAAATTTTTTGGGTGTAGGTCTACTATCCCTTTAATGTTTAAAAAAAAAAATGGCAACACTTTATTTTAAGGTGTCCATAATACAGAGTAATTACCTAGTTAAGTACTTAGTAGTAGCCGTTGTACTTACATGCAATAAAATGTACTTACCATGTAACTAAGTTATGTAACAGCCTGTACTTACAGTTTGTAATTATATAGATGTAATAGGCAGCTACTGTTACACAAATGTAACAGGCCGAGTCTGCTACCCAATGACTTTTAATAAAGCTTTTCATTTGTGAATAAATAAATATTTCAGTGCTGAGGTTTAGTAGAACACATATTATGAAAAACTATCTCAACAATCTGACTCGGTTCATTTGAATTTCTGGCCCTGGAGAGTCTGTTCTCATAACAGTAATGACAACAACTGTAAGCGGTGTGCTGGCCCTGTTTTGCAGTTGTTTGAAATTAGATATTATATTTTGTGGTCAGTTCTCTGAGGTCAGCTGAGGAGACTGGCAGCGGGTCTCTGGCAGCAGTGTTGGTAATGTGTAATCCTGCTCTAACAATAGCCTTTAACACACAAGAACAGCACACGTAGCGGTGTGTTCCACACGCTTCTCCTCTGTCCACTGGCTCAGCCTGCGCTGAGACAAATGGCTTGATTGACTGGAGCCAGCCGCTGTGCTGTCTAAAGCATAAGCCCGAATCTTCCCAGTAAAGACTGCACGGCGGGCTGCTGAGCCACAGGCGCTGGAGATCGCCAGCCAGCAAAGGAAGGATGATCTTGAGACACAAAGACTAGAAATCCTAGGGATTGATGCCAGCCTGCTGGTTGAAAGCGCAAAGCCAGTGTGATCCCACAGCTCCATCTGACAACTTCAGTCTTTGGGGATTTAAATTTGAGGGCCAGAGGTACTATAAAGGCAGTTTATTAAATGTTCCGTGGGTTAATAGAACTGCGTGTAGCTTATGTCACTGATCACTGATATACTCTCAAGCCTTCAAACCTTAAAGGTACATGCTTTCGAGACTGCTATGAAGCAAGATTATGACTGGTAACACAAACTATTCTGAAGACCAAAACTTTAAGTGAAAAAATATGGTCAGCTAAAAGTTTGCATGAGTGAAAATTAAACAGATACTATAAATGTATAATTGCAATTAATGTGCACTTAATAAACAAAATCTCAATGAAATTATAGAAAGCTACTTTTTTCACTTTCAAACTATGTTAAATTATATACTGTTTGATGAAAGAGATAACGCTGAAATAAACGAATGGCTGATCTTGAAAAATGCAGTCAACATCATGCTATGATAATCTGTAAAAAAATAAATGAATAAATAACTAAATAAATAGTTATGTTTGCACTCAAACACATTTTCGCTCCCATTAAAATGCATACAGTATATACATTTATAAGTAATTTTCCAAAGATTCAAAAAGATTCAAAAAGTAAAAAAAAAAAAATATTTCAGTGATCATTACCTGGAAAGCTTCCACTTTTTTCAATGGTTAAAAGCTACTACAACTAGAAGTATGCACAAATTTGGATATATGTATATGTATATGAAAACTCATCACCAAACACCAATGATTTGTACATGCACTATATGGACAAAAGTATTGGGACACCCCCTTCTTTAGAACAGAAGAAGGCACTTCCAAAACTGTGGCAACAAAGATGGAAGCATAATTAATGTATTTAAAAGCTGTATTTCCATCTCTGTTGCAACAGTTTTGAAAGTGTCTAAAATGACTACCCATATACAAGTCATTGGTGTTTGGTGATGAGTTTTCGGCTCAAGGTCTGCATTTAAATTCACACCAGAGGTGTTCAGCTGAGATTAGGACTTTGCTTTATGCAGACCGGTCAAGTTCTTCCACACTGACTGAATCAATCATTTCTTTTTGAACCTTGTCTTATACACAGAGACACTGTCATGTTAGAATAGAAAAGGGTCCTGTCCAAACTGTTGCAATAAAATTAGAAGCACATAATTCCCTACAATATAATTATATGCTTAAACATTAAGATTTGTACTCATGGAAATGACTAAATAAATGACCTGTTCATTAGAAGGGGGTGACCCCATACTTTTGGCAATATAGTGTATATCGGAGTTCAACAGCTGCCAAATATATTAAGAAACGTTCACAACATGTATCACAGTTTGATACATGATGTTGTGATATATCGTATTGTGTACAGATACATGTAGTCACAGACTGACACAGACAATCTTAATTTGCCTCTCAATCTTAATTTGCCTAACAGACACATTTAACCAGGGATCCTTTTTTAAGGATCTTAAAATACAGTCTAGCATTTAACAACAGTAACATTCAACAGAATAAAGTGAGTTTACATGGCAATTTAAGCTCATGTGGATTGTGGTCCACTTCTATTTTTTTTTTTTTTTATCCAATAGGTCTGGCTGATGAGGTGTCTGTCAATGTGACTTCAGACTTTTACAATTCAACACACTGCCATTCACCTGCTCCTGACTGTCTTAGTGCCAAGCCACAGACCACACCATGACCATATGGCCTGGTATGAGATGCCAAAGCAGTAGAAAGAGAACACAAGAAAGTAGTGAAAAAAATATATACTGGAATTAAATAATTTTCATGACGTGTGTTCACATTAACAATTTTTAGACGTCTACATTAATTTGTCAATGAAGGTGGAATGCTGTACTACAATACCAATGTCTGTCTCTGAAAGCAGCCCACAGTCCATTCAGTGCCATACATATTGCACACAAACCTAGAAAGCACTTTCTCAGTGTGGAAAACTGTTTGGTTGACTTTACACAACCCTGATACAGTTTTGAAGATGAATCAATCACTGGAAGTTACTAATAACAATGTTACTACATATTCATAAGCAGAAGTGTCAAAAAGAATAAACAAACAGAATAAAAGGTATTCTTAAAAATATATAATGTCCCATAATGTTTTTGTGCAACTAACAGATTGAAATTTAAGTCTACATTCATTGATAATCATTATTAAATCCTATATTACTGAAGTCAGTGAGTTGTACTCAAGAACTGGATCAACCCATGAATGATTCGCTCAAACCAGTTTTAGTGAACTAGATCAAGTTATTTATTGAAAAGGTCTGACTCAAAGTAATGAATTGTTCACAAATCATACTTTCATGATTCTTTGATAAAAAAAAAAATCTATTTAATGTGTCCTTGCTCAATAAAATAATTTAATTTCTTTCTTTCAAAAACTAATAAATAAATAAATAAAAACTTACTAACCCCAAAACTTTTGAACAGTGATGTATATTGCTACTTTCCTTAGTTGATGACAATATATTAAATAATTTCCAAATGTGGTCTGTTCCTCACACGAAGCTATCATATAGCAACAGAGGACTTGGAAAATAGCTCACATGTCATTTCCATGACACATTTATGGTGCTTTTGTGTCATTTTGGAGCTTGACAGGAGAACGAATTGAGTATAAACACCTCTCAGCACAGATGTGCTTGCGCCTGCGGTGAATCATGAAGTGATTCGCCAGAGAGCATGAGTCAAACAAGGCTTAACTCACACACAATGCTAAGACAGCATCCATACCAACTGCTGATTTCATTTGTAAGGATTTTTTTAATTATTTTCAATTGTTGTTACAAGAAACAACACTATATTATATTCAATCAAAACTCATTAGAAACACTGGTAGGGATTAATCACAAGTTTCTTAACTTCGATAAAGATATTTCTTTACCATCCTTACCCAATACTAAGCTCATGATTCACGACCCCTAGAGATAAAGAGGCAAAAGCATTCACGCTGAAGGGCTTGAAGGCAGATAGACAGACCCTTTAGTAGAGTAATTTAGATATTTTGCTTGCAACGAAATGTCAACATCGCTAGTTAACGAAATGCATCATCACTACTTAGAGACATGCAATCCCCTACACTTAAAATGCTCGGCCCATCCTTTCCGTCTACTGTTCTGAAACCATCGAGTGACTCATGGGTGTTAATTTGGAAAGGGTGCAAGAAAACAACTCTCCCCATCTATCTTGGGCTGGCTTAAACGGCCAGGAAGATGGACGGGGGTGGGTGTCACTTTTTTTCGCACAGTGATGATGATGCATCTTCATCTGCCCACAGAAAGCACGCTCCTGTCTCTTCATCTGCTTTAATGACTGGTCTGGTTGGCGAGGATGGCTTATATGCACATGCTGTCGTGTATGTGTGATTAGCTCATATGCGTTTGATTAGTTGCGCGTAATTAGCATGCAGAAGCTTTGTCGTGGGTGACAATAAACAGTGCATGTGTGCGAGCATTCAATTTGATTTTTAACCTCTGCCGCTTGTCGATTGATTGGCTGCCTGATTGAACGCCTCCAGCACTGAGGTCCTCTGCTATGTGATTGGTGGAGGGAGAGAGAGCGTTGCTCGGTTTAATTAAATTGACATTAATTAATGAGCTCTGCGACCCAAAACCATGAAGATCATAAATTACTTGCAGGGCAAAAATAAGCGCCGTGACGATGACCTCAGTTTTTTGGTGCTTTTAAGTCTGTCAGTGCCAATAATCATTAGTGTTTTGGGATTGTTTTATTAAAATGCATTGCTTGAAATACTAAAGAGCCTTAAAGTGTCGGCGCCCTGTGTCTAGTGTTCTTTTGATGGTTTTTAAATGCTAATAGACATACAGGGGTTAGATAAAATAATGTGAACAGCTGGAAAATAGGCAATATTTATTTCTTTATCATTTACCCACCCTCGAGTTGTTCCAAAGCTGTATGCATTTCTTTTTTCTGTTGAACAAAAAAGAAGCTATTTTGAAGAATGTTCAAAATTAACAGTTCACGGTTAGGGCTGGGTATCGTTCAAAAATGTTCGATATCGATACCGATACCTTGAGTTCGATACCGGTTCCTGAACGATACTTTTTTCGATACCAATTTTATGAAAACAGTTTACAATATCTCAAAAAACTTTGGTTTTATTTTTTTCAGCTTGTTGACATGTATACAGACTCAAAGACTCATCTCCTGAGCCACTGCACAAAGGAACAAAATATAGCCAACACAATAAATCAGTACAAATAATTTTAATAAAGCTCAAATAGTTTTCAGTTTACACTGGTGCATGCTCGTTTTAAAACGCATAGCGCAGACAGAATCATCATTTCTATTCATTTATTCTAGGTTTTTCTTTCACAATATGTTTTATTGTTATTAAATTCTATGTTGTAGTATGTCTAATTATTTGAATGCATAAAAACTACTTAGTTTATTCAAATTTATTCTTAAAACAGCCTTATGAAATGTTTTCTTTTTCCTCAGAAATTCTGTTCTGTTTTCAAATGAAGGCATAAAACATTAATTTCATTTTTCTTTTAAATTATTGAAAATAAAACTTTATTTTTTTTTGGCAAACAAAATTTTACTATTAAAATTAAAACATGGAAGAAATGTTGTGTGATCATTAATTAAAAAATAAGAGTTTTAATAATTTTAATAGTAGCCTAGTAGTAGCAGTATGTACACTCTGCTGAACAATATTAATATATTTCTGCCGCAGTGTCTTCCAAGTTAATGCGAACCTTTATTTTGATGGGTTTCCGGGAATACCTTTACAGTTCTGTGTGTATATGATATGACGCAAGTTTTACTCAAATCAAACGGTAAAATGCTCATGAAGTGACTCTCAGAGCAGTTCTAGAGCTGGTGTTCATGTGTTTATGTCCTCATTTAGTGAGACGGCAGACGCTGAAATGTCACGCAAGCTTCAGTCTGTGTCAAGTAAGCGAAACTGCGTGATATGGAGAGCAGACGCTTTCGACTTAGCATGTCGAATAGCATGTCAGTGATCAGACGCTTTCCGTACGCTTTCGAATCGCGGATATCAAACACTGATCAATCAGCACCGCCTCACTTCTAGTCAAACTAGAACTGTCAAACTTCTAGTCAAACACACCTAGTGCTGCAGGCTTATTGGCTCACTGACGTTAATGAGATTAACCCCTTAGGTATTGAAATTTGGTACCGAACGACAAGACATTTTTCGATACTCGGTGGTATCGAGGCAATTCGGTCGGTGCCTAAAAAGTATCGAACTCGATACCCAACCTTATTCATGGTAGCCATTGACTTCAATAGTATTGAAAAAAATACTATGGAAGCGCAAGCTCTGGTGAGAAGAGACGAATGCAGAAGTGCAGTGGAGAGAGGAAAACAAAACGAGGATTTGTAAGAAAAATGTTGGAGGATTTCGATATAAGCCAAGAGGAGACTTTTTTCTTTGCTGTAAACAAAACTTGGTTCTCAGAAAACTAGCATATTCTCACCAGAACTTATGCTACTCCTACGTCCTACTGTACATCATCTGCTCGAACGCCACTCTCTGTTGGGGTCTCACTCTCTCACACTGTTTTTTGTTTCATTGTTACCTCCACAAATTATATTAACCCCTATAATAATGGGTGTTCACATTATTTTGTCCATTGTACTTTGCCTTTTACACATATCTGTTCAAACCCTCAGGTGCTTTTTAATACATTCTCATGTTGCCTGATTACAAGCAGTACACTCTTAAAAATAAAGGTGCTTAAAAGTTTCTTCACAGCAATGCCAAAGAAGAACCATTTTTGGTTCTGCAAAAACCATTCAGTCAAAGGTTCTTTAAAGAACCATCTCTTTCTTACTTTTTTATAATCTAAAGAACCTTCTTTCGCCACAAAAAAACATTTTGTGAAAAGGTTCTTCAGATGTTAAAGGTTCTTTATTTAATCTAATCATTTAGACAAAAAGATTAATCTATGGCATCGTGAAGCACCTTTATTTTTAAGAGTGTAAGCAGAACTTTGAAATATACTCTTCGGGCGGCTAATAATCTGTTCAGGTTTCAAGCACAATAACCTCCACTAACACTATGAACAATCACTGAAGCTGTTTATAAAATAAAAACAGAAGGTGATAATTGGCCCTGATGATATGAAGTATTAATCATCTAGCACTACATGACAGAGTAATTTTGATTCTGTGAATGAGTGCTTGAAGCTCAGGTTGTCAGGTGGATGCACAACTAATTCATGCCTGGCTGGTAATGGATATAGCAAATTATGAATCTAGCATCAAGCCCCATCATCATGGGACCAAACTGATGGCAGATGAAAGAGAACTTCATTATACCCGATTAAAACCGCAGGAACTCTGTTGGTGTTCATATTGGAGATTATTCATGGAATAGCATGTCAGTGATCAGTGTTTCCTACAGGATTTAGTCTTGGCATTTATATTTGGGAGGGGTGGTATCTATGCCCTCCCACTTCCCGCAAACCAACTGAGTCTAACACCAAACTAAAAAAGAAACCAAGATCATATTATCAACAGTTTTTGTTTTTGTTTGTTTGTTTGTTGTTTTTGTTTTTCCCAGAAAGACAAGCAGAACAGGCAAACTTTGTATTTAAATAACCATCTTTTTGTGCCTTAATACAGCATATTCATGGACAATAGACCATATTGAGATGTGATGAAGTGTAAAGCCCTACTTTTGATATATTCATCCTAAATTTTAAAAATTCCATGACATTCCACGTTATACTGTAAATTAAAAAAAATTTTTTTTGATGGGATTCTGCAAGTAAGCCTATGTTTTCTGCATTATGGAATTCATAGTAGGGAATAATAGTAGGGATATTTCAGTGACACTAACTACATGTTACATCGATACACCAGTAGGTGGCAACAAACAATTTTAAAAACACTGATTCATTCAGGAACACTGCAAGTGGTTTGAATATATTTCCCTGCTAAATAAGCAGTGTGTAAGCAAAACAGTGTGTGAAAGAGTATTATGTCCACACAGTACCTACTCTGAGAGCATGTGACTTGAACGCCGCCATACAGTAGCCTTTGTGAATGAGTCATTGAATCATTTAGTCATCAGATTCATTCAAAAACACTGGTTCATTCATGAAAGTCTTCATAAGTGACTCATTAATACATTAATCCAAATCACTCGATAAGCCTACACATTGTCACTTAAACAGTCAATAAAATTAAAACTTTTATGTTTATTCTCAATGTTTTTTTATTTTTTTGTATATATATATATATATTTTTTTTTTTTCACAGCACCCAGTCTTTCTGTTTATCAGTTAGCCTACAATTCATAAGCTCATGACTGATCTGTTGTAGCACGGGAGATTTGGTACCAGAACAGGATGCAGTAAACAGATTTGCATGGCAGAATACCTTTGGGCTATATTTGGACAGCTAATGTCTGTGTAAGATTTCTCAGCTCTGCTCACATGAGGTCTAGGTGATTGTGGGCTTGATTTGAGTCATCATGAGATGTGGCAGATTCCCCGCAACATCACACCCAAACTCATCCAGCTTAATGAACGATCACTGAATGATAAGAAATTAAGCAGCTGGAACATTAAGCAGATGAACAGATCAAAGATATCGCACACTAGAAACATGACTGGCTTCAACACAGACACCAGTGCATGTTGGGAATCCACATACACGATCATAAATATGACCACAGATTTTAAAAGGCTATTAGATGCTTAAAAATAAAAAGAGGCAAGAAGTACCAGTTTTGGCTCCAAAACCAAATGTATTTTATATCATTCTTAGTGCTGAAATAACTAAGCTAAGCTTTTTTTTTTTTTCTACTTTCATACTTAATAGACTAGTCTATCAAGAACTGAATGAGTATATCGATGCTTATGAAAGCAAGACAAAAATAGCCTTTTCTCCCCAGTGTGGCTGTGTTCCTACTCTCTGGCATCAATATTATATTGGGGCAGCTGAGCTTAGAGCAGCAAGGGTAAGTTTATGCGTGCACATGCGTTTGTGTGGACTAGTGCACATGCAAGCACGCATATGTATATATATATATATATATATATATATATATATAGTTTTTTTTTTTAAGTAAGACAAAAAGAGTTCTTCACTTAATCAACCTACAATGATTTAAGATAATAATATAATGTTAGCGCATTTTGTAAATGTAAAGCTAATATTCCATTAAATTTGAAACTATTCAGGTAAAAAGAAAACACAAAATGTCGTGCCTGTCTCTCAGTGTTTCCTATGACCTCACAGATGCGTTTTATTCCATAATATCATGTATGGTTTAATAGACAATTTTTTTCCATTAACAGCTCCACTGGAGAGATATTTCTGTCAAGTGTATAAATCATTTAACCTTTAATAGAACAAAATATATATAAATAAGGCACTGAAAGATTTTACTCTCCTGGCTGCGACATACTCTGAGACTGTAAATTGGTTAATCGTGGACAAAGCGGAAACTCCAGTCATAAGTCCGTCTAGTAGAAGCAGGAGGGCCAATTTCCCTAAAGCTGCCCAAAAATTCACTCTATTCCGAATTAGGGCGATTTGAAGGTGAGATCTGGAGTCTGTAACGACTCTACTTGTACCCGAGGTAGTTTAGCATTATGTTTGAACATGTTACTAAAACTGTCACTGTATATACAGACACATAACATAATGAAATGTGCTGTAGGCAGTATTTTTTTTTTAGACTACTGCACATATAATATTCCTACTACCAGACAGATATTATTGAAATCTCTGTCCTCAGACATCACACATGTCTGTGACAGCCTTAGGCTCTGTAAACACACACAAAAAAAAAAGAGCTGAGGGAGTGTCCCACGCTGTTTTAGCCAATCAGACAATCTGAAAAGCTATCTGGAAGTGAATTATTTTGGCTTGTTTCAAGGTGACTTCAGGCTGGCTGGCAAGAAGAAAGAGTGTGATATTGAAGTTAGAAAACAAAATCACTTACGGAAGAACTACTTCACCTAAAAAGATTATCTTATTTGTAACTCTGTGTCATTGTCTTTCTTTCTAAATGGTGAGCTGTTAAACTTCAAAAAAGACAAATGCATAAGTAGTCTTTATGACTCATGCTTTATATTCAAGTTTTCATCCGATAGCTTTATGTGAGTGGCACAACAGGTTTGACATCAATGATGCAAACATATGGTTCTTGTGTCTCCCAATTAATCATGCCACAACAAAGTTAAATATGTGCATATTCATATCACTCTAATGCAATTTGAGAGCTACAGCAGAGAAAACATTTTTCAGTAAACAATGTCTGTAGAGATATTCTCCATAGTTTCTTTGGACATTAGTACATTAGTCAGTTTTATTTTTTCTTTAATGCCTCTTTTGATAGCACATGATTTACCGTTCATTATCAATCCCACACACAATTTTCTTAAGTGGCTGAAATAAAGCAAGCACAGGTAGAGCAAAGTGAGCAAATGGTGACAATTTTCATTTTGGGGTGAATGAACCCTTTAATTTAAGAATGATTGCTGTTATAGTACCACTACAAGCCTCGCAAAAGCAATCATTTCAGGATGAGAGCTTTATGTTCCTTCTCAAGCATACAATTTCTTTCTCTTTTCTCTGTGTGTTATGTGGTCCATTTACAGTGAGAGTCTTGGAACAACAAGAGAATGCTTTCAGTTGTCACATGTCTTTCTGGCAGCAGTAGACAGCTTCAGGCCTTGTCTCTGTGGGCTATTTATCTGCGAACGCAGGAGGACAACTGAAGGATGCTTAGAGACTATGAGACACTAACCTCTCCTAAAATCAGTTCAGTGAGGTCCCACAGCATTTCTGCCTGTACTCAGATGGTTTGTCTCATATAATTCTGCTTGTGTCTAATTTATGGTTTTGCACAATGATGATAAATAAGACATTACTTATCAAAAGACACAAGTCTTATTCACAATTTTGTTTTCATTCAGAAAACAGGTTTTTGTTGGAAAGTCAAAAGTACTGGTAAAAGCACTGGTTTATACTAAATTAAGAAAACATATAAAATTAGGTCTTTTGCAGTATCTGTACTGTATCTGAGTGCTATCTAATGTAAATATGGAGGAGAAAATATATATAACATTAATACATAAGTTACTCAATTAATTGTAACAAGCAATATCACACGTATTAGCATTAATGCTTATATTCAAGTTCAAGTTCAAGTTCAAGTCAAGTCAGCTTTATTGTCAATTCTTCCACATGTACAGTACATACATACAGAGAATTGAAATTGCATTACTCTCAGACCCTTGGTGCATACAGTTAACATTAAACACGTTCAGATACAGATAAATACAGTTTAAACATATGTACATACAACTATACAATTATACAAATGAGGATATTGTAGAAAAAAATAAGAATTAGATCGATAAAGTGGCATAAGGCGCATGGCAGATAGAGTGCAAAACCAGTTAAATAAACAACACTGTGTAGATATATTTGTAGTGCAAAAGAGCTTATCAGTCTGAGGACATTGTAGAAAATAAAAACAAGAGAGATAGATAAAGTGCATAAGGCACATGGCAGAATAGATGGAGTGCAAACCAGTTGAATGTACAAAAACAAAACTGTGCAGATGTTTTGTTTTGTTATGAGTGTAGTGCAAGAAGAGCTTATCAGTCTGTTAAAGTGACAAGTCGAAGTGACTGTTCGGATAGATTTTTGTCAGACTATCCGAAGAGGTAATTTGCAGTCAATGTTGGATGGGTAGTGATCAGCCAATGCTGCACAAGTGACAGGTGCCGGTCACAGTTTGTTGGTCGGTGGGGGGGGGTGTCACAGAGTCAGAGTTCCTAGTGTGTTGCTGTGTTAAATGGGGGTGAAAGAGGGGAGGGGGGGCAAGGACGAGAGGGAGTTCAGCTTCCTGACAGCCTGATGTATGAAGCTGTCCTTCAGTCTGCTGGTCCTCGCCTGGAGACTCCGCAGTCTCCTCCCTGATGGCAGCAGACTGAAGAAGCTGTGTGTCGGGTGGGTGGGATCTCCTGCAATGCGGAGGGCTTTGCGGGTGAGACGGTACAATAATTCAGTACAATAATAAAGACTGCCATTTGATTCCTTTTTTACCTATTTATTATTATTTATTTATATTTATGCGTGTAAGGCCAGCTGTGTAAACAGTTTTAAGTGTAACTTCAGCAGAAATATTTTAATTGCCTAAAAGAGGTGACTAGCAAACAAGGAGTTAGCAATTAACATTTACAGCTTATTGCTGTCTTGAGTTACAATTCTGAGAAGGCTAACAACGAGACAAAATTATAAGTCCCATTAAATTGTAACATTCAAGGTCAAAGAGAGTGTTGAAAGTGTTAAACACATCTGTGGTTTAAGCACCATTCTAATGAAAACCAAATTTTTAACCTCAGGGGTTCAAACGCGAGAGACTCCGCCAGAGAGCAACTTCATGCTTGCAAACCACAAGAAGTTTAGAAATCTGACATTCTTCTGAGAGTTTCTGCCATTAAGTTAAAAATAAATAAATAAATAAATAAAGTAGACTTTATTAGCTCAAGAACAAACAGAAATGATGAGGATACGTCTGGTCCTGCCATAAAGTTCAAGACAGCTCAGTTAACACTTTAACTCCGAACAGCCAAGGTCTGTGGAGTGAGGGATGAGATTCTATATTCGTTTTGCCTTTTCTTCTCTCTGCATGACGCAAAATACATAAAGAGCTGAAGAGAAAGAGCAAAACTAGTCTAGCTGAGTAAAAAACAGAAACGCACGTGTATAGCTATTTGTGATGACAGTGATGAATGGCTTAGTATACCTTCAAAACAACACATAAGTTCTAGGGCCTTGAAACACTTCAAACGCTGAAACGTACGGGGAAGGGAATTGCAAAATACAGTGAGCGACTCTGAGAGGATCGGAGAACGTGCTGTGAATCCATCTGGTTCATGTGAGTGCTCCCGCTGATTGCTTTTGCAGGCGGAATTCAATAGGAACCGAATCTTCTAATATGTAGGTCAGCTTGTTGCAAAGTCCTCAAACTGATCCGTGGAATCACCACCGCCTCTTAGTTTTGGGAGAAACTGATAGTAAGCCCTGAAAATTGAATACTACCCCTTTCTGCACTCAAACATTCTCCCCGGCTCAACGCAGGCCTGTGGGGTTGGGCTGAGAGGAGGAAGCGATCCTCACAGGTGGTCAGGGTTAGATTAGCTCCTCTGCGATCACACGGCTCAGTCGCTCTGTGAGAAAATGATCCTCCCCTGCAAATCCATAGTTAAGACACACTCCACCTGTGATGCTTTTGAACGGTCGCCCAGTCGCTACGCATCATGGATGCTATGGAAACTGATATGACAGGGGGAGGGGTTTGGCACGGACGATCACTGAAAGCTGCGCTCATCAATTAAAGAAAGACGTGGGGAAGACATTTTTTCACTTTCACAACTGAGCCTGAAACCTTTTCACCTTTTAAAAAAATGGACTCAGCTTAACTTTCATTAAATGTTAACTGACAAATTTAGTAGATCAAATTAAATATTGCATAAAGTTTTAGTTTCTATAAATTTTTAATAGAATTTTAATTGAGGCAATTTTTGCAACACGGTTAACAAAATGTGGGACATGTATTCAGTTTTAAAATGTCTGAGCCATAAATTTGGTCTAAAGACAGTTTAAAATCCAGATTTATGTGAGTTTGTCATCCTCTACTAATAAAAATCAGATAATATTTTATTTTTAAAGGCTTTTATTTTTCTTTATAAAGTTTAAAAGTATGATTTTATATTAATTTTTTTGTTTAAAAATATTGGTTTATAATTACTGATAAACATTTACTTCCAAAAAATAAAAATAAAAGAAAAACAAAATAATAATAAACTGAATAAAAAAAAAAAAAAATCCTCTACTAATAAAATCCAAATAAAATCCTGATAACTAAGTCGCCCAATAAAAAAATAAATTAAAAAAAATTTTTTTAATAATTGAAATGAATGAATGTGTTTGACAATTGTAGTCAATATTATGCCATGAGAAATAAACACACAAATAAATATAAAATCAACAATAAATAATAATAATACATAATAAATAATAAATCAATAATATAGGCAACCCTCTATACCGCATTAAAGCATGTTTCTGTTCCTGTAATTTAAAGATTTTTTTTTTCTTATAATTGAAAATAAATGGCTGACCTTGACAAATACTGTTAACATTATGTTATGATAATCTTTCTTTAATGCTTTTAAAAAACATAAAAATATGAAAATAAACACACAGACAAACACACACACACACTCCAAATGAGCAGAAGTTCTTCCTGTAAATAAATTTTGTTTTTAATAAAAAAAAATAATAAAAAAAAAAATCGTATGATAACTGAAAATGAATGGTTAAAAATGAATCGCTTCCTTTAATGCCTTTCAAATAAATTAATAAATAAATAAGGGCAACCCAAGTGTATTTCACTTGTGCAAAGTGTCTTTTGTTTTTGCATTTGCTTGTGTCCAGTCTGTTTGTTTAAGATGTGTCTGCTGTTCTTCATATGTATGAAAGAGCCTGTTTATGGCCATAATAGTATTTACACAGGATGCACTCTATTCCCCTATTGTTTATTTACCCCATAATAATCTGTGCATGTGCGCGTATGTTTACTAAGGAGGCAGTTCTTTCAAAGGACATGGGTGCTATGCAAGTTCATGTGTATCCGTGTGTGTGTGTGTGTGTGTGTGTGAGTACTGTGAATCTATGCTAGAGTGCATGGACAAATACGTAAAGTTATTTTTATGTGTGTGCTTCCAGACTTGGGATACTTCACACTCCTGTGGGACGCAGATGAATGAGTAACCATGAGTGGCATTTGGACAGAGTGTACGGAGTGTGTTATAGTTCATATTTGTGTATGAGTGCATGGATGTCTGCAGATACTAGTTGGAGACTAATTGTGACAGTATCGTAAAATCACTTCAGTCAGTGTGTGAACTGCTCTAACATGACAGCTGGTCTGAGCATGGCAAGCAAGCAAGAGTACAGAAATGCCTTTCACATCAACTTGCCAAGCTTCCATAAGGGAAATCATGCTTGATTTTGCCTAAAACTAGTCTCAGATCAGAGATTTCTAACTTCAGCCCAAAGACATGGTATGGAAACACATCGCATCTATATTATACATTTCATATTTCTCCTCCTCTATATTTAGAACAAATGGAGCAAGGTTTTTTTTATGGCTGACATGTGCCTAATCTAGATCCTAACCTCAACCTAACCTGACCTCAACCTCGTTTCAAAAATAAACCCAACCAAATCCTCAACTAAACCCCGGTCTAACCCAATGCCTGGAAATTCATCTGAGTTAGCAAAGGCTTCTGCAAGGATTCAGAAGAAGTTCCGCAGATGTTTTCACTTCCTGCAACCTGCTACATTTTTAAAAGTCATTTTTATGGGGGTTTTATTAGAATAGAACAGGAGAGAGATGACAGGAAAGCATTGGGTGAAGAGAGGGCAGCGAGATTGAGGCAAAGGACCTCAATAAGGAATCGAAATCGGGTCGCTGTGAGCATAGTTGTATATGTCGACGCACTGACCACGAAGCTATCAGCAGTGACGGCTACATTTTTTCTAAGCACTCTGGCACAGCAAAACCAAACTCTTAAATGTCTCATGAATTTAGACAACATTATTGACAACAATAAAAAATTGTCGACAAATATTTTTGTTGTAGAGTAGTCTTTTGATCTCATATGACCTAACGTAAGAGCCTGCAATAATGTGATTTGACCAGTGTGGCGCTGTAGCGCAAGACTGTAATTCAGCCCTGCTGGAGCAAATTCAATAGAAGAAGACGACACAGTGCGTCAGAGCAAACGCAGCTGCTGAGCAGCATTTAGATGAATACATGCTGCGCGCTTTCCTCTCAATAACAAAATAAACACAACAAAAACTGACAGTGGTGAGAAAGCAGCAGTTAAGAAAGCATCTGATTACAACGATGTGGATGTACATGTAGCAGAACTCTGCAGTTAAGTACTCTAGGTTCTCAAGTCCAGTCACAGTCACATTTATTTATATAGTAATCAAGGCAATAGATAACCTTAAATCAAGCAGCTTTACAGTATTTAACATGAAAAAACAGAGTCCGTGTCGCTTTCAGTTAGAATTACAACTTGATTCTCTGTTATAAAGCAGCTCTCCAGTGTGGAGCTAGCTAATTTACATTTTACATTTATGCATTTAGCAGACACTTTTATCCAAAGTGACTTACATTGCATTCAAGTTACAGTTTTTACATTTTATCAGCTCTTGCTTTCCATGGGAATCGAACCCATGACCTTGGCGTTGCTAGCGCTATGCTCTACTATTTGATTTACAGGAAAGCCTATGCAGGAAAGCTAATGATAAAATTGTTTTATTAGTGGGGGAAAAAAATAATTTCATTAAAATGATTGTTTTGTTTGCAGAGATCAAAGCTTGATCTAGCTCGGGACTGTTTTGATTATCATAATCCTATAAGGTATTTTAAGACAGATTGTGTTGTGAATAAAATAGTTTATCTAAAAATAAAAATGTCTTATCACTTACCTTTATTTTGTATCTTATCCATATGACTTACAAATTTATGTAATTCAGTTACTTTTCATACAGCTAATTAAATGGTGAATGAGAGAGTTTCTCTGTCATCTCATTTTGTGTCCCAAATATATTTATTTGCTTAAATTACTTGTATAATAGTTGTAATTACATAATACGATTTTCAAGCTGAAGTGATTTTCTTTATTTGTTAAAATATGTGTAAATCAATATTTTAACTAATTGCAAAAGTTGAATAATCAAAGTCTACTGATTAATCAGTGAAATAATTGTCAATTAATTGTTCTAAGCAATTGTATTATTAAAAGAATTGTTTGTTGCAGCCCTACATGAAATCAAAATATAATCCATGCCTATGAGCTTTAAAGCCATCTATATGCTAATGTGCTGAGCATACAAAATTGAGTTAAATATATAATCATTTAAAAATTTTCATGCTTTTTCTTCTGGCAAAACACTAGATGGTATTTTGGATGGAATACAAGTTCTTAAAGCTGCTGTCCGTAACTTTTTTTATTTCAAAATTTACAAAATGTATATAATAAGCGAGTACACCATGAATCCATTTTCCAAACCGTGTTTTTGGCTTATCCTGAATCACTACGGTACACCTATAATAAGTTTTCATATTCTGACTATTTTTTACTAGTTCGGGTAGGCATTGCTGCGGAGTAGCCCAGTAACTGCATGATTTGTCATAGACATAAACGGAGAGAAGTAGCTCCGGCTGCAATGTTCTTCCGCAAGATGCATGCACTTCTGTTTATTAACGCCAAAAGTTACGGACTGCAGCTTTAAGTTTATACAGCAGCATATCATGATTTTGTTATTGTGAATTGAATTGTGAAGTGACATATGGCCAAGTATGGTGACCCATACTCAGAATTCGTGCTTTGCATTTAACCCATCCAAAGTGCACACACACCGTGAACACACACCCGGAGCAGTGGGCAGGCATTTATGCTGCAGCGCCCGGGGAGCAGTTGGGCACCTCAAGGGTACCTCAGTCGTGGTATTGAGGGTGGAGAGAGCGCTGTACATTCACTCCCCCACCTACAATCCCTGCCGGCCCAAGACTCGAACCCGCAACCTTTGGATTACGAGTCCGACTCTCTAACCATTAGGCCACAACTTCCCCATAAAAAATTACAGTAGTAGTTAAAATAAATCTGACCATTGATAACATAATGGACATAAAATGTGATGCCAAAAGTAATAAAATAAAAACTAGAAATAATTTTAAATAATAGATTAAACTGATTAAATCGAATACAATAATACAATAAAATTAAATAAAAATCCTCTACTAATAAAATCCTAATAAAAATCAGCTAATATTTCATTTTTAAAAGATATTTTTTTTATAAAGTTATAAATATAAATAAAATACAATCTAGAGCTTGTTTGCATGCTTCTACCCAGATTTAACATTTTGTACTGTACCCCTGACCTTGAGGCTGCACTGCTTGGCTCTACTTGCTGTGGGGCTGTTAATTGTGATAAATGGAGATGACACAGGCTGCAGTGTTAGCACAAGGAGTCAATATCTTTTATGCCAGCGTTCCACACAAGGATAGCTGGGTAATTAATGAAATATGCTTGGATGCCGTGCCCCTCCACCTGCCTGCACACTTCATTCAGTAACCCCACAAAAGTGAGAGTGAGACAGTATATACAGTACATGAGTTACATATGTCAGTTTGAGCAGGCATAAATAGGGGTGTTTTCTATTGCCCCAGCATATTGTGCATTTGGGTGAAAGTCTGTGTGGATGCATGTGAATATGACAGCACTAACATGGAAGCGTTTTTAAACACAGGAAACATGCTCACACAAATAAACACACTGCTCAAGTATGCTTGGAAGAGAGGATGTTTCCATGGACTATATTCCATTGGGACATACAATGGGGTCCAAAGGGACACATTGAAAATCTGGGATTCAAAATCCAATTTAAACCCACAAATAATCACAAGGATTAAGGATTCTAAATTGTTTAAAACAAAGAAAAGTTTCAACTGAAGACTCAATAAAGGGAACTTCCTGTAAATTTCACTCCAAATTTGCTCTCATGACTTTGAAGGTCATCGGTGCTTTTGAATTTACTACCATTTCTGAATTATTAACACCGGTCCATATTTGTAGAGTTGTGTCAGTGTCAACCATGCATAGGGGATATGGTGCACCGTCAGCATAAAAGCTATTATAAAAGGCATTATACAAACTGTAGTATATGAAAATGTGCAACCTTGCTTGTTCAAAATGCACAGACAAAAGAGAAAGAAATACCTTAAATACCCCATCTATTAGATGAACACAAACACACTCAGTCAGTACACTTAGTCTTGACTTGCTGTCACGCAACTCAGGGACAAAGAATATATATCTTAATAATTATCTTATTAATATCTGATCTTCTTGCTTTCTGCTGTAATGATTATTCACTAGTGTGATGAATTAATGCTTACTTTACTTTTAATTGAGGCTGTCAATTTAACACGTTAATTTAGTGCAATTAATTAGAACAGAAATAACATGCTAAAATTACTTAATCATTAGGTAAAAAAAAAGAAAATTTTACTTCTATAATCATTTACTATAATGTGTAATAACTTTTAAAGCTGATTTTTGAAAGATGTATTCAGTTCCCATCACAATAATTTAATGCTTTTCTTATCGAATACTGATATATGCCATAAATAGTAATTCAGTTAATAAATAATTATTGACAAAATTGTATAATTTATGAATTCTTTCATTTAATAACTAATTAATAACTTAATATAATTTAAATCAATAATTATAATTTTTTAAAAACTGATTGACAGCATGTCTGTTAATCATTCTCATTTATCATCATTTATTTTGCACTGTTCTTTGCTGCCTGAAGCTAAACTGATGTGTGTTCCGTGCCGTTAGCTTTATTCTTGCCAATGAAACTGAACACTGAAATTGAAAAGTGAACGAGAGGAAATAGATGCAGCGATAAACGCAAGGGAAGGAGGAGAAAGATTTGATGAAAGGCTTTGCTAATATTGTACTTTTTCATGATGAAATTTGGGATTTAACAGTTAAACAGATCATATTTATATCTCTTCAAACTGAAATTATATTCACAGAATAGAAAGAACAAAAGAATGCAAAAACCAAATATGCTTTCAACAGAGATCTAATTTAGTCTTCTCAAAACAAACGGCTCTCACTAATTTGCATGTCTAATATGCTGTGAGAATACATTTCCCACCAAAAAAAAGTAAAAAAATTGAAGCAAACAAGAACATCAGTCCCTTTCCTAACATTGCAGCGTTACGATCAACCAATACGAAGGAAGAAATGCCTTCTGGGAAGCCACTGCATGCCCCTCTGATGTAAATGTGTTCCGTTTTAAGTAAGACACAAGTTGTGAAAAAATCCTGGATGGAAAGGGAAAATCGATTGGAAAGGGATGAATGAGGTTTTGTCTTTTCTTATGTAACAGCTTCCAGGTTCCAGCTGCTTGTAAAGAGCCACTGACAGGCTAATTGAGGTGAGGTGAGGTGAAGTGACATACGGCCAAGTATGGTGACCCATACTCGGAATTCGTGCTCTGCATTTAACCCATCCAACATGCACACACACAGCAGTGAACACACACACACCGTGAACACACACCCGGAGCAGTGGGCAGCCATTTATGCTGCGGCGCCCGGGGAGCAGTTGGGGTTCGGTGCCTTGCTCAAGGGCACCTCAGTCGTGGTATTGAGTGTGGAGAGAGCGCTGGACATTCACTCCCCCCACCTACAATCCCTGCCGGCCCGAGACTCGAACCCACAACCTTTGGATTACGAGTCCGACTCTCTAACCATTAGGCCACGACTTCCCCCTTGAGTTAATTCACTCAAAAAGGACAAGGATCTGGGACAATGTAGGCATAGTGATCACTGACTCAGCGAAGAGAATATCTTTCTTACTCATGTAAAACCGTGGCAAGCTGCGAGAGAATCCCACCATTTTCTGTAGCACAAAACAACGTGTGTTGCATGACCGCACAGAACATCATGCCCATCTAAAATGAGGAGGCAAATGAGTGTGGCAGAAAACACCCATTCACATTTAAACATGTCAATGAAACTTGTAAAAGTGGGGGTTGCCAAGTCACAGTAAAAAAGATGCAATTTTGACTGCGATACAGAAAATAATCTGGATTAATATTAGTAACAATCAGTTTCCACTTCATACCAATGTGACATTTTTGGTTTTGTACTGAACGGCTAAAACTAATTCAATTAAGTGTTTCATGATTACTAATGGGAAATCAAGGACGGAACAATATGTTCAAATTGTGAAATCCTCTAGATGTGGCAACAATGCCTTATCGTATTTCTGAACAATCATCTTCATGCATCAGCTAATATTTAATTTTAGAATGTCCAACGATTCTCCAAAATGTTTCTGCATTCCAGACTATGTCACTCAAAAAGATTTGGACTTTTTAAAGGTCCAAAGGACCTTTGAAATTTATGCAACAAGTTTAATTATCCCGATTTTGTAATTGTTCACATGTTCTAATAGACCTTTTTCAGAGACTGTGATAATGCAGTCTCTGAAATTTGCTAGATTTACGATGTAATAACTGTGGAAATGCGTTTTCACAATCTATACTTTGTGTGTTCTTACCTTGACATTAAATTACAGAAAACTACCACTGGTGCATGAGTGTTTCTAAAACAAAGGCTGATGGAGTGCTGACAAAATTGACATCATTCTCTCTCTTGACCAACCTAATGAATCTCTCAATATTTGTATTTATTTATTTTTTTTACCTCTTTTGGAAAGTTAAGAAATGCTATTATGGATTTTTTTTCTTTTGCTATTGGAGCAAATGAGAACACACACACACAGACACACAAAAAGTATATTTGTTTTAGTGTCTGTTTACCACTATAGAAGTTTACCTAACTATGATGACTTCTGAGAACCCTGGAAATGTGAAAAGGTTCCATTGTAATTTTGTCCCTTTGCACAGTATTTGACTTCAAGTAAGGACATGGTTAGGAAAGAATGCTTGAGATTTGATGTATTTCCGTAGTTTTCCGTTCTATTGTTTTTAAGGACTCCCAGGTTGCCAGCTCCACCTCCGGTTCATCTATACTCCTCATTTGCTTTAAACACAGACATTGTAAATGACTCATGCATAATCTATACCACAACTTCAGCTCTTACAGAGTACTTGCCGTTCAGCCTTTAACATAAGTGCACTTCCTGTTCCCTCATCAAAAGCCCATCTCTGAAATAGCACAACAACCTGTTCATCAGAGTATTTTCACTATCGTGTAATACAGCTTTTCTGCAAGCCTTGGCATTCTTTACACACACTTTAATTCTCACTCTTTCCATTGCCAGCTATCTCCACTTTAGGCAGACCGGCTGTGCTCCATGCCTAGACTAATTAAGTGAGTTTAAAGAACAAATGCGTTTTTGTGCGAGCCGTCCAGCTTTTAAAATGTCCAAAAGCTTCCAACGCTTCCATATAATTACCTTATTAGGTAAAGCACAATATTAATTTAAGTGATTTATGATAACCCTGCATTTAAAATTGACTACGACAGTCTGGGGGTAATAAAACCAATTTTTAAAGTGAGGTTGATATGCCAGCACTCAACGTTAAATCTGTTATGTCCTTCTTGGTGAAAGAAGCTACTATGAAGTCATTATTTTCCTATGTAAAACTATTTAAACCAATATTTCCCAACCTGATGGAAAATCTGACTCTTTTCCATTAACCAGTTCATTTGAACAATTATATTGTTCAGCTAATTTTTTGTACAATTTCATATGCCTCACTTTAGCTTACTGCAGTCATGTCTGTACGATCCATTCAAACCAAGAAAAATTAAATAAAATACACTCACAGATTCAGTCCAATTAATGAATGAATTTGTGAACCTGCAGTTTGTTAACAAGATTTGACTGAAAATAATAATTGATGAATACTGTATATACTAGATATCATTTAGCGTTACACTTTTTATCACAGAAATTTGTGTGTGTGTGTGTCCATAATTTGTGTAATAGTTTGTGGTTTCTTTCCTTATAAAGGAACTGAAAATATTTATTTATTTATTTAGTCATTTAGCAGACGCTTTTATCCAAAGGCATCAGCAAATGAGGACATAAGAAGCAATCAAAACCAACAAAAGAGCAACAACGTGCAAGTGCTATTACAAGTCTTGGTTAGCCTAACGCAGTACAGATAATTATTATTATTTTTTTTTTATTTTTAAATAAAAATATATATAGATAAAATAAAATTGGAATAGAGAGTGCTAGGGTTAGAGGGTCAAGTAAAGATGGAACAGATGAGTTTTTAGCCGTTTCTTGAAGATGGGTAAGGATTCGGCTACTCGGATTGAGTTGGGCAGGTCATTCCACCAGATGGGAACAGTTCATGAAAAAGTCTGTGAAAGTGTTTTTGGGATGGTACAATAATGCGTCTTTCACTTGAAGAACGCAAGCTTCTAGAGGGCACATAAGTCTGAAGTAATGAATTTAGGTAAAGGGGTGCAGAGCCAGAGGTGGTTCTGTAGGCAAACATTAATGCCTTGAATTTAATATAAAATATAAGATTCAATATAAGATTGATCTTAATTTAACCCATTATTAGTAGTAGTAGTATAGTAGCATTTACTAAATTCTGCATAGTAGTATTTATGTTTTATCAATTTAAAATCAGCAGAACAAAAATATTTCCAATGACCCTCTGGAACCCCCTGGGACTTGGTTGGGAATTACTGATTTAAACGGTGGCCTGTTCTTGTAATGAGAAAATGACAAAATACCATTAATGCGGTTTCCAATGATGAAAGCTATGTGAACAATTGCTTCTAATCTCTGTTTTCATAACATTAATTTCATACTTGCCCCAAATCTCTCCCACGACACCCAGAGCGAAGAACCAAGAAATATTTAAAAAAAAATACTTCAAGACCAATATGATCTGAAGCTATTCAATTCTGAGTGACAGAGGAGCATAGGGTCGCATACAAAAACCATCCCTAAATGGCAACGAGCTGGAAAACTCGAGATCCTGCAATTCTCGGCAGCAAGCTCGTTTTCAGAGTTTGAGAATTGCAGAGGGGATTTGAAAGGATACATTAAGAAAAGGAACTCCCAAACGGCTTAACGTCATTATTATGAGCTACATTTCCAGGAGATGCGGCAGAGGAGCAATCACTGAAAGAGCTCCTAAAAGAGACAGCGCTGACACAAAACACCTAGCAGGGCTTTAGCACTAAATAAGCCACCATTTACATTGCAGTATATATATAAAAAAAAACAATAATCGCCTTGACTGGTTATGAGAAAGTGAGCCTGTCATCAAAAAGAATAATGTGTCCCAACGCAAAGTCCAGTTCTAAGTACTTAAGAGGTTTTCGCTGCTCTGGGAATCCTCATCTGTGTTTATACTCAGTACATATTCGATTAGTCACGCAAAGACACTGCAGCTCATGAACCATGCTAAATCATAGACACAATATTGACCTCTGGGATATCAAAACAACAAAATAATGGGCCATTCCTCCTGCTGCTAAGAATGCATTTGGAAGAGTCTGAAACCCCTAAACCTCAACAGTACCTTCAAAAAGGTTGTTCAAGCTCTACAGACTCTTCTCAAAAGGCCGCAAGCATATCTCGAACAGCCTTTCTCCTTCAAAACAAAACATAATGAGACATGGACACCATTCAATGTGTACACTATTGTGTGAGAGAAGCCAAATAGCCACAACCACAATGAATAAAGGCAGAAAATAAATAAGCTAGACTGACAAATAACACAAAATAGACTGTGGCTCTTCTGACATTTAAATCCTGACATCTTGAGGAGAAACTGATAAACCCACCGCATGCATCTGAAATGTTGTTTGTCTGTATCTAAAACCTTCAGCTCGAAGCGAGAAGCCTTTCCGCTCCTTACATTCCTGTAATGAGTTAATTAGACCTGTGTGCTTATTGAACTGCACTGGGTCGACTGTAATTTGACAAAAGCTTCCAGTGCTTCACCAGGCCGAAGGAGTTGTGTGTACAGGTGAAATTATTCTTCCTGTGAGGTGCTATGAACACACAAACAAACACATGTCCTGTGGGGCGAATGACCTCAAAGACTCTCGTTTCCTGCAGGACATGTTGTAAAGGATGCCTTCCGAGCTCCCGTTAGGTGTGCCAAGGTATAAATGAAGGGCAAACAATTGACTTGTAAACAGCCAGCGGCATCATGATGGAAATATGATATCAAAAGAACTAGAGGGAGGAGAACGAAATGATAACGATGTCATTCATGGCTAAAGAGGGCAAGATTACACATTCATAAGCCTTTCTTCCTCGCAGATGGCTCGGTTTTCTTCTGGCCTCAATTTCATCGCAGTCATCAGCACAACCAGTCAATCATCTCAGATCTGACCTTTTGACCTCTGTAGCTGCTAGAAAAAAAGTTAGTCAGCCTTCAAATTCCAGGAATGAAATGTGGGTATCGCATTTTTGGAATACAAAATTTCCTCTGAGATCACAGTAACCTCGCTGATGTGCTGAGACTATGAGAAAGAGTAAAATATAAGTCGATTAGCAGTTGTACGGAATCCTAATTGCTTATTTGCACCCCTGCCAGCCACATGGGACATTTCGTAACACTGGCAAAAGCGGCGAAGCCAAAATAACAGGACCGTGTCTTCACTCTCAAAGTATTTCAAAGCTCAGATACGATCAGTCATCACTTAAATCATTTTTCTGGGAAAAATACTATCCGCAGTGCTGAAAGTGATAAAACACATATTAATGGTAGCTGAAAGCTTGTATGTTTTGACTGTCAGAGTTTCAGCACATTACTTCGTAATGGTGCCAAACTGGGCCAGGGTCGAGAGCGGAGACTTATAAACTTGCTGCATCCTTTATAAGGCTAAAAATAAAGCCTTTTTTCTTCTTTACCTATCAGTGATGCCATTTTATATTATTTAGAATCTATGATATGCTTGTGATGCATTGCCAGGCTTCTATTATAACGTAGAATTGATATTATTTTCAAATGTTTTGCGGCTCAGCTGAGGACTGGCAGGGGATTGTGTCCTGTCCCTGCTTGTATTTACTGTCTGCAGAATTCAATAGCACACCCACACACTGCTGACTCACATTGGCAATGATCTTCCCCGTCGAAGGATAGTCATTAATTACCTCCACTGTTTCCCTTAAAATCTCAGTGTATTGCAGTGTATTATAGTTTAATGACATGTGTTTTTCTACTATATTTAGACAAGGCAAACAAAAAAATAACAAAAATTAGGACAAAAAAAGCCTTTTTAAATCCAACATCAATAATAATAATAATAATAATAATAATAATAATCATTATTATAATAAACGCAACTAAAAAAATATTGAATGGCAAAAATGTGCACTGTAAAAAAAAATACTTTGTTAAATGTTGTTTAAAAGGCATATTTTTATGACTGTATATGTAAAAATACCAATCTACTTGAGTCGTTAAAATCTATTTGATACTGTACTGCACTTACACCGAACACTAGTGATACAATGGAAAGCCACACAATACTTGCATAAAAATAAGCCTCTATAGTAACTGTCACTAGAACCAACAGACTGACAAGAGCACAGTGTTACCCACACAAACAAAATACCATTATAGGTTAATACACTAAATACTAAAATAATGCTTCAAATATGACTAAAGCAACATAAAACACTCTAATGCACATAACAATGAACACAAATAAGGAGAATCTAACTTTTTAAATGGCATCTTAACAACTGCGATTCTGTGTGTTGAGGGTTCTGGGAAAGCTTCTTTCTCGAGGAAAGCAAAAATCATGATTTAAACAATAATTTGTCATAGACGTATGTGTACTGCCCCTTTTCTTCAACAAATTATGGGCTAAGGTAATTTATACGTAGTTTAAACAGTGTTACAACAAAATTGCACGTGTTGTCTTCTACAATTTTTCACCGTATATGAGGTTAATTTGCAGTTAACGAATTAGGTTTCCATTGCATTGTAGCATGTTTCCATTCTCTCCACTGTTAAAATGACTAATATTTTACGAGTTAAGCTACTGTGCGCTTTCATGGGGTGATAGTCGTACCTGTGGATGGAGGATGCGACTCATTGCTCCAGTGTTTTTCTGCAGAAACCTTCAAACAGCACAGCGCTCCTCTGCTCCAGATGCAGCTGTCCGGATGCTCGGCTCTTGTTAAACAGACCTCTGTTTGAAAAACAACAGATATGCACCCAAAGGATGGTCAGGGCAGCGCTTACAACTGGAAATAAACGGGTGAATTCTGCGCGCATTTGAACCGCTGTCTCATTTTCACCCAGTTCCAGATGAGTTATTATTAATACAGGCGGATATATCCTTATTATTTATTGATTCAAATGGACGCTTAATCCCCGGTAAATAATCTTCTGTCAGGTTTGAGTTCTTAAGGTCATCGGAGGCAGGTGTTTATTCAGACACGATCCCAGTCACGCGCAACACTCAGTCAGTAGATATGATAAGCGTTTCGACCTGCTCCCCTGCGGCTGGAACTCAACTTTTCTGAGAGTACTGCCACTATTTGCTGTTTCTTCTCCAAAAAGATTCGTTCCTTGTAAACACGGCAGATCCTCTTCACGTCGAGCTCCTCACACCGAGAGTGACCCTCTGTTTGTGTCCCATCGGTCAACAGTAATGCGTTCACATGAAGCCCCTACATGACAGCGAGGAGGCGTCACTGCGCGCGGATAAGAGAAATCGACGTTCGGATTTTGCGCGCGTGCGGCTAAATGTTGTCCTGCGAGCGGAATGTGACGACAATTGTAAGAAGTCTTGCTGACGCGCGAGCGGAGTTCGCCGGTGCAATCTAACCAGTGCCGTTCCCACGCGGGCTGCGCGTCTTCATCCTATCCAACCGGTTAATTCTCTCGCGTGCGCACAGCAGCAGGCTCAACGCTGAACAGCCTTCATAATGAGTCAATTCCATTCCAAAGTGAGCATCACTATAGACCGTTCACTCCGAAAGGGGGTAGCACTTGAAGAGTGTTCTCTGGAGGGAACCGGGTGCACTACTGTCTTATTTGGAGCATCTACAGACGTGGCTAGCACTTTATTTTCCGTCAGAAAGATCTGAATAACATCGCTTTACCGTCGTCGTTTGAGTCAAATGCACATCAAATTGTGTGGGCTAATGTTGTGTAACTTTTTTTTTATTTTTAAACAAAATGAACCATACAAATGTGTAGGCTAAGTGATCTAATAGAAATTCCCCGCGTAATCCCTAGCTCACGTTAAATTTATAATAATTTATTTAATTTCTTGAAAAGAATAACGAAGACCCACCAAGAAGGATCACTTGAAAGGGCAAAATGGCATTAGAACGCAAAATGCATTTTTAAATGGATATTTTGACTTCATCTAATCTAATTGTTCTGATCCAGCAAAATAAAAAAAAATGGGTTGCGTGAGAAGCAGATTATGAATCCTGAAAAATAACCTTTATAAAAAATCCTTCATATCATCCCGAAAATGAGTTCAATTCGCACACTGATTACATTCAAAGAGGCGCTGCTTTGGTGTTACATAGTACCTCATTTTCTGCGCTTTGATCGAATGGGGTGTTTTTGTCATGCAAAAATTCAAATTAATGGCAAATCTTTGAAATGCTCTTTTTTTGTAGTACTTTGGAATGAAGGCTGACAATGGATATGCCAATTTGTCTCTCTTTCATTTTAGGAAGGTATATTAGGAAACTGTGGAGAGGAGAGTGATTGGATGCATATTTTGTCTCACAGTTATGCGTGCGTCATTCTAAACGGACGCGCTTAGTGTTGCGTGGCTTCAGTGGATGCTGCTCTCTTTACGCAGTGACACTGCGCACAGTCTGTCAGATCTTAGTTCCAAAGGAAACTGTCATCCCATCTTTCCAAAGAACTACACTCGTCTTTAACTTAGTATAAGTTAAACAACACAGCCTACTGTTCGCTTTCATGTCCCACTTCAGCCTCATTCATTCATTACGTGTGCATACTGCATAGCCACTAAATTCTTGTCACAGGATTTGATAACATTTTTATATTTTGTAACATTTACATTTCTTTAAAAGTTAAATCTTTTTTTATATATGTATTATTTCTTGAACTCTCCTAATAACTGTTATCGAAGAT
The DNA here is from genome assembly GCF_936440315.1 of Barbus barbus. Classification (NCBI taxonomy): domain Eukaryota; kingdom Metazoa; phylum Chordata; class Actinopteri; order Cypriniformes; family Cyprinidae; genus Barbus; species Barbus barbus. The sequence continues at coordinate 34,799,482 of NC_136732.1, read as the reverse complement.
CTCTCACAATAGCATATAACTTGCCATTTAAAATAGACAAAATCAGCAAATAAATACTAATACTTGTCATTTTTCAGCTTTTGAGATCAGGATTGTTTGTGGCACTGACCACTCGTGTCTAAAGGTGACAGCACAGCAAACCCTTCGCATGTATTTACAGACACTGGCCTCTTTCTAGATTTAAATGTGTTCTCAGGGTCAGGTGTCACGGGAGCACAGCAAGTGTCGAAAAGAACAACTGGCTATTCAATCATTCTCCCCATCACATTAATGTGGTTGTTCATTCTGGTTTATAAAGACAAAGGAAATGTTTTAAAATGCATTAACCTTCACAAGCTGATCTAAGAACAGTGACATCTCTGATGATTTAACTTGTTTCACATTATTAAAATTGTTAGTAGAGCGTTGACAGGAATGTCTACTTTTAGTATGGAAAGCTGTATTTCAAGATGCCTTTTATAAACTTAAAATTGATAGATCACTCAAACAACACTGGACTCTAATGACATTCATTGTATGGCAAAACAACAACAACAAAAAACACACACACACACACACACAAACATTATGTGGTATGTGTGTATACACTCACACAAAATGAATGAAAAGTAAAATTATTTAAATTATTTTTTGAATATAATAATATCTGCCACTTCTCATGTGATTGTCAAAAATCTTTTTTTTTTTTCTCTCTTCACTTTCTGAGAAAACCATTCATTATCACCACACCTGCTGTGGCATACGACTCATTTCGCCCGTGACATACTGACATCTGTTTTGATGGCACACGGGGCACTTTTCTATATGGCGCACATGACTCATTCACATCGTCACTAATCGTCACTGGGGCATTTTTGAACAGAGATGAAATGGTAAAGGTGATCTTGTCTTCCCAAAGGGAATTGGCTTTTTAGGCAGACTGAATTTATAAGCAAGCTCTAAAAGCAAGAGGAATATACATTAATAAAGTATGCGCTTATGCACTTGACAAGATCGGATTCTGGTTTCCTTTTAGGCTTGGAAATGTTAATGAGAGTTCTTCTCATTTTTAATAGGCTGGGAAGCGATTACGCTTATATCTATTCCATTTATCATTTATTTAGGAAATGATTCGACGCACGCACAGGTAATTGGTTGAGTAAAGTGTAGATATGTTCAAAGAAAACCTTCCCTTGTTTAAATGCAATAGCCTTTTCATTTTCAGACTAAACATAACAGCCTAATTTGATGCAGGGCATTTTAATGGTTTCAGGGGTTGTTTTGTTTAATTTGTCTTGGTCTTCCAGCTAAAAGTCTGAGTCATGCTGGCTACACACACACACACACACACATGTTGTGTTTCCATATTTTATGGGGACCCTGCACACGCGTAATGGTTTTTAAACTGTACAAACTGTATTTTCTATCGCACTACACCAACCCTACACTTAAATCTACCCTTTACAGAAAACTTTCTGCATTTTTAGATTTTCAAAAAACTTAATTCTGTTTGATTTATAAGCTTCTTTCCTAATGGGGAACTAAAAAATGTCCATTTGAATACTCTCAAAAAATGACATTTGGCCCCCATAATGTGATAAATACCAGGTACACACACAAAAAAAATTTACTTTCTCAAAAAAAAAAAAAAAAAAAAAAAAACCTGTTTGATTTATAAGCGTTTTGAAAAGTGCGGACATGGGGCAATGTCCTTATAAGTCACCTTCTCCTTGTAATATCTATGTCATACCTGTGTCATTATACACATTTATGTCCTCATTTGTGCACACACACACGTTTGCTTAGTTAGATATTGTTTTATATACACTGTAGAGATACATTTTCTAACCTAACCCTAACCCTACTTCTTACAGAAAACTTTCTGCATAGTAAAATTTTACAAATGAGGATGTCCCCAAAGGGAGGCTTTTGGCAATTTTATCAGGTTTTGCTCACTTTCGGGTACAATTCTGTCCCCAATATATGATTAAGTAGGTACACACACACACAGACGCACACATTTGAACTACCAACTTTTTATTATTGGTTATTACTACTTTAAGGGGAAAAAAAATATATATATATATTACTGTTTACTCACCCTCATGTTATTCCAAACAGTTATTTGAGTATTATTGAGATACTATTCTATATAATTGATATTATATATAGTTAATATGTTTTTAATATAAATATTTATATTTACCTTTTTAATTTCAGTTTACGTTTCAATAATGGTCTTCTGTTTTATTTATTTATTTTATTTTTTGTGTGTGTATATAGCTTTTATTAATTTCAGTTTTAGTTTTAGTTGTTTAGTACATCAAGATAAAATAAATTAAAATGAGGAAAAAAAGGCAGATAGCTGAAATAAGTTTATTATATTTCATTTTATTTCAGTTATCATTTATTTTATTTTAAGTAAAATTATTTTAATGACATTTTGATGTTGTTGTTTTCAGTTTCAATTTTAGTTAACCATAATAACCCATGGGGCCAAGCCTATTTCTAGTCCATGTCAACATATGAAAGAAAAAGAAAAAAGTCCAAATGAAGGTCAATGGGATTTCTTTCTTTCTTTCTTTCTTTCTTTCTTTCTTTCTTTCTTTCTTTCTTTCTTTCTTTCTTTCTTTCTTTCTTTCTTTCTTTCTTTTTCTTTCTTTCTTTCTTTCTTTCTTTCAAATCATTTAAAGATTAGTTTTTCATTAAAAAAGGGGGAAAAAAAAGTTCAGGTAAGCAAATGATAACAGTGTTTTTGTTATGGGGTAAACTATCCCTTTAAGAATGTTAATGCATGTTTTATAGCTCCTACAACTGTCTAAATGGATTTCTAAGAGCACCATTAACCATCTAATGCATCAATTATTTAATCAATTATTTAAATTGTGGAAAGTTGCATCACTATTTCATTTAGTTGTACATAGCTGTAGAGCTGAATGAAAATTTCTAAATCTGGATTGTCTGTAATAAAAGGTAGACATTCTGTACTTGCTGCTTTGCCACTTTCATCAGCCATACTGAATTATGTATAAACGAATAACACAATGACACGCAGAGAGGTCAGTCATAAAAAAAATGATTAGAAAGGGTCAAAGGTATCCATGGCGGTTTGACCTTATCATCACACTCAAAATAGGTTAAACATGCATCAGAGGGTTCATTTAGATCTATAATTTGCAGACCATCTGGAAAAATGAAGATAACAGTCTGGTTACTCTGATCCAGACAGAGTGAACATCTCCAGTTAAAGCAGCAAACCTTGGCTGCCACCTTAAAATAAACCCAGGCATGGCGCAATGCAATGCCAAATACATATAGATATCCAGCAAATCTTTTTTTAGCCTTTTAGGAATGTGGTGGTGACAAGGGGCATGTCTGAGAGAGACACTCTCTCAGACATGAGAGATCCACGCCAACATGCCACAGAAAACAAGGTGAACTCACTATCTGCAAATCCTTTTGAAGCCAAACCACATTTGTGCCTCATGGAAAAAATAATGATTGCACTACAACATTGCACTACTGATCAGATAATTTTAGTTTGCAGAAACAAATCAGCAGCACGGAGTGCGATCACAAGTCTCAAATCTTTATAGGAGATGAAAATTATGCCGAGTTCAAGTTATGACTTTTGCCATCCTATTCAGAAAGCTGTTCTACACCACCCAACAGAGTTTCAGAAATAGAAATAATACATTCACTGTGACTCATGTGTCATACGGATATGCTATGTCCCAGTTTTCAGCCTGAGAATGATATCTGTAGGTCTCTGAATCGAGCTATAATGACAGGCTCCAAACACTTACGCCTCTCCAAAGGAGTTAATGACCAGAATGTAGTCTAACTTATTTCTCTAGTTTCACAGAGCCCTTTGACAGCCTTTCAGACCTCAGCCTGTTGCCTCTGTTTGGAAGACACCTTCTGCTTATAAACAAATGCTATAGTAAAGGGCTGTTTGTGACCAATTTAGTTTTCTACGAGCTGCATAAAAATGAAAAGAGTAAAAATAAAATCAATTTATATACCTGTCCTGGTCACTGTTGAAGTCAAGAGTTGGATTAAAAAGATTTATGATCAACTCTGACAGCACAATAAATACCAAGTCTGACAAAATATGTTCAGAACATGCTTGAACTATAGAGCAAAATAAAAAAAAAATTGTAACACTTTATCTTAGGGACTCTTAACTAGTTGCTTATTAGCATGCATATTACTAGAATATTAGCCATATTAATATTAATGCCTTATTCTACATCCCTAATCCTACCTAACACCTAAATTTAACAACTACCTCACTAACTATTAATAAGCAACAAATTAGGGATTTATTGAGGGAAAAGTCATAGTTAATAGTGAATAAGTGTTCCCTATTCTAAAGTGTAACCAAAAAAAAATAAAATAAAATACCAATTTACTGCTATAATCTGATATTGAGGATAACAGGATTTTTGATGAGGGGAGAAAATGTACTGCAGGACTTGATTTCATCCATTGGAAATTGTGAACAAATAAATCAAGATGGTAATAAGTTGAAAAGTATTTTTTGACATTAGCCAAAAAATGCAATTTATTGCAAGGGCAGAGCAAGTTAATTTAGTTTACGAAACATTACAAAGTCAATTAATCACGCAAAATAAGAATTGAAAGTGCATTAGGGTTACTTTTGATTCAATGTTGATTTTAAATATCCCCGATAGGGATTTAATGAAATTTGGTTAAAGATGATTAAAGAGTTTTTATTTTATTTTATTTTTTTGCTTTTGCTTTAATGGTTAATCCACTGAGTTGGGCTTTATTGTTCTATTTCTCATACCCCGACATTAAGCATGCCTTCAGGATGCCATTCATCAAATACATCTAATCTATCATAACAATACTTATATCAGACTGAAAGAGAAAGTGAGATGGAGAATGTTTACACAAACTGTGCTATGGATAATTGCCTCTCTCACACAGTTTAGTCTCCAGTTTCTGCTGATTTATTCAGTGTTGTGTGATTTGATTACTATGGTTTTATCCACCATAGCGTAACCTGAGAGGTCTACAAAAACAATCACACACACAAAACCCTCGACCCACATCCCAGACCCCCAGAGATTATTGACAATCAGAGTGACCTGTCCTGTCTGTCATGCACTGAGCCTGGATAAAAGGTGACCGGGCTTGAGTTGAAGTCAGAAAGGAAACTTCAACTTCTCATTTTTCAGTCATCAACAATAGAATTAAATACTGTCCTCTATAATCAAGAAAAACTGGTTTTCCTTAAAGCTCTATGCTTAATGCAGACAACCCTACCAATTCTACAAAGGTTCTGGACAGCTTTTTAAATGTAAGGACAGTGACAAACCCCATGCAAATGCATTGTACCTGAAGTGCTGAGCTATGCAACACATGAGTCAAGGTTACAGCTGATGCAGATGGAGACCAAATGCAGAATTTCTGTTCTGCAGTATATTTTCATGTCCTAATCATAAACCCTAATATACTGGATTAAAAAATCTGACAATTTAAAGATAGAAATAATTTTAGTTTTCTATTATCACAATTATCTCAGTCAAGGTGTATATTTTATCTAATTTACTTCGGTGGAAGGAACCAAAAAAAATAAAAAATCCAGATATGCATTAATTTTGTCCTTACTGTAATCAAAACATTTGAAGCAGAACATATTTTATTGGGATTGAAATGAGTCATGCTTCTTTGTTTTTTGTTTGCAGTCTGATGGGCAAGTCTGGGTTTGGCAGGTGCCAGGAGGATATTACCTGCCTGACTGCATTGTGCCAATTGGAAAGTTTGCTGTAGGGCTGTCACGCTATCAGATTTTTCACTACGATTATCGTGGACAAAAAGATTCACCATACACACACACACACACACAGATATATATAATTGTGTGATATATAAATATATATATATACTATATATACAGTGCCCTCCATAAGTATTGGAACAGTAAAGACAAAATTGCTCTGTTGACATTTGCAAATATGATTAAAGATGAATATGAGACAAAACTACAGAATGTCACATTTTATTATTAGCCGTTTACACATATGTTTTACTAAATAGGTTGTTTGCACATGACATCATTGCTGTGGCGCGAAATGCAGCTGGAGGGCAGGAAGAAATTTTTTCTCCATAGGAATCAGTAGGTTTACAAGCCACATTTTCCTGTGTTTTTCAGTCGATTTCTTGACTTTTACCCCCTTATGAACAACACATTTTCGTACACGATAAGAACTCATTTGACCAATTTGAGCCTTCATAAACAATGCAAAACACCGTCATCTTGAGTTTCTGCTACTGATTCCTATGGAGAAATTCCTATGGAATACTTCCTGCCCTCCAGCTGCATTTTGCGCATCATGGACTCATTATTTTTGAGGGGGCACGAGTGGGGGAGGGGTTGTCATGTGACACACAGCAGCACTTATGTTTTATTTTATTTTTTTCCCTTTTTATTCGAAACATTCCCAAATGCATTAACTATATGTTGATTCTCACCTTTATAGATTGTTAGTTTATCTATAGTGGGCGATGGTCAAAGTAACCTAATAATTGTCACGGGTCAGGGTGCCTTCCTGGCTCCCTCTGCCGTCTGTGTTGTCATGTCTTTTTCAGCAGCTCGTGACGGGCGCAATCAGCGCTGATCCGGCGGTGGGGCTGCGCGTGTCACAAGCTGATTCTATTTCACCTGTCGCTCATTTTCCCTCTCCTTTATATTTCTCTTCTGACCAGCCCTTGTTGTCAGTAGATTGTTTTGTGTTCTGTGATTGTGTTGTGCACTGGAGTTACTCACGTCTATTTTGTCTGTACCCCAGGACGTGTAGAGAGAAGGACTGCCGATCTCTGCCTCGCTCCTCTCTGAGCTGGATTACCCCAGAGTCTTGCGCGCTGTTTTGTTTGTGTTATTTGTTTTGTTCACTTTTTTGGAAAATAAACCTGCTGGTTACCTCTACCCTCTGCATTTGAGTCCTCTGTTCTCCTCGTACCGTCACAATAATGTCATCTATTAACTATGCATAACAACCTGTCTGTTTAATTAAGTGACAGGTATGGGCCTCATGCCATAACATAGTTTTAATACGACTGACTTTATATTTAATGTTAATTTAACATTGAAAGTTAATATGAATAAAACATGGTAAATTAGGTTAGACTACTAATCATAACACTTTCATTGTACAGAAGAGCAAAGAACATTTACATTATCAAAGAACATTTTCACTGACAGTCTAGAAATCAAGCAGTCTCAAATACTCCCATTAAAATCACTGAAGCTGTTTACACTGTGAAATGAATATATTACTTACAGATTCATACACATATCTGCACTTTATTGTTTCTAACGAGAGAATTCTCCAGTATTCAGTCAGCGAGCGAGAAGAAAACAGCGGCATTTCAGCTATGACTCATCTGAACACCTCTGATTGGCCATTACATTCATACGCTCAACATCATCGTGTGTGATTGGTTATAATGCGCAGTGCTAACGCGTCTGTCTCTGGTTCAGTGAACGCAGATTTGAATTTTAAAATTTTTGAAATTAATCACGCTGGTGTGATTGTATCAAATATAGAAAATATTATACGGCTATTTTTTGTCTTTTGGAAGTTGCATTCAAAATCCACTAGGCTCAAAAATCTGTGGGGGCACGTGCCCCCTCACTCTCAATGGGCATGACGCCTCTGATTAGAATCACGTGTTTGCAAACAACCTATAAAAAGAACAGCACTTTTAAAGTTCATCCCACTCATTGATGTCAAGTCAAGTCACCTTTATTTATATAGCGCTTTTTACAATGCAAATTGTGTCAAAGCACTGCACAATATCAAAAAAGGAAAATAATGTGTCAATATGTTTAAATAGTGTCTTTGCAATCAGGTCGACGATATCGCTGGCAATGAAGCGTCCCCAACTAAGCAAGCCAGAGGCGACAGCGGCAAGAAACCAAAACTCCATCGGTGACAGAATGGAGAAAAAACCTTGGGAGAAACCAGGCTCAGTCGGGGGGCCAATTCTCCTCTTGCCAAACAAACCAGCAGTTCAATTCCAAACTGCAGCAAGTCAGCTTGTAAGGGCTCAGCTGGTTCCAGTGGTCTTTTCCGATGGCTGTCTAGGTGGCGGGGTCCTCAATGGGGATCTGTCTCTAGCGCTCATCCAGGTGTCTGGCCTCCGCCACGATCAGGGCCACATACGTCATCTCCCGGCGCTGATCCTCCATCTCAGGTGTTCAGTCATCTCAGATCATGTAATGGTTGGATCCAGCCCGAAGTTCTGTAATTCCTAGCTACCACGGGATGTTAATCCCGTGGCAGAAACGGAGAGACAAGCAGAGACATGATTAGCGTAGCTGCTGTTCCATCTAAGCAAAAATGAATTGTTCAACCCAAGCTAAAGAATAATAATAATGTACGTCTGATCAGATATAACTGCAGTACAAGATTATAAAATGCATTATGTGAATGCTTGGCTAAAGAGATGTGTCTTTAATCTAGATTTAAACAGAGAGAGTGTATCTGAACCCCGAATGTTATCAGGAAGGCTATTCCAGAGTTTGGGAGCCAAATGTGAAAAAGCTCTACCTCCTTTAGTGGACTTTGCTATCCTAGGTACTACCAAAAGTCTAAAGTTTTGCGACTTTAGAGAGCGGGTTGGATTATAGCGTGGTAGAAGACAAGTTAGGTGCGTAGGTGCTAAACCATTTAGGGCCTTATAGGCAAGTAATAATAATTTGTAAATGATACGGAACTTAATAGGTAGCCAGTGCAGAGACTGTAAAATTGGAGTAATATGATCATATTTTCTTGATCTGGTAAGAACTCTAGCCGCTGCATTTTGGACTATCTGTAGCTTGTTTATTGAAGATGCACGACAACCACCTAGCAGTGCATTACAATAGTCCAGTCTAGAGGTCATGAATGCATGAACTAGCTTTTCTGCATCAGAAACAGGTAGCATGCTTCGAAGCTTAGCAATGTTCCTGAGATGGAAGAATGCTGTTTTTGTAACATGGGAAATATGATTTTCATAGGACAAGTTGCTGTCTAAAATAACACCCAGATTTTTGACTTTAGAGGACGTAACAGTGCATCCGTCTAGTTGCAAATTATAATCCATGAGATTCTGTGTACTGTTTTTTGGTCCAATAAGTAATATCTCTGTCTTATCTGAATTTAGTAGGAGGAAATTATTGGTCATCCAATCTTTTACACTTTTTACACAATCTATTAGCTTAGATAGTTGAGAAGTTTCATCTGGTCTTGTTGAGATATATAATTGAGTATCATCAGCATAGCAATGAAAACTTATCCCGTGTTTTCTAATAATATTTCCAAGGGGCAACATGTAAATTGAAAATAGCAGAGGACCTAGGACAGATCCTTGTGGTACTCCATACTTTACTGGTGATAATTGAGATGACTCCCCATTTAAATGAACAAAGTGGTAGCGATCGGACAGGTAGGATCTAAACCATCTTAAAGCCTGTCCTTGAATACCAATATAGTTTTGTAATCGATCTATGAGTATATTATGGTCTATAGTGTCAAACGCAGCACTAAGATCAAGTAATACTAGCAATGAGGTGCAGCCTTGATCTGAAGCAAGTAGTAAGTCATTCGTAATTTTAACAAGTGCAGTTTCTGTACTATGATTGGGCCTGAAACCTGATTGAAATTCTTCATAGAGATCATTTTTTTTCAAAAAGGAGCATAATTGAGTAGACACAACTTTTTCTAAAATTTTTGACATAAACGGAAGATTTGAAATGGGTCTGTAATTTGCCAGTTCATTTGAATCTAGTTGTGGTTTCTTAATAAGAGGCTTAATAACCGCCACCTTGAATGGTTTTGGGACGTGACCTAAATATAACGATGAGTTAATAATATTGAGAAGCGGTTTTTCTGCTACGGGTAACAACTCTTTCAGTAATTTAGTAGGTACAGGATCTAATAAACACGTTGTTGGTTTAGATGCACTGATAAGTTTATTTAGCTCTTCCTGTCTTATAGTTGTAAAGCACTGCAGTTTTTCTTTGGGTGCGATGAATGAAGCTGAAATACTAGACGCAGTACAATCTACATTTGATATTGTATTTCTGATGTTATCTATTTTATCAGTAAAGAAATTCATAAAATCATTACTATTAAACTGTGGAGGAATATTTAGATCGGGTGGTGTCTGTTTATTTGTTAGTCTAGCCACTGTGCTAAATAAGAACCTTGGATTGTTTAGGTTATTATCTATGAGTTTGCGGATATGCTCTACCCTGGCAGCTTTTAGAGCCTGCCTATAGCTGGACATACTGTTTTTCCACGCAATTCTAAAAACTTCTAATTTAGTTTTTCTCCATTTGCGCTCAAGAATACGAGTTTCTTTCTTGAGAGAATGGGTATAACTGTTGTACCATGCGCAGTACGTTTTTCTCTAACCTTTTTCAATTTGAGGGGGGCAACAGCTTCTAATGTATTAGAGAAGATAGTGCCCATGTTGCTAGTCATTTCGTCTAGTTCATGCGTATTTATGGGTACACAGAGCAGTTGAGATAAATCAGGCAGGTTATTTGTGAATCTGTCTTTGGTGGCTGGAACAATAGTTCTGCCCGGACGATAACGCGGAGCCATATAACTAATATCAGTAATAGGCAGCATACACGATACAAGGAAATGATCAGTAACATCATCACTTTGAGGTACGATATCTATATCGGTAAGATCAAGTCCATGCGATATAATTAGATCTAGCGTATGATTAAAACGATGAGTGGGCCCGGTGACGTTTTGCTTGACTCCAAGAGAGTTTATTAGGTCAGTAAACGCAAGTCCTAACGCATCATTTGTATTATCAACGTGAATGTTAAAATCTCCGACAATTAGCAGTTTATCAACATTAACTAGTAGATCTGAGAGGAAATCTGCAAATTCTTTTAGGAAATCTGTATATGGCCCTGGCGGTCTATACACAGTAGCCAGAGCAAGAGATAGGAGAGATTTCTTTTGCATATCTAACAGTGTAACATTAAGCAGAAGTAGTTCGAATGAGTTAAACCTCCTGTATCCTGTTTTCTGAGTAACATTGAGAATATCACTATATATTGTTGACACACCGCCGCCACGACCAGTCTGACGGGGCTCATGTTTATAACAGTGGCTTGGTGGAGTAGACTCATTTAGACCAAAATATTCATTTGGTTTCAGCCAGGTTTCAGTCAGGCAGAGTACATCAAAATGATTATCTGTGATCATTTCATTTACAATAACTGCTTTGTGTGCGAGTGATCTAATATTTAGGAGCCCAAGTTTTAAAAATTGTTTTTGTTCATTTATTTTGCGTTTTTCTGGTTTAATCACGGTCAGATTTTTTCTAGATCCTGCATTCAATTTATATTTTGACCTCGCTATTCGGGGAACAGACACAGTCTGTATAGATTGGACAACGCAAGTACTTCTATCTTTTAAGTGGGTAGAACAAAAGTCATCATAGCAGTTATTTGAGAATTGGCTTACTAGTCAGATGGAGCGTAGCGTCCTGGAGATTTTGTCCGACAGGAGTTCCGCTCCGACTCTGCTGGGGTGCAGGCCATCAGCACGGAAGAGCCTAGGACGCTCCCAGAAATGATTCCAATTATTAACAAAGTGCAGTTTCTGTTCTTTACACCATAACGATAACCATTAGTTTAAAGCAAACAGTCTACTGAACCTTTCGTTTCCTTGTCGATACGTGGGAAGCGGTCCTGACACGATGATCGTCGCCGCGGGCGATGTGCTGCGTACCGTCTGGATCAGGCTCCTGTAGTCCCTCTTCAGTGTTTCCGTCTGCCGCAGCTTGATGTCGTTGGCCCCCGCGTGCAGCACGACAGCACCGATGTTCTCGTTGCCCTTCAGGATCGCGGGTATCTGCGCAGAAACATTGAGAACACGAGCACCGGGGAAACAGTGAGTGTGCACTTTACCTTCAGCTGACGTAGCACGGACGTGCCGGAAGATGGAGCTTCCCACGACCACAGCATCGCGTTCCGTCTCGCGGAGGGGGGCGAAGCGGTTCCGGGTGGAGATGAAGGACATCTGGGAAGATCGCGTTCTGGGTGCACAGGGTCTGTGCAGAGAAACACACGGAGTAGAGGTGGTGGGGATGTTAGAAGCGTGTACTTTACCTTCAGCTAGCGTAGCACGGACGTGCCGGACAATGGAGTCTCCGACGATCACAACGTCGCGTTCTGTCTCGCGGAAGGGGGCGAATTGGTTCCTTGTGGAGATCTCGAAGACGGGGGGGGGAGAAGTCGCCACCCGAGGCCTGGCTCGCGTCCTCCGCTGCTGCAGCACCCAGGGTCCGTGGTGTCCCAGCGCCGGAGTGAAGGACATCTGGGAAGATCGCGTCCTGGGTGCACAGGGTCTGTGCAGAGAAACACACGGAGTAGAGGTGGTGGGAGTGTTAGCAGCATGCTGTATACCTACCCCGGATTTGTGAGCGTCAGCCCAGGATGTTTCCAGCGCAGCTCTCCGCTCTCTCAGCTGGGCCTGCTTCTCCACCAGGTCGCGGATCTGCTTCTCCACGGCTTCCAGCTCCAGCTGCACCGAATGCAGCTCGAACGTGTCCTCACCTGCACTCAAAGGTAGACACAAATCCGCCATTTAAGCAAGTAACAGTGAAACGATAGTAATGTGTGTGAATAGAGGATTTGCAATGTAAGCGAGATTAGCGGCAGCCACGCTGCCGATGCTAACGGGCTATAAGCTAATAGCAGACTCGAGAATCAGAATAAAACTAGTGATAACAAGGCGCTCTGATTGGTTTTGTTCTAGAATGCTATAGTGGATATATTCACACGTTATAGAAAAACCGTTTGAATAAGGCAGTCGAAGCCCCACTGTCGTCGTTAGAGCAGGTTCAGTGGCAAAAGGTTCCGTATGGCGTATTATCTAACAACCCGACCATACGACCATATTGATGTGAGCATAAGTATTGGGACAGTTGAACCTAAGGCCGATATAAAACATTAAAAGCTATTATTTAGTTGCAGATCCATTGCGCGCAATCACAGAAGTGAGTCTGTGACCCATAGACATCACCAGACTCTTGGTCTCATCCTTTGAAATACTTCCCAGCCTTTAATGCAGCCAATTCCAATTGTTGCTTGTTTTGGGGAGTTTCTGCCTTTACTCTCCTCTCCAGCTGGTGAAATTCATGTTCAATCAGATTTTAATCTGGAGATTGGCTTGGGCAATCTAAGACTTTCCTTTTCTTTGCCTTTATAAATTCCTTGACTGAAGTGGCAGGGTGTTTTGGGTCATTGTCCTGATGCAATATTAAGCACTTCCCAATGCATCTGGTGGCATTTTCTTGAATATTGCTAGGCAAGATGGTTTTGTACCCTTCCGAATTCATTCTGCTACTGTCATCATACATTAAGTCATCAGTAAAGTTGAGATGGCCTGTTCCAGAGGCAGCCATGCATTCCCATGCCATGACACCACCTCCACCATGCTTTACAAATGAGGCTGTATGCTTGGGATCATTGCAGTTCACTTGTTTTCTCCACATTTTTGCTTTCCCATCACTTAGATAAAGGTTCATCTTTGTCCCATCGGTCCATAAACACAGTTCCAAAACTCTTCTGGCTCACCTTTGTGCTTTTTTGCAAACTCTAATCTTGCCTTTCTGTTTTTGGTGCTGGTCAGAGGTTTGCATCTTGCTGTGTTGCCTCTGTAATTCTGTGTCAAAGTCTCCTGAGGACAGTAAATTGTCAGAGCATCACCCCAGCTTTCTGGAAGTTGTTGGTGATTTTACAGATTCAAGATTCAAGAGTCAAGATTCAAGATTTTTATTTGTCACATACACAATTATACAGGGTATAACCAGCAGTGAAATGTAGGTCAGGTCCGCTCCAAGGACAGTGCAATTATATAGAATACAAATATTAAGAAAAAGAAAAGTAGAAAAAATAAGAGGATTAAAATTAAATAAAAGATAAAAAAATATAAATATAAATGTGCAGGTCAGTACAGGTCAGTATGTTGTTGACTTAAATAGTACTAAGAGGAATGTGCAAAAAGAATGTGCAAAAAGTTGTCCAGGGTATTTAAATAGCAATAGCACTGTATATATATATATCACAATATCTAGACCAGGGTTGTCCAAACTCGGCCCTGGAGGGCCGGTGTCCTGCAGAGTTTAGCTCTAACTTGGCTCAACACACCTGCATGGGAGTTTCTAGTATGCCTAGTAAGAGCTTGATTAGCTGCTTCAGGTGTGTTTAATTGGGGTTGGAGCTAAACTCTGCAGGACACCGGCCCTCCAGGACCGAGTTTGGACAGCCCTGGTCTAGACAAATAAATACATAAATAAAGCTACCACTCAAATCCCCATTATTTAAATTTATTTATTCATTTATTTTGGTCCAATTAATCACACCGTAGCACTTATTTCAGTGAATCCATGAACCATTCACCCCAGCAACGTTGAATCATTGAACCATTGAACCAGTGTAGACTTATGTGTTTTTTTTTTTTTACCTGATTTTGGATAAGTTTTTAATGAGTCATGTAATTAAAAGGAAGAGTGGTAGTTAATAATCTTTTACTGGCCTGCTTAGACACGGCTTCCATAAAACAGACACAACAAGCCCTGCAAATTAATAAAAGAATTTCATAATAAAAAATAATTTTTATGCATGATTAGTTTTTTTTTTTTTTTGCATTTACACAGTTTTGACCAGTAGGCGTCATCAGCATGTGGAATTCCGAATGCTTCGAAATAGTGAATCGTTTTGTGAAGCAATTGGTTCAGTTGATTCAAAGTTTCAAAATGTTTATTTTCTCTCATCACTTATACAGCATATAAGTACAAAAACACATTAGAATAACATATTTTTACTCTACACTTGCATTATAGCATCAATTGAATGTTTGAAATAACTTCCTTCTGTGAGCTGACAAGGCTTCTTATCACATAATGAATTATATTATTTTATTACTCCTATTAGTGTAGCTTGTGGACTTTCTGTTCGAGGGCTCCCTCTGGCGTCGAGTATGAATGAAACATAAATGAATGAAACATAAATAGTTCAACTCTGTGTACTTTGTTCTTTTTATGGATCATGGTTATCGCAGTATATTGCGACACACCTAATTGATACGATAATGATATTTCATTTTTAAATGTCAGGTTAATCGTCAATACCGGTATATCGCAAAATCCCTAGGTTGGTGATGGAGGCATAATGGTATTGTTTTTCAGGGGTTAGGTTTAGGCAGGATTTAGATCTTGTGGAAAGCCTTCCAAGAAAAGTAAAGGCTATAGCTGCAAAGAGGGACCAAATCCATATTAATGCATTTAGAATGCAATGTCATTAAACACCCTGTTGGTACAACAAAACATCACAGCACGCATGAAAATTTCAAAAGTTATCAAAATAAGAAAATAAAAGATCAAATGGTACACTGTAAAAAAAAAGACAAATTGTAATGGTAAAAGACTGTAAAAATGCTAAATTTTTATGTTTCACTGTAAAAATGCTAATTTTTTTCCCTACTTTATACAGTGGAAACTGGGCATTACATGTAATTTTACAGTAATATACAGTTTTTGGAAGCGAAAAATAATGTATAATTTACAGTGAAAAACCGTAGATTGACATTCCCAGGATTGCCTGCGTTACATTTCACATTTGATGTTTCGTTGAATCAACTGTTTCTTCTTAGGTTTTCTTATTAGTTGTGTACATTAGGGTTGTATGTTACATCTGATGTTGTTAAATTAGTTTCATGTGTGTTACCGTGATGGCGTTTAGTGTTTGTGTGAATGACACTGTGCAACTTCTATATCGTCGCTGTCGGGCGGAAACCTCCTATGTCCAAATTTGGTCAATTTCATATTTTTTCATAAATCGATGCTATTGGTCAGTCCCCACGTGGGTCTGTTATTTTTACAAATTATTAACCAATCTAAAGTGTTGAAAATAGCTTGAGAGCAAACCTCCTAACTCCATTGGACACTTCCACTATCTGAGAAGTCTCATAACTCCACCTCTTCTTCACTCCACGGGAGCTTCGCGGCATTACGTCTCCTGATTGAAAGTCTCAACGAATCATCATCGAGCAACACGTCCTCTGAGGTAAATGTCCTCAAAACACTGGTTATTCATGATTTAGTTAACTTATATGAATTATATAATAACATTTATATATTATATATAACAGTTTTATCTCGATCTTGTAGTAATGGTAGTGCTAAGGTGTAATGTATTGTTTCTGAGGATGCTAGATTTTTCTTTCTGCTAATTTAGGTCTAGCATAGGACGGTAGCTATCTTGTTGATTGAAATCTTCCATGGTTTTGTTTCTGAAGAGGATAATGAATTTAAAGCACAAAAATTGCCTGCCGTTGACTTAGTTAGCCACTATGCATTGATTTTGTCGTCATGTTTGGTGAGATAGCTAACTTTATTTTCATGGGGCTTAAAGAAAAAAAAATCTCAACCTCCGCTAGTTCTGGCACTCTTGAGGATCGGAAATTAGCGCAAGACAATCCACTGCAATGCGGACTAAACACTGTACATTGCAGATAAGACAGGATTGTAGCTTACAATCAGTGTTGGGTGTAACGCGTTACTAAGTAACGCGTTACTGTAATTAAATTACTTATCCACTGAAAAAGTAAAGTAAGGGATTACTGTTCATTTTTAGGTAATTTAATTACAGTTACTTATAAAGTACTTGCGTTACATACAGTAAATAATTTCAACAGTTCTAAAAGCAATATTGAATTTGAAATCTAAATTTACGGTCTAAAGATATTGAATGCAGCGGCTTTAACCCTCCGCGTGCGGGTGCGTTCACTTTCAGATTTTCCTGATTCACAGAGAAACCTTAAATACTCAAATCAGGGCCGGCACCAAGAGGGGGCATTCGCGGGCAGAGTTACGGTGCCCCCCACTTTCCATCCTCTCCCCTTCTTGCTGAACGTGATCGTTTCGAAAGCGAAAGTGAAACCGGTAAAACAGCGCACATAAGAAAGCGATTGCACGCTTTAGCGAGCGTCAGAAACTGCACGCAATCACAGATTGCACGCTTCCCATCCCATCCCACCCCGACCCCCCCCCCCCACCACACACACACACACACACAAAACGTGATTTGTGCCCCCCCCCCAGAAATTCAAATGCCCCTCTGATGGAGGTGCCCTGGCGCCGGCTCTGACTCAGATACATATAAGACTAAAATCAATAGAATCTAAAAATCTTGAAGTGTCTACTTGACACTTGAACGAATTCAAATTAAAAACTAATGTTTCTGATTATGCAATCCGTATGAAACTAAAGCAAGGTACAGTCTTTCCCGTGTCTGAGCTCATTATATGCAGTCACCTGCGCGCATGTGCCCTCACCTAGATACAAAAAAAAATGTAAAATATTAAGAAAAAAAAAAAAAAATCATCTAATATTCATCATTTTTGAAAGAAGACCTGCTATGAGAAATTTACCTCATAAGAACAGCGCAATCTGACATTATTCAGCAGAGAAGATCATTTCTGTAATTTATTCTTTCCTACATTAGTTAACGTGTTATTTTGACATAAACCTGTACAGATTTTACTAGTTGGGCTTTTCCTGAACATCTTGCCAAACTGAAATGTATTGTTTAACTTTTAAGCCTTTTTGTTATTCAGATATTTTGCAGAGTATTTCTATTTGTTAACCAAAGGTGGTTACATTTTTTTTCATAAAAATGTTTAAGTATTACAGTTGTTTTAAAGCTAAAAGGCTAAACTATTCTATGTTTGACTCGAATTGAAAGAATATAGAGTTTAATTTCTATTAAGGTTTATAGGGATTTTAAGATGTAGCCTAATTAGCGATTTGAATAATTAAGTTACTTATTGAGTAACTAAGTTACTTTTCAGATAGAGTAATTAGTAAAGTAATTTAAATACAATATTGATGAAGTAATTAGTAACTGTAATTAATTACTTTTTGAAAGTAACTTACCCAACACTGCTTACAATGTCAAGGCATGCTGTCATGTTCAACAAATAGCTGCCTTTACCGTCATCACTTTAAGCAAGCTAGCTGGCTTCTTGCCTCGTTACTTAAACATGCCGTATAACTTAGGGAAACGATCATTTGACCTTTATTCATTTTATTTTTTGCAGCAACCATGTCTGTGTCCTTAAAAGAACCCTGTCAGATGGTCAATGTGCCATATGATCAGGCAAGGGCCCTAATAGAGAGTGAGAGCTCTGATGGAGAGAGTGTAGAGAGAGAGGAAGCAACAGTGGTGGAGGCTGGTAGAGTGAATTTCTGAGACATAATCATGATTTCACGTGCCAAAATTTATGAGATTTATGCAGATGGATTTCACAACAATAGACATTTGTTAAATAAAAAATATTCACACTAATTGTACCATGTGTTTGAAAAGATTTCTCTGGTGGTCTGGAAGGAGAGGAGGCCTCGCTGCTGGCTCCAGAGCAGGTGCAGTTTGACACGGGTAGGTTAGATGCTTTTCTACAATTTCTCATTAAATTGGATAAGGTCCTTCAACGCTAACACTTTATAATAACGTTTAGTTATAAGTCACATATAGGTTATTAGTTAATGATGAACTAATCATTTACAAAACATGACTATACATTCATAAATGATTTATTAGTGGTATGCTAACATTTTGTGAATGTTTTGTAAACTCAGTTATAAATTAGTTTTAAATTATTAGTTAATACGTTCACAAATTATTAATAAGTGGTATGCTATACTGTATATCTGTATATATCAGTGATGAATAGTTTACACTTTAGATTAGGGGATGCAGAAAGCTTTGTAAATTATTTGTATACAAGTAAAATGTAAGAAAGGTTCACATCACTAGATCCCACACAGAACACAAGTCTGTGCTGATGAGTGAAACGATTTATCATAACCCACTGCAATCCCCAGACTGTAAGTCATTTATAAACGTTCATCCACTTGAAAAATATAAATTACTCTTCTTAAAAATACTGCTCTAGCATACCTGCATGTTTGTCCTTTTAAATGAATTTTAACTGAATTAACAAACATTTATAAAATGGTAACATACCACTAATTAATAATTTATGAACATATAGTCATGTTTTGTAAATGATTAGTTCATCATTAACTAATAATTTATAAATGACTTATAACTGAATTAACAAAATATTTATAGAATGTTAGCATGTCACTTGTTAATTATTTATAAATGTAACAGTCATGTTTTGTAAATTATTGTTTCATCATTAACTAATAACTTATAAGTAACTTATAACTGAATGTTATTATAAAGTGTTATCCCTTCAACTATAGCTCTCACTGTTGACAGTTTATAAAGATGTAACTCATTCATGCACGTTTGGTTTGTGTGTGTATTTTGAAGTTTTCCATGGTGGAAGCGATGAGGACCTGGATGCAGAGAATTCGGGCTCAGATGCTGAGGAAGGCGCACCTCCAAGGAAAAGACTGAGAACTGAAAACACCTGGAAGAAAGTCATCAACAAGAAAAAAAGAATGGTTGGGAAGTCATATGTTGGAAAACAGAAGCAGAAGGAAATAATGAGGGAGCCACGGGCTATGGGGCCTAGATGTTCATCAGCAGCATGTGCCAAGTCAGCTAAACATCACTGCAGTGCAATCGGCGAGCCCGAAAGGAATAAAATTTTCAATGACTTTTGGCAACATATGACCTGGGAGGAGAAGAGGGTGTATGTGCGTGGTCTAATTGATGTGGTCCCCGTGCAAAGGAGAAGGGGGGCTGAAAATTCCCGTAGATCAAATTCCCTGTTGTTTTTTTTACGGGTCAGCGGGCAGAGAAGACGCGTCTGCAAAGGTATGTTTTTGTCTACCCTAGGAATAGGCGAGTGGTCTGCCCTTAACTGGGCAAAAGAGGGACACACGCAAGCAGACACTGAGGGACAAACACACAGCAACGCACGTCGTTCAGTGGCAGGCCATGAATTTATTCGTAGCTTTTTGCAGGACCTCCCAAAGGTGCCCTCACACTACTGCAGATCCACAACATCCAAACAGTATCTGGAACCTGTGTTTCAGTCGATGGCTGATCTGTATGCAGCATATTGTCGCGCTGCAGCAGAGAAGACTGTAATACCTTTGTCAAGGCAAGTGTTCACAGATGAGTTCAAGCGTCTCAACCTAGGCCTTTACCACCCAAAAAAGGACCAGTGCAACATCTGTTGTGCTTTCAAGACTGGCAACTTACCTGATGACGAGTGGCAGCACCACCTTCTTCAAAAAGAAGAAGCCCGAGCCGAAAAGTTGTCCGACAAAAGCAAGGCCAGCAACAACATCATGGTCGTATGTATGGACTTACAAGCCCTCCTTTTGTGCCCAAAGCTAAAAGCCTCTGCCTTGTATTACAAAACAAAGCTTGCAGTTCACAATTTTACCGTGTACAACATGCTGACACACAGTGCCACATGTTATGTCTGGCATGAAGGTGAGGGATCCCTGTCTGCCAGTGAGTTTGCTTCATGCATTGTCGACTACCTGTCTGCACACACTGAGCCTGACACATTTATTCTGTGGAGTGATGGCTGCGGGTATCAGAACCGGAATGCAGTTCTAAGCAATGCACTTCTTCTGTTCTCCAAGACGAAAAACAAAGTCGTCATTCAGAAGTACCTTGAGAAAGGGCATACGCAGATGGAATGCGACTCAGTTCACAGCGTCATCGAGAGACGTCTGAGGGACCAGGATGTGTATCTCCCAGCGGAGTATGTTAACCTGATGAAGAGGGCCCGTGTGAAGCCTCATCCATATGAAGTCAAGTACATCGACCACACCTTTTTCCAGGACTTCACCAAGCTGAGGCTCTGCAAGTCTCTGCGCCCTGGAGTAAGGCCTGGTGACCCAACTGTTCATGATATCAGAGCCATCAGGTAATTACCAATGTAAATCTTATGTCTTACCAATATACTGTAGACATAACATTATGATGTTGCATATTGTTTTATGAAATCTTACAGTGATTATGTTGTTGTGTAATATTTTGTGCTATTAGGTACAACAACAATGGAACGATGGATTTCAAAATCAACCACTCTGATGACTGGCATCCACATCCGAGTCACCAACTCCGAAACTCCACCTCAGACAGCCACACAGTCACCCCACTCTATTCAGACCGCCTGAAGATCAAAGAGCTGAAATTCAGACACCTCCAAGACCTGAAGGAAATCATCCCGAAGGACTTTCACAGCTTTTACAACAATTTGCTTCACTAGCTTAATATAGGATACACTATTAACACAGGATACACTATTAACACAGTCAATATGATGGCAATGTAACAACACACACAGAGCCTCACAGATACATGCACACAGACAAGGGCTCACCCTACTCACAAACACAAATACACTCAGAAATGGCCTTAACTATGATTTTATCTGTTAAACTATGATATCAGTTATTGATGTATTTTAAATATCTACTTATTACTAGGCTTATTATACATGTGCATTGAAGTTTTAAAATGTATCTAATATAATACTTGAATTGAATTAAATGTTTTGAATTTTTTTTATGATTATTTTACTGACTTTAAGTTCAGCTGTTCTAGAATATGCCTCTCTTGGCACTGTGCATGTAAAATACCTCAAGTAGCAAGGTTTTCATTTATGGGAGAAAAAAGGGCTGTCTAATGGCGCCAAGTAAGCCTATCTTTGGATAACTGTCTGTTTTGAGTGAAAATGAGTGAAAATAGTTAGGTTAGATGCATTTGAATAGGCCTGTTTTGTTAAAAATCGATAGCTGTAATGCTTCGGTGCAGAAGGAAGCCTGTGAACCACGAAGGTAAGTTTGCGAGCAGGTTAGACAGTTTAGTCAGCTCATCGGTTTTTGTATTGCATCACTTATAAGCTCTTAAACATTTAAAATAGAGTTTAGGAAGATGTATGTAACTACAGTCGTTAGCTTTGGTTAGCTCTTAAAGTCTTTTTTCTCTTGTCAAAAGGTTCAACGCGACCGCCGACTTTGTTTGCGTGCAGATTAATTTCCGCCTATTAGACAGCCTAGTCAGTTTATCGTTTTATTTTGGTATTGCATCACTCAGCTCTAACGTTTAAAATAGAGTTTAGGAAGATGTATGTAACCACAATCATTAACTCTGATTAGCTCTTAAAGCCTTTTCTCTTGTCAAAAGGCTCAACGCGACCGCAGACTTTGATGAACACTGCTGGCAGCAGCGATGTCTGTGTCCGTCCCATTCTTATCAATGACAGCGTAACCTCGTATCTCCCTGCTCCTAAGTCATAAATCTTGTATCTCCAATTAAACATGATTTTGGGGAATTGTTGTGTTAATGTTGGTACACAGCAGTATATAATAGCAATATAAGGTATAATACCAACTTTAACGATACAATGTTTAATAACTCAAAAAATATGCAGTTTTTTTTATTTCCTGAAAAATAATGGTTTTGGAGATGCGATGATTCCGCCCGACAGCGACGATATGTTAGTATTTGTCCTCTGGAAGAACTACTTGTGATGAGCTTTGGTTTTCTCATCATTTTGGTGGTTATAAGTGTAGCACTTGGACCAATTAGACACACATTTATTCATTATATTTAATGAGTAATCCAGCAAACCCTCTCATTCAACAAACAATCTGTGAGGGTCTATGGACCCTTCCCCCCGAAAGAGCAACCTAAAGGGCTCAGTTACCAGGGCAACCATCTGTTAAGACTGTTTTATTGCTCAAAAGTATGCGAGATGTGACGTACCGTAAGAACAGACCCTTCTGAAACCCACACAATGCCCATACAAACAAATATTTCCTCCTTGTCACTCATAGACAAACCTTTCTACAGACAAACATGCATCCCAAGACATTGTGCTAAATCTTCCGATTGCTGCCTGTGTGGTTGGACTCACGGAACGCTTGAGCCAGCGCGGGCGCGCTCGACAGGCCCCAACATAGAGCCGTGTGCGGTCTCCCCAGCCCAGGGAGATGGCTCCTGACCACTGGAGTTTAATACCATGGAGTTCATCTTCACTCAACCCTGGAATTCACCATCATGGAAAGGCCCTCGCTCAGACATTTCTCTCTCCCCGCTCCCGGTAGTCTCTGCATCTTCATCTATGGATTGCGGCCTGTAGTTCCACTGTGGCCAACAGGGCCAACAGGCCTCGTTTTACACCCAGCCATGTGCTTACTTAGGAGAGAGGACTCTCTCAACCCCAACAGAGTCAAGAACAACCTTGGAGTTTCAAGAGATTGCATCTTTGGTCATCGAATGGAACCATCCAGACCTTCTTCAGAAGCTTCACGGGACTCTCGTTCTCTTTGCAAGTATCCAAATGCAAGTATCGTTCCTTGCACCACACAGAGGTTTGTTGTACGCTATCATATACTGTGCTTTGAATTAGAGACTGATGGTTCTTTCAGATGGTCAACTCAGCCTCATTTCCCCTGTTTCTGTCCGGTTTCATTCATCCAGTCTCACTTACCCTTCCCATGTACCATGTATGTGTGTATATATGTATGTGTTTGTTTAGTCTAGTTATGTGTTTGTGATTTAGTTAATAAAACTTTGTGCACAATACATATGAGTATATTTTTTTGATTCCCTGCTTGCAACAAAGTCAATTTAATGATTTTGTTCTTGTTACATGCTCTGAGTAGTACTGTACCTTAAAAAGGGTATTTCTCTTACCCTAGAAATTAAGTTATCGTTGAATTCATAAATTATCAATACTGAGCGTTCACTAGACCAGTGGTTCTCAATTCCAGTCCTGGCGGCCCCCTGCTCTACACATTTTGCATTTTTCCCTGACTTAACACACCTGACTGAGATCATCAGCTCGTTAGGAGAGAGATCCATGAACTGAACTAATGAGCTGATGATCTCAATCAGGGGGCGTATTACAGAAAGTTTATTTTCTTAGGTCTTAACTTAAGATATGATATGATATGTTAAATTAGGATTTTTCGCAAATTTATATTACATAAGCAAATCTTAACTTGATTTAGGATTCTTGTCCTATCTTACAAAATAGTATCTTATCTCAAGTTAGGACATCTTAAATGGCATTATCAAGCTCGACAATCCACTCTCAGGTCTGTTGCCAAGCAACCAACACTGCGCTAGCTGCTGATGAGGTAAACAAAAGATACTTCACTTTGAAAATCGCCTTTTGCGAAAAAACGTAATGCAGTTTCTGTGCTAACTGTATTCCCCCTTGAGCTAAGATTACTACATAAGTGTATTATAAAGGTGCAAAACATATTTCAGTACTTCAGTAGATTGGTATATTAACATTATATCAGTTAATGAAATAAATGTAATATATTTTCAATGTAAATTTCAATTTAAATCCGTAAAACGTAAAATGTTGCTACCGTAGTTTTTACTGTAAAATTCTGGCAGTAAAAGCTGCCAGTTTTTTTTTTACTGTAAATTTTGCTAAGTTTTTTTTACAGTGTATTTCATAACAGAAACATTCCAGATCATTCCAGTAGTACATTCAAATGGTACAGCTATAAAGTACAGATTACTTTACTGAATGATCTAACAATGCAGCTCTGAGACTGCTGTCTTCCTCTATGTCCTGGCAATATGAAAATCTTATAGCTGTTAGTACTTCCTGTCTATTAATTATTCAGTGTCACCTGAGGACAGTCCCCAGTGCGCTCAAGTCAGTTATGCTATCTCTCAAATTCTGAATGCCACAGTACAATGCAACCTTTTCAGACAGGCCAGAAAAGAATCCACTATTTTTAGGTCCTTGTCACTGGATACCTCCGAGTGCTTGATAATGAGGTGTTCTGCGTATATTCTTCATGCAGTCGTCTCCGCTGTCCCCACCGGTTGGCCCGCAGTGACTCAACTGCACTCCCTGATGGTTATGCTGCTGCTTCCTGTCGGGATGTTCTCTATTATTTCTTATGATATATTTAGTTTATATCAATTTTTCTTCCAGTGTTGAGCCAGTGATTGATGGTTTTGTTGCACACATGTCCTTATTGTGAGCAATGATTTTATTGTCAGCCAAACAAATCATCTCTTGTTAAAGACTGCGATACCATACTCCTGAGGTCAGTGAGCTTGGTGGACGCACACTGGAGATGATGTGACTCGCACGCTCTCATTTCACACTGGAACAAGCCTGTTGTCCATATAACAAAACATACTCTGCTGTGGCTTCCACCGATTTCAGTCGCTCAAGGTCAGCACTAATTGAACATAGCGGCTCTCAGACAACAAAGAATTTACCTGGTTACACTGACATACATATACACACATCAGTGGAGGCTAGGCAATGTCCTCTCTCCAAGTTTTGTTTATTTGTTTGTTTAATCTAATACAATTTCTAATACAATTTTTACAGTTACATTCTTATGAAATTAAGTTTACTTTACTCTAGATTGTCAACTATATAATAATTTTTTTATATGTGCACAGAACATCAAAACCTCAACAAGCATAAAAAGAAAGAAAATAAATAAATAGAATAAGTAAATAAATAAATAAATAGTATATATGCATAATTATATATACTATATATGTCATGGTGCACACAGCAGGGAGCAACGAGGAACCCCAAGACGATGATAAACTGAAAATAACAGTCTTTAATTACATCCGACAAGGTAGGGCAGACACACAGGAACACCGGGGAGTAACGAGTAGATGTTACGGTACGCCCCTCGGGAGGTGAATCAGGACAAGGCAGGCAGGTATATCAAACAAAGACTTTACTTGTAGCAATACGTCAGGAGTAACATAAACAATAACGGACATAGGAACCAGGGAGAACTCAGGCTTATAAAGGCAGGTCATCATTAAGGGAGAACAGAAACAGGTGAGGAGCTAATTAACTAATCGGGGAAACTGGGTCAATGGAAAACAAGGCAAAAACAGAACAGACTCGTGACAGTAGACCAGACGCAAACTAACTGAACAGGCAAGAACTAAATACACTGGCTAATAAAACACACACAACTGAACAAAATCATAATCAAACATAACAAGGACAGGAAAATGACCGTATATGGAAACATGAGGACGGGAAACACAAGTCAAGTCAGGTCGTGACGTATTGTCAAGTATGGTGACCCATACTCGAAATTGGTGCTCTGCGTTTAACCCATCCAAGTGCGCACACACACAGCAGTGAGTAGTGAACAAATGTGTGCGCGCACGCACACACACACACACACACACACACACACACACACACACACACACACAGAGCAGTGGGCAGCCATGCTGCAGCGCCCGGGGAGCAGTTGGGGGTTCGGTGCCTTGCTCAAGGGCACCTCAGTCGTGGTATTGAGGGTGGAGAGAGCGCTGTACATTCACTCCCCCCACCTACAATCCCTGCCGGCCGGGCACTCGAACCCGCAACCTTTCGATTACGAGTCCGACTCTCTAACCATTAGGCCACGACTTCCCCGTGGACAAGACACATGACATATATATATATATTGATAAATGATAATATAACGATATATTAGTAATTGTAGTTTTTGTTTTTAAAGCATTACGCGGCCTTGCTCCAACTTATTTATCTGATCTTTTACGTTGTCATAAACCGTCCAGGGCATTTAGATCCGGCAACCTTGGAGTTCTTTCTGTTCGTCGATCAAGGTAAAAACATCGTGGAGACCGTGCTTTTGCGATAGCAGGCCCTAAACTCTGGAATAGTCTCCCGTTATCGATCCAAATGGTGTCATCACTCTCCTCTTTTAAATCTAAACTTAAAACTTCTTAGTGTGAGTTTTTAATGTATTATTCTAATTTTATGTATATTGTCTTATAGATTGTTATAGATCCTGTTTTTTATTTGAGCTTAATGATCTGTACAGCATTCTGGTCAACCTTGGGTTGTTTTTAAATGTGCTTTATAAATAAACAATGAAATGAAGTGAAAAATAAAAATAATACATTTTTAATAATTAATAGAATTAAAAATAAATATAAAATAAAATAATTAATAGAATTAAATAAAAAATGTAACTGATGCTGTAATAATGTAATACATGTAATAATACTGAATAAGACTAAAATTATATAAAATAATAGTAATAAAATAAACTAATAATAGTGTTAGAAACATTTAATAATAATAACAATAATAATAATAATATATTATATAATAATAACAATAATTTGTATTTGTATTATTATATAATAAGTATAATATTAATAAAAACAATTATATTATATTTTAATATTTAAAAATGTAAAAAACATTTTTGTGAATAATTTATTAAGATTTTTATATTTAATAAATATAAAAATATATAAAATAGTGTATATTAATAATAGATGGCGCTGATAGCCTTGTGGGCAGTGTGCTGATGTACAGCACCATTGCGCTACGGGTTTCCCAAGATCAGTTCTCTTCCTGTCAGTTCTGATCTGTCCTATCATAATAAAGGCGAAAATGCCAAAAATAAATAGTTAAAGAATTATAATAAAAAATTTAATAATATTTCATTATAGTAAAATAATGCAATATAACAGCGAAACAAACTAATAATAGTGTTAGAAGCATTTTATATTTGTTACTACTGACTGCTGCTTTAATAATAATAATAATAATAATAATAATAATCATCATCATCATCATCATACTATTAGTAGAAGTAAGAAATACAGTTATATAATAATAAAAATTACATTTGGGCCATTAATACATTTCTTGGTTAAGGCATGATTTTGCAGTTCATCTAAGCTTGGCAAAATTGATTCAAAGAAGCAACCAACTAAAAGCTTACAAAAGAGTGGTATATGTCCTACTTGTCTAAAACATTTTGTAGACACGAAGACACTGAGAAAGGAAGAGTCACCAAAACATGGAGTTTTTGTGTAAAAGTACAACACCAGTTTAACAGCTGCAAAATGTAGGTCACAATACATTGTCTAAAAAGCTGAACAAGACCTGAAATGCATATAAATATTTAAAGCTCTGAGAAGGAGCGAGCGCATTCTATGTCACATAAAGTTAATTTATTAGCAGAGATATGAATATTAAACCATGCCCCGCGGAAATCCTTCAAGGCTTTACTCCTGGAAACAGTGACACTATATATTCCCTTTTCAAATCTGAGCATAATAAATTATGACAATTTTGATATTCCATCTAGCATAAACCTTTCTGTTATTTGATGGCTAGTGGGAATTCTTGTTCTGTCATCCAAAGTACAATGTCTGAAGCTGAGCTCTTGAGTTTGATTTGTCATGAACCAGTGTTTGGGGAAGATCCTGTTGCTTTTCCACTCAAGCTATTTCACTACACTAAAAAGTGACAAAAGGAGACAATACCTCAAAAAATATTTAGGATATTAATTAGGGCAAAAGCATTAAACTTAATGACATGTCTGCACAAATATATTATGTTGCTTCTATGTTGCACATATCACAATATATTCATAGTAAATTATCCAGTTATTGACACTTAAAGAATATTCAGTTTAATTCATAGCAGATGAATGTGAATCTGGCCACGTTTCACAGGACTCATAACCAAGTGCTCAACATTGTAAAAGCAATGCTGTACCAGGTGAGCTACCGAGCAAGTTTATTTTGTAAGAAAAGCCATACATATGGAGCTGGTTATGCGATACAAATGCCAAAATGTAGTCGTTGTGTAAATAACTGTACGGAAAAAGTCTGTACTAATTAATAATCTTCCCCATAATCATAATTTGTGGTAAAAGTACTTAGATTGTTGACGTTTTAATGCCACTAGTGTTCATTTAAAATGAAAACAGCAGTGAATTAAGTATACTGTAAAATTTTAAGATTAATCTTTTAACATGCAAAGATCACCAGCAGCCTCAGATTATTATTGTTTCACTTTAAAACATCACACTCTAACTTGAAATGGACAAACCGTGCATCATTGGAAAGATTAAAGGCTATAGCTTCGATATTTGACCACTGTTTTGATAAAACTCTGTTAATTTATTAATTTATGTCAAGAGGGCAAAATAACAAATCAGTATGTGTGATATTTCAAATAGAAAATCACCATGCATTCATATTCAGTCACGTCTGCAGCGGTTTATTTGTGTTACAATATCTTCACTAAACTGTGTCAATAAGGCCTTATAGTCCAAATACGCATGCACTTGGAGAAATATGGATATATTTTCACATTTACTTCATATTTCCTCAGACAGATTTTGCCATTTAAACAATTTTTTTGTAAATTGTCCAGACAACAAGTAATTTTAAATTTACTGGCCCTCAACTAAGCTAACAGCTGAATGAACTAGGTCAACTATTGTTTCAACTCAAAGATGTGTAAAAAAAAAAAAAAAAAAATGAAGGCAGTGGGGTAACAAAGTTTGCAAAAATGTAGATAGAGGCATGTCTTTCTAATGAACCTATGTTGAAAAACAACTAATAAAACTCTATTGGATTCAGATGAATGAGTATATTTTTTGAGCCTCACAGTTTGTTAAAATCAACTAGACTAAAAACCTTGCTGTCATGATTCAGAGTTCCCTCAAACTTCATTTTCTATCCCCTCAAAAGATTAGAAGAACTAAATTCTTTGAATTACTGAGAACGGCTGTCAGTCATACACCAAGACTTCAGCTGTTCGTCGAGGTTTTCAAATAATGCTAATCTCAGACAAGTTTCGACATTTATGTCGAAGTCGTGGCCTAATGGTTAGAGAGTCGGACTCGTAATCCAAAGGTTGTGGGTTCGAGTCTCGGGCCGGCAGGGATTGTAGGTGGGAGGAGTGAATGTCCAGCCCTCTCTTTACCCTCAATACCACGACTGAGGTGCCCTTGAGCAAGGCACCGAACCCCTAACTGCTCCCCGGGCGCCGCAGCATAAATGGCTGCCCACTGCTCCGGGTGTGTGTTCACTGCTGTTTGTGTGCACTATGGATGGGTTAAATGCAGAGCACGAATTCCGAGTATGGGTCACCATACTTGGCCGTATGTCACTTCACTTCACTTATGATCCAGATTACGGATGTAGATGCAAATTCTGATGCTGTTGGCAGAAAGCTGCTTTTACGTCAAGAGAAATCTGGTTGTTCAATCAACCTTACTGTCAGTCCTTATCAGCTAGATGCCTCCAATACAGGGTCATGTGAGTGTCTGACATTTGAGGACTCCTATAAAGACCGACTGCACAAGGGATGATGTGGACCTATTTTTTTTCTTTGCCAGTGGCAGTCTAGGATCAGTTGTTGACCCTGGTGAGAAAAGACATGAATGAATTTAAAAAAAAAGAAAGAAAGAAAAAAGAAGACAAAAGTAGCCTACCAAGTATGTATGTCATATATGATCTGCTGTTTTTGGCCTCGTTTGCTTAATACCTGATCAAAAAGTTGCATATATTATCATGATGTCTTGTTATATCTAATTAAAAGAGCTTCTCTTATCAGTAAGCGCTACAGTATGTTAAGCTTGTAGGCTAAGTCATTAGCTTGTTATCCATAGACTTACTAAAAACACAAATAAATTAAATGTTTATTTCACATTTTTAGTTTTAGCAATACAATTATATGTACACTACTATTTTGAATGACTATAAACAGACTATAAATTAAGCTTGGAGTTAAGATTTTAATGTTTTTAAAGTCTCTTATGCTCACCAAGGTAAAAACGGTAATATTGTGAAATCAAGTAATACTTTCTTATTATTATAAATGTTGAAAACAGTTGAGCTGCATAATAAACCATGGAACATGTTTTAGGATTCTTTGATGAATAGAAAGTTCAAAAGGACAGCATTTATTTGAAATAGAAAGCTTTCGAAACATTATAAATGTCTTTACTATCACATCAATTTAATGTATCATTCCTGAAAAAGGTTTTAAACTCAAATGTAATTAAACTTTTTTTACAAATGCAGTACACAGTAATATCATCATTTCTAATCAGGCACTAAATAGAGTATCAATAGTTACCGATCATACCTTGCTTTTTCTCCCTTGACATCATCACCATCAATGCCCGTAAGCTGTGGGACGACCAGACTTAACAAGGTCACGGTGGAGTTGGTGGCAAACTTCTGGCAAACCTTGTCTGTTTTCCTGTTTGATCTTTTTATGGCAACCAGGCACCCGGTATATGCCATTCTCCTTCGAACCTACTTTCCTGGAATGACAGCTGTGGGTCATAAAGGAGATGAGGGCTGAGGCACTGTAAACGGCTTTTATTTACTGGGTATTCTTGTTGCCAAATTCTTAGCTTGTCTAAATAGAGATTGGGGGAAGGGACAGTGGGGCCAAACAGCCATGCCAACTGTTTCCATGATGATAAATCCCACCAGAGATATGCGGCTATCACAGTTTGGATTTATTAAGAAAATAAAAATCAGTACAAGTGGTAAAGTGGAGCTTTAGTTAACTAGAAAACTTTAGGTTTTGTAGGATGGTGAGAGATCTTTCCGTGTGCCCATTCTCTACAGATTTGATAGTCCATTGTATTGTTAGCATATGCTAACAGGTAGAACAGCTTATTCTACACAAAGCACAGGAATTGGGGAAGATTGGGGTCGGTACGATTTTTAAAAGCTCTTGAAAGAAGTCTCTTATGTTTACCAAGCCTGCATTTATTTGAACACAATACAGTAAAAATCGAATGACCTAACTTAATGGGTCATGGTTTGGCTAATTATCATGGTACTGATTAGCTGCTGGTAGATGCCATAACTACACCACCTGGGAAGTCGTGGCCTAATGGTTTCGGACTCGTAATCTAAAGGTTGTGGGTTCGAGTCTCGGGCCGACAGGGATTGTAGGTGGGGGGAGTGAATCTCTCCACCCTCAATACCACGACTGAGGTGCCCTTGAGCAAGGCACCGAACCCCCAACTGCTCCCCAGGCGCTGCAGCATAAATGTGTTCACGGTGTGTGTGTGTTCACTGCTGTGTGTGTGCACTTTGGTTGGGATAAATGCAGAGCACGAATTCCGAGTATGGGTCACCATACTTGGCCGTATGTCATGTCACTTTCACTTTGGTTCTAAAAAATGACAGCCTTAATGATTTATTCTTAATGATTTTCTCTCCAATCTAGGATATTTGGAAAAACATGCCTCTACACTTTGGCAAAACTCCAAAAATGCAGCTATACATTTGATTCACCGTAGTTTGCTACTGAAATGTTTCAAATTTGTATTCCTTTTTACACAAATTATATTTACGGGGCAGGTTATCGATTAATATTGATTGTTTTCA
Organism: Barbus barbus; assembly: GCF_936440315.1. NCBI lineage: Eukaryota > Metazoa > Chordata > Actinopteri > Cypriniformes > Cyprinidae > Barbus > Barbus barbus. The sequence goes on along the minus strand of NC_136732.1, from coordinate 34,767,312 downwards.
CATGGTTCCTTGCACAATACTGTTATGACCTCAAAACATATACTAACACATTACTTTGACAATTTTATCACATATTCCGCTCCATATGTTTTGCACTTCTTATATAGTAAACTTGTTCCGTAACTTACCTGGTACAGCATTGCACTTGGGATGCAGAGTGTTTGGTTACGAGTCCTGTGAAATATGACACAGTAAAAGAGCTTAAAAAACTTGCAAAAAAAAAGATCAAATGGCATTAATTTCTGAAACTATGGTGATACGTACATCAACCAATGTTATATAGTAGATTTTCACTAAACTGATCAATTTGTTTGGAAGGCTTTGGGGCAGAGGAACTGAAAGGGAATTATTTTTTTTCCCTGTCTTTAATGTCACTTAATGTTTAAGTCCATGATAGTCACCAGTGAAGGGTTTGGTACTCTGTGTTATTAGCCACATGCATTTTCCTATAGTTCTAGAATCTAGAGTAATTAGTTGCATGGTATTTATAGCTCAGCTGATTTCAACAACAATTTCATATTATGTACCTCCAAGGAATCGTGTGATAGCCACACAACTGCCATTGAAATGAATGGGAATGCAAACAGTTAACTATTTCCAGGTATTATAGACCTCTTTGAAGGATATAGGATTTCAGAATGACAAATTCACACACTCTGAACACGACAGCACAATGTTTTGAAGCATGTATCCTAACCGCTAGTCTACAATCAAAATATCATGAGGAACAATACAAATGAACATCGAGCCCATGGTCTAATCAACCTGTATTTTGCATCATACTTTGTTCACGGATGCAACCTTGCCATGTTTTTCTCTTGTTGACAATGATCACTTAACCTTCTGTTGCATGAGAGGAATATGTACCTATTTGTTCAGAAATGTATGTCTGACAGTTTTACAGTGGCACTAGAAAAAATGAGACATGGACATGTGTGAAAATGAACTGGCAGCAGCCTGCAATTAAATTGATAACAGGAAATACACAAATCCCCCCTTTAAATGCCATTCAATACCTTTCTTTCGATTATTCCTCATTGGATTGGATTGGATTCAATTTATTGTCATTGCACATGTAACAAGGCAACGAAATGCAATAGAGAAGAAGAATACAGCACAACATGAGGAAGGAAAGGAGAAAAAAATAATCCTCACACTATGCTCCTGAACGGGAGTACACATGCACTGTAGCTCAGAATTTTGACAAGGTCTAAAACATGATTAACAAGCCCTTTAAAAAGATGTTTAATGTGCCTGCCACTGCAACGTGTTTAAACACTCATTTCTGCATAACATTATACTCAGCTTAAGAAATTCAACAATTGGCTCTATATTGTGTGTGTGTATGGCCCAATTAACACATCATGATAGATATCCTTTCTTGTGGGCTTTTTAATTCTCAGTTGCTATCGATAATTAGACGTAAAATTCTGTTCTCTGTCAGTTATCATTTTAAAAGTCAGTTATCATTTACTCACCCTCATGTCATTCCCACCTGAGTGACTTTTTCTTGTTTATTCTCTCTTTCTGTTATCGATACAGTTAAAATCAGCAGGCTCCGACATTGTTTTGGACCCCCATATTTCATTATTTGAGCAAAAACAGCTTGAGATTTTTTTCCCAAAAAACTTTCCATAACTTATTTTGAGTTAGATAATGAATTTTAATTTTCAAGTGAACCATCTCTTTAAAAGTTTTTGCAGAAAAACAGACTAAGACAAATTGCAGGGCAAACTGCACATCTAGACAGAACATCATAGCCTGTTATGTCCAAGTAAAAGCTACATTTGTAGCTAAACTAGACACATTTTTAGGTGATGCTGAACATGTTCTGATAATGTATGGGAGCAGATCTCACACTTTCACTTCATGTTACGGTGGGAATGTGTGCTAAAGATGGGATTAAAAGGCCGAAGGGCTGTTCCTGCTGTATTAATGTTGATGTTGAGAAATTCTGCTATGTACTTAAGACCCAGAAAGACAGATGAGAAACACTGTCAACATGTTTTCTCAGTTCACTAAAATTTATCAGCATGTTTCTTCTGAGGACAAGCTCTCAGCAGAATACTTCTTTCACTTCTTTCCATTTCAATTCATTGCTATATTTTTTCACAAAGAAATATAGGGCCTCACAACTGTTTAAACTGATTAATTTCTGAAGTATCATGTGACACTGAAGACTGGAGTAATGAAAATGCAGCTTTTCATCACAGGAATAAATTACATGTTAAAATATGTGAAAAAAGAAAAGAGTTATTTTAAATTGCAATACTATTTTACTGTTTTTGCGGTATTTCTGATCAAATAAATGTAGTCTTGGTTAGCATAAAATACTTATTTCAAAAACATTTTAAAATTTTACCAATCTCAAACTGACAGGTGTAATTCACACAACAGATGTAGTGGACTGAAACCTTAAAAGACTTGTATCACAGCATAAATTCACACAAAGTGATTCTAACAGCACAGCCAAAGAGGAATCATTTTGGAGAAACATCTTTGTTTGTGATTTTGAGCCTTTGCAATTATAATCATCTGACACCTCCAGACACACAAGTTTAAGTGCTGCTATCATTAAAGCAAAATATGACATATCAACACTAAAAATGTCTGCCAAGCATGAAAAAATGTTTCCCTCCAGCTTTCCATTCAAATTATTATGCTGAATGTATTAAATTATGCAAAACAGAAGCATTTTCACTAGTGGTCTCAAACCCCACTATATATTCAACAAAGGCTTGTTTGATGGACGAATATTAATAACTGACTTCCAGTCATTTGTACATGAGCAGGAAGTCACTGCGGGCAAAACTGAAAAGAATAACAAAATGAAAATGAAATAAGATCAAACCGAACAGGCTATTTTCTTTTAAAAGTAAAAGTAAAAGTAAACAGAGTGCAAGCTGAATAAGAATAAGACTCGAGTTCAGTGAACTAAGTCCAGCCACACGAATGCTCTACATTCAATCAGTCTGACAGGTCATAGGGTGTATAGCTCAATAATAATGAAAAGGGCTTTCTGAAAAGCTGTCGAATTCCAATGGAGAGTCACCTTCGGCCTGAAATCCGCCTCATTTCTCCCAAAGAAAGCTTTTCCTTAATCTGACATGTGAGAAATTGGGCATCAGCGAGCAAGAGATATGACCACTTCACTTCATTCAATTGTATGGCCATGAAGAAAGAAGGATTCCTTTCGTTCATTCTCTCTTCATCCCTCATCTATCACCTCTGTATGTTACTTACTCTACACCTAGTTAAGGTCAAAGGCATTACACTGATCCTAATAAATGTCAACAATGTCATTCGGTGAGTGAGTTTAAAGGTAGTTCTGGATAATTTGACTTGCTTTCTAGGAAAAAGCAACTGCAATAGACCTGACATTTACCCAGCAGGTGTATTTGTGTGTTTCAAAGTAAGAGATCTTTCCGATCTTTTCTGAAGAACTTATAGATTTAGAAGCTTGCTAACATTGTTTTCTTTGATAATTTGTCACTATAAGGTTAAGTGCTCTAAACACACATTTGCCTGACTTCCCCTGGCCATTCACCTTTAACAGACTGTAATCCTCTGGGTGTTTTAAAGCCATTTCCTGTAACAGAGTCAGTTCATATTCCAGATCCAAATGTGTGTACTATGAGAGACAACAGGGACTTTAAGCAACAGCTGCAGCCCGGGCAGTCAAGAAATGAAAAAAAAAAAAAAAAAAATCACTGAGCACCATTGCAGAGGACGGCATGACAATCATCCATCCATCCACTAAAAAAAAAAAGCAAGAGAAGGGTTAGAAAATAATATACACTAGTGTTCAAATTTTTGGAGTTGGTATGTTTTTAATTTATTTATTTTTTTAAATTAGAAGCTGCGTCTATATGGTAATTTTAAGCTGCATCTATATGATTAAAAACAGTAAACGCAATAATATTGTGAAATATTACAATTTAAAATAACTTCTTTTTAATTATATTTTAAGATGTAATTTATTACTGATATGGCAAAGATTCGTTTTTAGCTGCCAGTACTCCAGTCTTCAGTGTCACGTGATCGTTCAGAAATCGCTTTAATTTGGTGAAAAAATTATTACCATCAAACCTAAATACAGTTGTGCTGCTTAATATTTTTCAGTAAACCATATAACTTTTTTTTTAATGTAATACAAAGTTCAAAAGAACTGTCAGGGATGCTGTGAGCGGACTGCTCAGAGTCAGCCTGCATGGCCATAGCTGGGGGATTTGACCGCTCTGGGCAGGCATCTGTGACTGAGGCAGGAACAGTCTCAGAACACAACTTGACAGACAGCATCCCCTTCAGTGATCATGACATGACTGGTTGGCAGCACAGATTTGTCCTTCTTGGCTGTAGCAGGCAGATTAGGACACTCAGGACAGGCCTCCAGGTCTGGAACCAGGACAGGCTCTGAGGACATGGCACGACTGACATGACTGCCCTTCTTGGGCATGACAGGATTAACAGGTGGTTCAGGTAAAGTTACACGGACAGTCACAGATTCCTTCACTAGGGCAGAGCCAACTGGTGAAGTGGGCAGCTTAGGGTGTGGTTCAACCAAGTTACACACTTCTGGGACCACTGGATATTGGACCATCAAAGTTGGTTTCTTCAGGACCATTGGACCTCCTGAGTTGGGTCCACCTGGACGACTGGACTAGGAACCTTCTGAGTCTGGTCCTCCAAGACCTCTGGAGGCAAGGCATCCTGACTTGAGTCATCCTGGACCACTGGACTTGGGGCCTCTTGACTCAGGCCCACCCGGACCAATGTGCCTGGGATCTCGTGGCTTAGACTATATTGAACTTAACCACATTTTAAGTTATTGCTGCTAACTTGGCCATCTCTGGGATGAAAGAATCTGACTTGACTGGTTCTGGACTGACTGGAGCAGGCTTGACAGGCTCTGGAATGACTGGTGTGGACTCGACTGGTCCAGGACTGACAGGAACGGACTCGACTGGCTCAGAGACCGATGCAGTGTTCTGGGCTACATTCCTTCATCTTGACCTACGCTTTATTGGAGTCAGAAGATGATCTGGGACTTTCCTCAGCGAGGGTAAGAGAACAGGTTTGTCGCTGCAGTCTGGACCTGGGATGACTGGAGAAGACTGGACCGACCCAGGGATAACTGTAACAGACCTAGGATTCTCTACATTGATTGCTTCTACATTGACTGCAGTTAACTCAGTGGACTCGGAAACAGATACAGCAGTCTTAGCTGCTCTCTTCCTCCTCAGTCTACGCTTTAACGTAGGAGACTGAAGAGGGTCTTGAATTTGACTCAAAATGAGAGGGAAGGTGGCATGGTCTCTGCAGGCCGACTCTGGCGGTGTAAGGATCTGCCAATCCTTGCGATGGTGCAAATACTTTGAAAAGGTCCAATAATCTAGGCCTTTTAGTTGCTCCATTTCCCATTGTGGTAGGGGTCATCCAAGCAGAGATTAAAAGCCTCCTTTAGAGTGGAGTCCGGGTACTCCAAGCCCCTTTCCATGGTCCAGAAGAACTGGGCAAATGAACCCACCTCCCGGCCCTGCTGGCGGAGCGATGCCACTGCCCGTTGGAGTTCCAGTCTCCCCTTGGCGTTACTGGGAGGAACAATACGGATGCTCATTGCTGGGTCCTGAGTTGGCTGGTTCGGTCTGTCAGGGATCTGCAAGAAATGGGACCCAGATGTAAATGAGCGGACAATGGTAGATTATTGACAAGACGCTGACTAGAAACAGCAGGGAGAGTGAGAAGTGAATCAGTCCAAACAGAGGGGCAGGGCAGACAACACAATACAGGCAGACAACACAATACAGACATAAAATAACAAGATAAGAGATAAAAAAAAATCACTTGAGTAAGATCAAAGGATAACTCTAGGACCAAGAAACAGGTAAACACCAAAACAAACCAGCAAAGACACAAGGGAAACGAAAACAATATAAAGCAAACGAGGACTAGACAAGGACTAAACAAGGGGGCGTGACCATGGGAAACAGAGAGGTGGGACAAGAGGAGCACGTGGCAAACACAAACAGAGACAGAGCCATGTGCTCAGACACAAAACAAACAAAGAAACATTGAACAGGGACAAGACAGACAAGACTGTCAGGGTAGGATCCTGACAAGAACAGGATTTGTTTGAAATATAAATGTTTTGTAAAGTCATAAACATTATTACTGTCATTGCCACACAATATTTTATTGTGATATGAGTAAAAGAAACACATTTTTTGATGCCATCATGATCTTTACAAGCAGATTTGGAGATTTCAGTCTTTCTTCCTTTAAGTAGACTAAGCTATACTTGTATAACTGTTACCTACAACAGCTGCTTGTCGAGTGAACTGACTTCCCTTAAAGTAATTTTGGTACAGTTCAAAGATTCTCTTTTTCCTGCATCGTTACACTAAAATGTAATGTAGAGGGGAACTATTTTCAAAATTCAAGATTTTTATTCGTCACATACACAATTATACAGAGTATAACCAGCAGTGAAATGTAAGGTAGGTCCACTCCAAGGACAGTGCAATTATATAGTATACAAATATTAAGAAAAAGAAAAGTAGAAAAAATAAAAGAATAAAATAAAATAAAAGATAAAGAATATAAATGTGCAGGTCAGTATGTTGTTGACTTAAATAGTAATATAAGAGGAATGTGAAAAGAATGTGCAAAAAGTTGTACAGGGTATTTAAATAGCAGCAATATGAGGTAAAGAAAAATTATGAATAGCTTATTGATATGGTGATATTTACATGGAGTCAAATGATGTTATGACAGAGTTAGAGTTTAGCAGCCTGATGGCCTGGGGGAAGAAGCTCCTCCTAAGTCTCTCAGTTTTTGACATCAGGCTACGGATGTCACGAATCTGGTCCATGCTCTCCCGGTCAACCACCACTAGAGGTCACCCGTTCACCACAGTGACTATATTCACTCACAACACATTGGACTCCATTTCCCACAATCCATTGCACTGACGACATGCACAGCTGTTCACTATCTCGCCCACACCTGATCATCATTTCACAATCACCACCACTCACTATTTAAGCCTGGGACTTGCTCTTGCTCACCGCCGAGTACTGTTAGCCTGTCTACTCTACGAAGCGTTTTCCGGTCATAGTTTTCCTGTTTGTTTTCCTGGTTCTGATTCCTGCCTGGTTTCCTGGTTTATTCTCTCTGCCTTGCCCCCTGGATATTGTATGCTAATCGTCGACCCACGCTTGCTCCACGGATTGCTGTGTCTTGCCCTTGCCATACCTGTCTGCTGTTGATTGACCCTGCCTGTCTTGACCATGATTTACAATAAAGCTTTGCACATGGATCCGCACGTCTCACGTCTCGTCAGCCCTGTAACAACGGAAGCGCTTACCAGATGGTAGCAGAGTGAATAGAAGGTTACCAGGGTGATTAGAGTCCTTGATGATTTTGACAGCTCTACTTTTGCAGCGTTTGAGGTAGATGTTTATTTATTTAATAACAAAATATACAGTTAGTGATAAATGTTGTCTTTTGTACTACCCAGAATCAACTTTACTGAACATCAAATGTCTCAATACTCTTTCTGGTCAATTAGTCCCAATGTGGGGGAATCTAAGATCAGTCCAAAACGTGATAAGCTTCTTCCACACACAGGAGGGAATTCATCTAGCCAGTGTAAAATCCAGGGAAAAGAGCTTTTGATGTATGGAATGCAAGCATTGTAATTTTTGGTGAAAAACCAGAGACTGACTGTCAAAGATAAGACAGAAGTCTGAGCAGAAGTATCTGTTAAAGGATTTTATATCAAATATCATTCCATGAAGACTTTAACTGGAAAGAAAATGCATAAATTGGAACCATCAAATTATCAGGAGAAAGATGCTGAGTCAGGTTGGTTGTGGAAATGCTGCGTTCACAATGTAACTCTGAACAAGGATTCTGATGGGCCAAACTATGTCAGCGAGACCAGGATTTTTTTTTTTATGTTTTTTTAACTAAACTGCATGAAAAAAAGAAAATGCTAAATTCATAAAATAGTGAATATAAGAGGAAATATTTGCATTTTGATTGAAACTCTAAATGAAGCAGTGCACTTGGTACTTTTTACTCTACGCCACGCATTTTGCCCACGGGAAATAATTTTTCAAATTAGATTTAATTTCTAATAAGACCTGAAGAGAGCAGAATCTCATCTATATGTGTTGTAGGCATCAACACAAAGATGAAAGATGACACTCCTTACACAATATTAAACATTGAAATCACGTTCAAACATCTGTTGCTTTTATGTAAAGAAAGATCTTCATGCAAATGGTCTCATGAGTCACTTTAGAAAGGTGAGTTTCAAAGGGACTTGTAAAATACTTGAACAGTTTTACTGTAAAATAATTGAGCAGTTTCAGTAAACTGCCGCCTTAGGGCTGTTGTTAAAAATCAAAGAACATTTTTGATTGAGAATATAGTTTGGGGACCAATTCTGACAATTAACGAATTGCTTAACATGCATATTACTAGCATATTGGCTGTTTATTACTACGTATAAAGCACATATTAATGCCTTATTCTGCATATTTTGAATCCCTTAATCCTACCCTATACCTAAACTTAACAACTAACTTACTGACTGTTAATACTCAGCAAATTGGGAGTTAAAAGTCAAAAATAGTTAAAAACAGTTAATAATTACTTTGTAATGAGAATACAAACACTTGTTCAAATGGTGAGAATAAAATACTTATTTAAAAAAAAAATCTTCCCATATATAAACTTATTATATTAAATTGGTCACAACTATTGCATTCATCCTTGAGAAAAGAGGTCTCATCAGTCAGCATCATATTTTACTTAAAGCAGGATGTTTACATTGTAACCTTCACTAAAGATGGACAGACTAAAAACAGCTATATTGAAATGCCAACCATAAAACCAGCTGGTTTTGGTTTAGAGTCTTAATAGTCAAGGCTTTTAAAAAAGTAATGATTTTACAGGAAATCATGATAAACTGGATGCTTCTCAAAGTTCGTGTGTCTGTCAGTTTTAAAAGACAAGAAAAACTGTAATTTACTATGACTTGTGCAAACTCACTAAAGCATGCTTTGGCAACATAACCCTACCTTGACTATTAAGTAAAGTCAAATCTTGCACTTTGAAAATTTGAGGCCCTCAATATACCATTGTTGTGTAAACGAATTGTCAAAATGCATGAAAAGTTTACCATTTTTAGTTGAAAACAGTATCGAAAACACTGTATTCTTTCAGTATATATATGTGTACCCAACTGAGAGACTCATATTAAAAATGTTCGCATACCACCACACCCCTTGTTAACATCTAGACATCAAACAATTTATTTTATGTGTCTGAATTGACCCTACTATGTATGGTTAAAGCAACAAAAATAAATTTAATGTTCAAACAGGTAGCTTTTTAAAGTAATAAGTGCATGTTTCTACTTTTGACAGCATGCAAGAAACTCATGCAATATATCTATAGAAACAAAAGTATAATCCTTCCGCATATATGGACACATATAGCGCTCCCCCAGCTAACCCTCTTCGGCTGCATGTGATTTTCCCCGGTTCCCACGGTTACTGGAAACGTCTGGGTTAACCTCCTCAGCATATGAAGCTAAGCGATCACATAACAGAGGAGCAGTTTGTTCTTACAGGGGAAGATCTGGGGTTCATGTCATAAAGGTCTCAGCTAGATCTTCATCAAACAGCCGTAATATTGCTCCTGCTCTTCTACAACACCAGTGAACAAATCCTGTTTGCTGCATCACTGTACACTGCTATCATTTCTCCCAAACAAAATGTTCTCTTTTTCTGCAAATGCTGCTGAACTATCCATATTGAGTTAATGCAAATGGAATTGACAACCAGTTATGATTATGCAGACATGATGATAATTATACTTCACTTTTTGATGTTTTGTTAACAAACATAGCAAAACAATGTCACTTTCAAATGTGTTTCTGTGATTTTCTGTCAGAGCTGTGGCACAAAGAGTAGCACATTGTTCTCGTATAAAGAGCTGTTGTGCTCTTGGGGACTTGGTTATGAGTTTGGTCTGTTTCAAATCCTTGCCTGTTCTTACTCACTCACCCATAAAATAAGATAAAATAAAATAAAGAAATAAAATTAAATAAAATTAATTTATAGTATTTATTAATTTATCCATTAATTTGAAAGCTATTCTTGAGCTATCAATACTACTTTGTCTGGGATATAATCAGTATTTTTACTTTGAATATTGTTGTGCAAAATTTAGAATGGACAAATTGTTGCGGGGCTGACGAGACGTAAGACGTGCGGATCCATATGCAAAGCTTTATTCTAAAACATGGTCAGTAAACAGGCAGGGTCAGATAGTGGCAAACAGGTATGGCAAGGGTAAGACAAAGCAGTCCGTGGAGCAAGCGTGGGTCGACGATCAAAGAACAGTATCCAAAGGGGCAAGGCAGAGAGATAATCCAGAGACGAGAGCAATAATCCAAACGGGGAGCGAACAGAGTCCAAATGGCAAGGCAAAGGTGTAAATCCAGGAAACAAGGCAGGTATCAAAACACAGGTAAACAGGCTAGGCAAGACTAGGACTAGGGCTCCGTAGTCTGGAGGTAGCGCCGCCACCTCTGGAGGAACTGGAGCAGACTCGTGGACAGGAGAGGCCTCAGCAGTACACTCGTGGACAGGAGAGGCCTCAGGAGCACAGTGTGCAGCCCACACACTCAAAATGGCAACCGCCATAACGGGAAGCACTGAGGTCAGGGGATCAGTCTCTGTAACAGCCAAGGTTGAGGCCCTGGGAATGCCAGCTACTCGCACTGACATCAGTGGTGGGTCCATCACACTGGATATCAGAACTCGAAGGACTGACCTTGAATCTGTGGTAACAGCCTCTGGCAGTTCGGCGGAGGCGTGAAGAGACTCTGGCTGAGGAGCTGAGGCGTGAAGAGACTCTGGCTGAGGAGCTGAGGCGTGAAGTGACTCTGGCTGAGGAGCTGAGGCGTGAAGTGACCCTGGCTGAGGAGCTGAGGCGTGAAGTGACCCTGGCTGAGGAGCTGAGGCGTGAAGTGACTCTGGCTGAGGAGCTGAGGCGTGAAGTGACTCTGGAAAGGATGCAAAGGAGCTGAGACGTGGTGTGACTCTGGCTGGAGCACTGAGACGTGGTGTGACTCTGGCTGGAGCACTGAGACGTGGTGTGACTCTGGCTGGAGCACTGAGACGTGGTGTGACTCTGGCTGGAGCACTGAGACGTGGTGTGACTCTGGCTGGAGCACTGAGACGTGAGCAGACTCTGGCTGGAGCACTGAGACGTGAGCAGACTCTGGCTGGAGCACTGAGACGTGAGCAGACTCTGGCTGGAGCACTGAGACGTGAGCAGACTCTGGCTGGAGCACTGAGACGTGAGCAGACTCTGGCTGGAGCACTGAGACGTGAGCAGACTCTGGCTTGACAGCGGAGACGTGAGCAGACTCGGGCTTGACAGGCGTGACGTGAGCAGACTCGGGCTTGACAGGCGTGACGTGAGCAGACACGGGCTTGACAGGCGTGACGTGAGCAGACACGGGCTTGACAGGCGTGACGTGAGCAGACTCGGGCTTGGTAGCAATGACATGCAGGGATGTTGTTGTTGCCGCCATTTCGCGAGTGAGTGCAGTGTCACGTTCCTCCGCGACACCCACAGTAAAAGAAGAGCCCGCACACAGCAAAGCATAGTCCATAAACTGCGCGAGTGATGCACGGGGACCCTCACGGATTAACAGTCGTTTGAGCGGCGGATTAATGCCCTCACAAAAGAAGTCTATTAGTGCATAGTCCGGCAGATCAGAAAAATAAGCGAGTTCTAAAAACTCTTGTATGTATTCCTCGAGCGGTCTCAAACCCTGCTCGAGGATTAACAGCAGTCGTGCAGTGTCCATATCTGGCCAATGTCTACTAGAAAAGCCGCTGGATCCTCTTGTGGCCGAGTATTCTGTTGCGGGGCTGACGAGACGTAAGACGTGCGGATCCATATGCAAAGCTTTATTCTAAAACATGGTCAGTAAACAGGCAGGGTCAGATAGTGGCAAACAGGTATGGCAAGGGCAAGACAAAGCAGTCCGTGGAGCAAGCGTGGGTCGACGATCAAAGAACAGTATCCAAACACAGGTAAACAGGCTAGGCAAGACTAGGACTAGGGCTCCGTAGAGTAGCTATCGCTATGCGAGTGATAAACGCTAAACAATACTCGGCCGAGAGCAAGTCCCAGGCTTAAATAGGGAGTGATTGGGTGATGGTGATTGCGAGATGGATATCAGGTGTGGGCGTGATAATTGTGAACAGCTGTGCGTGTCGTCAGTGCAATGGATTATGGGAAATGGAGCCCAATGTGCTGTGTAGTGTGAAAAGTCCATGTGGTGAACGGGTGACCTCTAGTGGTGGTTGACCGGGAGAGCATGGACCAGATTCGTGACACAAATGGTCTTCCTTGCAATCTATAAAATGGAATTTGAACTGAATTAGCCACACACAACAGGAAGTTGAATGGGAATTTTAATTGCATGAAGAAGAAATTACTGATTTCAATACATATAATGCTTCAAATCAATCATTCCTCTGTCAATCAAGTTTATACAAGTTTATATTTAACAATATTTAAAATTTATCTTGACAAAATGAAAAACAAAACAGGAATTTCTTTGAATTTCAATTAAATTATATTTCCTTACATTATAGTAAATTGCTAATTCAAATTCCATTGTTTCAAATTTGTATATCTTGTTTGCTACTGTATATCAATACAAATTAAGAAATTTAACTGGAATTTCACAGGTTTTCTCAGTTCAGTTCTGAATGGAACAAATCCGATCTTAATGTTTATCCAAATTTATTTAGCATTTTCTGTACAAGCAATTGCGAATTAAGAACCGTAAGGGACACATTAAAACAAAATAAACCATAATTTGTTACTTTTTTTCCCCCATGTCAGTCAGATATTCTCTTCTTGTCTAATACAGTAATTTTCTGTAGACCTGCTTTGGCTGAATCAAATTGGTTTTGAATTAACAAATTTTGCAACATTGACACTGTTACTGAACTGGGGAAGTCGTGGCCTAATGGTTAGAGAGTTGGACTCGTGATCCAAAGGTTGCGGGTTCGAGTCTCCGGCCGGCAGGAATTGTAGGTGGGGGGAGTGAATGTCCAGCGCTCTCTCCACCCTCAATACCACGACTGAGGTGCCCTTGAGCAAGGCACCGAACCCCCAACTGCTCCCCGGGCGCTGCAGCATAAAATGGCTGCCCACTGCTCCGGGTGTATGTTCACGGTGTGTGTGTGTTCACTGCTGTGTGTGTGCACGCGTGATGGGTTAAATGCAGAGCACGAATTCCGAGTATGGGTCACCATACTTGGCTGAATGTCACTTCAATTAAATCACTATTGAACTGACTGGAGCTGAATAATGACACTATTGTCTTTTCAGAGCTTCTTTACAGTAGAATTTGGATTTATATTTGATGAAACTGGCATCACTGATTCTATTACTTCCCTGTTCAATATTGTGAAGCTGCTTTGAAACAATCTGTACTGTAAAAAGCGCTGTATAAATAAAGGTGACTTGATGGTTCTTGGTCAGAATTAGCTGCAAATGTGAACCAGAGTTTATGTCATCAGAAATCAAAGACCAGTTAAGTAGATAAATCCACCTCTACATTTACCAACACAGCAGCAGAACCAGTTCCAGCCGCAAAAAGCTAAAACACACAACAGTTCAGCAGGAAGAGCAATCAAGATATGGGGAGTGAATATAATAATAGCATGTATATTACTATCAAGATTTAATGTGCACATCAGGTCAGCACTTCTCATATCAGGGTTCATGATTCACTCTCATGTGCTCATTCAAAACCACTCAGACCTCTGGCAGGGCGTATGTAAATATGATACTTTCATTTGGATTATGCGGAGGTAATTTTCCCCTGGTGTGATCAAATTGTAATGGAAACAAAATGAACTGCAAAAGGTCTGCTAGAAGTATCGGTTCCTTCCTTTATTATGTGAGTAAATGTATTACAAGTTGTTCTTTTCAAGCCTAAACACAATTAAAAGGTAAAATAAACTTTTTTTTTTTTTTTTGGTTCCCTGTCTTCAGGGTTCAACATTAGTTTCTGATTATGCTAGTGATAAATATTGCATTTGTTCCTACCATTATTGCTTGTGGTTAGAACCACTTAACATGCAAATTAATTTATTGTTTTCTAAAACAGAGGAGGAGAGGTCATTTCCATCTGATTGTTTATGTGTGGGGCTCCATCCCCTCTAAACGTCTTTTTATCACCATCTCAAATGGCATGCATTGATCTCATACAAAAACAATTTTGATTTGATTAGCATTTTAAAGACGATTCACTTACGCACTGCTCTAAAACCGTGCTTTTGTTTAATTGATGCTACTACAAGTTCAGTCCGCTGGCTGTGGGTGGTTTAACTCAATGTCAGCATTCACAACGTAATAGGATTATGAATGATGATTTTTGTCATTGTCTGAACCATGCTAACTTCACATCCCAGATCACGGTAGTTAAAAATGCTGACTGACATAGTAAAAAAAAAATCACTCCTAATTAACCCCGCCATTCACCAGACAGCATTTCCATAGGAGCATCCAGAGTCAACGGCATGCATTAGGATGTGTTTCATTGTGTAGGACACAAAGACTGTACTTTTAAATGCATCTGCATACTGATAATTGAATTTCCACAAAGTTGAGACAGAGTGAGACACAATTCACACTAGGAGGATGGTGTGGTTATGTTTCCGCTGTCAGCCTTGTAGTACAAAAACCACCTCTCTCAGGGTCAAAAAGAAGCTGTAAATAAGAGTTTGGTGGGCAAGTGAACAGCTTTGTGTTTTTTTGTATTTTAAAGTAAGATATAGTAGAACGCTGAGGGGATCTGACCCTTTAACCACACTATTTTTGGGGGCAATTGTTAAAGCAACTGCATGTAATTGTGTGTGTGTGTTTTGCAATTTTGGAGCCCCCTTGAATGAAACTGATAATTAAACATTGATAATTTACTCACCCCCATGTCATCCAAGATGTTCATGTCTTTCTTCAGTTGGAGAAAAAAAAAAGGTTTCTTTAGAAAAACATTCCAGGATTTTCTTCATATAGTGGACTTCAATGGGGAGGTCCAAATTTTCAGTGCAGCGTCATACAGGATCCCTGCCAAATAGTAAGGGTCTTATCTAGTTAAACAATCAGTCATATATATATTCTCCCTCTCATTTTCTCCCCCAACTTCAAATTTGTCCAAAATCACTGTTTTTTTGTACAGGGAATTTGACTTTCTTTGTATGTTCGCCTAAATACTGGCACATCCTGGTTTTGGAGTTAGATGTGTTCCAAGGTCAACATATTTTGTAACATTTAATCCAAAAATTTAGTCTCGACCATATCCCTACACCTAAACCTAATCTTAACAATGAATAATCCCTAAAATCAGAGGAAATGATAGATGAAGGACACTCATGCACAAGCACCAAACACTGATTGTAAGCCTAAACTTCACAAAAACTATAAACTGTTTTTTTTTTTTTCAATTCTGATTGGGTAATCACAATGTTGTTCCAGGGTCAACAAAGATGTTGATCCAGGAACATGTCGTACATAGTAAAATCAGTCGTTGCTTCACGCGTGGCCTTTCCAACTTGATTATGTGATGTGTGAAGTAGATCCAGTGTAAGACAAACATTTATGGATAAAGGTTGTGACGGTAATGAACTACGATACCCAAAATGCAACGTGTTAATTTTGAGAGGAGTCAGTTAAGCAGTTATGCCGAGTGAAATGGAGATACAATTGAACACAGGTCTGTGAGAAGAGAGAGGAGAAGGTGAGAGAGAGGAGTGTGAGCCTTGTCCGCTGCGCCGAGTGGGAAAGTTTGTCTGCTGCACAGAGCAAAGCTTTGATCCTTTACGTTGAGAGTGAGAGTTTTCGTTATTAAGAGTAAGAAGTTGGAGATGTTAATAAAGTGTCAAATGAAATTAAATGAGTGAAGATTACTGAGATATGAAAGCTGCCTTGCTACGTTGAAGAGGAGTTCCCGGATTCAATGTTCCTGCAAGCTGCTCCTGTCTTCAGGGGGTCTGAGCCGTGTGAAAGTGGAATCTTCTGAAATAAAGCCGCAATCGAGGAAACTACCAGATTTAAAATTACGTGTTCCAAAAGGTTTGCTGGCTGCACATAGAACGAGTTCGGAGGTTGCTGCGCCACTTGTTAATCGGCTGTGTGAACCAACACTGGATCGGAATGCGGTACTGTGAGTGAGTTTGGAGTATCTTGGCTGGAAACAACTCCATTGATTATGCTAGGTCTTCAGGTAGGCCTTGATCCAGTATCGATGAAGATACTTACTCATCAGTAACTCTCTGAAAAGATGGGTTTAGCAAACTCTCATACAAACTCTCATATACACTCTTGCACATGAACTGAACACATACCCACACAACAAACAAACATCATTTATTTCCTTTGAACCTTACATGTAAGAAAATCACCATTGAAAAGAATAATTTGAACTGACTAAAGAATTATATGCGATGTGATGTTATGCATTAATGTGAAATGAGTTAAAATGTTATGTTTGGTTTTGATGAATTGATGCATTGAATTACCGTGTCCAAACCTTTAACTTTGAGGTTGAGATCTAAGTTCGTACTGATACCTTGTATTGTTTATGATGTGCTGAAGTAATTCATGAGATGACTTAAACTTAGTGTTTAATTGTGACTGTTGGTATGTCTTGAACAAGTCAAGTGCCTTAAAGTTCAAGTCCCATTTTTTTTATTATTATTAAAAGACAGTTGAAATTGTAAGAGTGTGTTTTGTATTGTTTCTGTGACAAGTGACTGAGTTACCGGGTATAGTTTGTCTCACTACGTCACAAGGTATATAGTTTTTATTTATTTTTTATTTTATTTTTTAGAAAACGACGAATCGTTTCGCTAGATAAGGCCCTTATTCCTCTGCTGGGTTCCTGTAGAGCCCTTTGAAGTTGCATTGAAACTGCAGTTTGGACCTTCAATCCGTTGGGTCCCATTGAAGTCCAATATATGGAGAAAAATCATGGAATGTTTTCCTCAAAAACCTTAATTTATTTTTGACTGAAGAAAGAAAGACATGGACATATTGGATGACATGGGGGTGAGTAAATTATCAGGATTTTTTTTATTCTGGAAGTGAACTAATCCTTTAAGCCAAAAAAAAAAATAGCGATGACAACATTTTTTTACACTAAATAATACTTTTGTTGAGAACTATATGCAGACTTTGCCTCGATAAAAATGTTACTTTTTAAGAGAAGGCAGAGTAGGGAATGTCGCAACAGGTAGATCTAATATACAGCATTTCTACCAACAAATGTGTCGCATTACGATTTAATAATAGAAGTTGTGTAATTTTGTGTATTGACTAAAAATGTTGTTTTCTTTCTTTGGTTTTTAGGTTTTACCTGAAATTTAGACTTGAATTGGTTGTGACTATTATGATGAGACCATTTTGTTGACAATCAATACAAAATTAAATCACAATCAAGCAGATCTGCATTTATGGTTAATTCCCACAACCATGACAATGATAAATTGAAATAAAAATAACTACCGAAACACACTGACTTGCGTGCGCTCAAAGCAGAGCGCAGCACATGACTCCCTTATGTGACGTAATATGACGCGATGTTGAAAAAAATCGGTTTTTGAGAACTGTCAAGGAAAGCCTCACTTTTTTATCTAAATTTGTGCCCTTGTGTCTTGTAAAACATTTTCAAATCCTGCATTAACGGTTCATGTGGTATTTTCATACAAGGTTATATATTCATTTGAAACAATTTTTTAGCCTGCAATATGCACTTTAACTTTTAGGGACAGACCCCGGATATTTGAATTCTGAACCGCAGCAGTACGTACCTGTAGCAACATAATTAAAACCGCAATAGGTACCTATATCAACATAATAAAAACGTGCCATGGTTCATGTATTTAACCTGTGTTTTAGCGCCACTCAGTGGACATTTCTCTTTGAAACTGAGGCGAAACATGCAGTAAGGTACGCACAGAAAGTGCACAGAGGTACGTATTTTTATGAGACCAGGGGCCCGTTTCAATAAGGAGGTTCAACCAACTCTGAGTTTAAACATGAACTCAGAGTTGACTTACTCTGAGACAGGAAACTCTGAGTTTTCGGTTACAAAACAGCTGAACTGAGTTAGTTTACTCAACTCTGAGTAGGTTGACTCTGAGTTAAGCTCGTGCACCATGACTATGAAAAGTCATTATCAGCGGAGCGCCGAAATTACGATTCACCATGGCAACAGCTCCCGCCAAAAAGACATCAGCGTGCGTTCTTCCGTCAATGCATAACTTTAATTCTTAATAACTGCCAATAACTTAATAACTTTTATAATATCAGAGGTGAAAACTATAAATTATTGAACTAAAATTCATTTTAATGGTATCTCATGATCACAAAAAGAAAGAAAAAGACAGAAAAAAGAAACAAGAACGTGGCAGCAGCTAAAAATGAAGTATAAAAACACAATTCAATCAAGGTAAAGCTTTAAACATGAAAGGTTCATGGTGTGGGCTACATGACTTTTGACATTATCATTCAGTGTCTATTTCAATGCGCTGCAGCTTTTTTCACATAATTAAATATTCTCTAATCCAACCTGTTACATTTCTTAATTACAGTAATAAAATTAACTACTGACTTGTCGACAGCAAGAAGGCAGAGGCTCCCAAAAAGGGGGGAGAACCTGCACCTGCACCACTGACAGATGAAGAGGAGATGGTCAAGTATTGGAAGATTTCTAAAATCCAAAAGTAACTTATAAAAATAACTTTTTCTTTTGTATTAGGAAATAAAGATGACCAAAAAATTGTGACTAATTTGTTTATTTAACAGCTGTGGTGGTGATTATGGCTTATACTACCCTTCCATCTGGCATCCTTCCATTCCATAAAGTAATCGGTTTCATTTTCAGAAGGTGCGATGGTGGGGATATGCTTGTCATCAGTGCATCCAAGCTTCCACACTGGAAGTCCTGAAGGAAATTTGGATTATTGGGTTACTTACAGACGTCACAGAATGATGTTATCAAGTGAACATCATTTATCAGATCAGCCTCATTTAAACCAATTTTTATACCACTGACTTACAGTCCTGTGAAACCCCTCTTTGACGGATTTGTGCCCAGGAAAAAATTCTCAAAATGGGTGTGAGAGGGATGCACACTTTCCTTAGAATCTGCATACAGTGGACTTATAATGTGCTCTGCATCTCCGATGTTTTAAAGTGCATTTTTCTTATTTTGCAAATTATCTTCCAATAGGGTAAGAAATTAAAAGTATTCTTGTTTCCATTTGCATTAAGATTATTTTTCTTACCCTATGGCGGACAATTTTACTTGTTTTATGTAAAAGGCACTTAAAAGGAAAATCCCCCAGGAAAAAAAGACTAAATATAGACAATTATATAAGATGCATATTAAGATTTTTTTTATATTTGTACTTGAAATAAGACAAAAATACTTAGTAAGAAAATCTATTTTGCTGCGTGAATGAAGGAATAAGGTATTTAAACTTCGCTAACACTATAAAAAGGGGGAGGAGACCGAAAGAAACTCTGGGTTTACCGAAGAAAACCTGCTCCCGACCAGGTTAGGTTCACAGAGTAAGTTACTACAGTAACTGACTCAGAATATAAGTTACCTCTCTTTCAGAAACGGGCTTGACTTACCCTGCTTTCTCGGGTTTGACAAACCTCCCATTTTGAAACCGAAAACCATAATTTGTGTTATATTGTCAATTATAAATTATTTTATTTCTATACGTTATATTTATTCTTTAACTTTAAAATTTATTATTTTTTATTTTTATGTAATGGAGTAGTTGTAAAAAGCATTTCACTGCATATGCTGAGGGTGATGGGACCGTAATCAAAGCAAAGGGTGATGGGAATTGAAGTCCAGAAGCAATAAGTCGGGAAAGTCGTGGCCTAATGGTTAGAGAGTCGGTTGCAGGTTCGAGTCTCGGGCCGGCAGGGATTGTAGGTGGGGGGAGTGAATGTCCAGCGCTCTCTCCACCCTCAATACCACGACTGAAGTGCCCTTGAGCAAGGCACCGAACCCCCAACTGCTCCCCGGGCGCCGCAGCATAAATGGCTGCCCACTGCTCCAGGTGTGTGTTCACTGCTGTGTGTGTGCATGTTGGATGGGTTAAATGCAGAGCACAAATTCAGAGTATGGGTCACCATACTTGGCAGTATGTCACTTCACTTCACTTCAATAAACAATAAACTGGAAGAGTGCCCTCTGGTGGCTGTCATAGGCACACCAGCTGATGGCTGTGACATATTGGAAAAACATGGGGAAAAAACAGAAGCAATTAAATTTATTTGAAGTCTGAATGATCGGAAATTATTTTTTCAGTACCCCAAAAAAGCCTATTTTCACCTGTCGCCAAATATATCTTTGCGAGCAGAAATCACATTCCTCTGGAAAGGTAACCATAGCAACACAAACATCATGCTGCTCAAACGCTTGCCGCTAAGATCAGAGTCAAACAGTACATCGACAAAACATAAGTACTGTAATTTTTTAAGAAGGTGGCACAATACATCCAGGTACCCAGTCATGTCTTTTATATAGCACAAAGAGTCATTTGTTGCAAAATTTCCTCTGTCCAAAGAAACTGAATGTCAGAACATTGATTTCAAATATGGCTCCAATTGGTGTACATTATGCAGCACACACCTGCTCTGCTCGAGAAATCAATGCAAAATACAATCCCAATCAATACTAAATTTAAAGCAAACCACTTTCTTAATATCGTATAAAGTATTTATGTTTTTAAGACTTCATTATACACTGTGCTCTAAATGATGAATGAAAGTTAACTCCAAAAAAATATGTGGTGCAATAATACATGTATTCCTGAAATACAACCCAAACCATAGCAAATATAAGCAACCCAATGTGCACTTATACATTTAGCCCAGACAAACTGTATCAGTATTTCTGACAAATGTGAATAATAATATTAATAATAATAGAAGAAGAAGAAGAAGAAGACTAATTGCATCATTCTTTATTTAACAGATGTTTAGCTGGAAAAATGCAAGCAAAAACTGCTCTGAATAGCATAAAAAGCATTTTCTTTCAGTTCTATAATGACAAAATGAAAAAAATAAAACAGTCCAAAAAAAAAAAAAGCGTTATTGGAAATAAAACATGAAAATTCACTTGTCATGGGATGTTCTTTGAGTTTCCATTGATTTTCTAAATTATAACAGGTTGAGCTTCACTAAAAAAAAAAATATAATAATAATAATAAAAACTAGACTGACATTATGTAGGTTTTTGCATTGCAAAAATACATAAAAAGTAATAAAACAAAATACTTTTGCAGTAGAAATATTTAAAAAATATGAAGAAATAAGAAAAAAAAGAGAAAAAAGGAAATCCTGTCATCATGTACTCACCCTCATGTTACTCCAAACCCATATGAGTTTGCATGTGCAAACTGTAAGTGTCCAAGGCTGCAGCAAGAAATACAACATTACGAGTCAAACCATTACAGGGTATTTCTCTTGCTGCCTGCAACCATGTTCTTTCAATCACGTTAAAAATCCCCATGCCTCTGAACTCGTTTACGTTTTGAAAACTAATTCTCCCACAGGGAAACATTCTTATCTAAAACCCATGATTCCCTAAGATTTAATCCTAAACATTTAACCTTAAATGTATCTTATGACTCACTTCATGTCTATTATGACCAATAATAATACAAGCTATTCACTAAATGGAGTTAACATCAAAACCATCAATCTCTAAATGAAACCGAGATATAAAGGTTGACAGCTCTCCTGCAGTGCGCTGCGTCTCCTTACGCCAGACAGCTATTTAAAACTCAGTACATTCCCAATGTTAATATCATAATGCTTATGATGCATATACTGCTAATGTGACTTTAATTCAGTGAGCATGCCATTAAATGACCCCTTCAAAGTGTATAGTACAGTACTTGTAGGGTCAATCCACTGGAACATCCTGGGGTAACGTGCCTTGCTCAGGCATACATACCTCCTGGTTTTCTCTGTAACCATCCATGACCTTGAGAGTTGATGTCTTATCTGTGGAGGAGGGTGTGATGTACAGTACATATTATAAGGCATTGTGCTTCATCTTTTTAAGGCTAAAATACTCTCTTTCTTCTTAATTTAGTGTGTAGACATAACTATAACAAGCCAGTAAGTGTTAGTAGTATAGGTCTAATACCCAGGGAAGTTATATGAGCATTACCATTCTTCAATACAGTTGCTCAGCTAGTGTAGGACATATTATAAGGGATCTACTATATATCTAATCTAATTTAATCTAATGGCTATAATCACTCATTATATCCTCACAAACTGAAATAATGGCATTTAGTAAATGTATTGTATCAGTATTAACAATACTGGCCACTAATTCTACATTCATTTAGGATTAAAAGTGTAGAAATATATACTACTGTTTATAAGTAACAAAATATGTTAACAAAAAAACATTTTTAACAACTTAAAAAACAGCAAGGATGCACTAACTAAGATGACACTAAATGTTGATGTTTCATAACACATAAGATTTCTATTGTAAAAAAAAATAAAATAAAAAAACAAATAAATTTTTTCTTTAATAAATAATAAATAAAAAAATTAATATATAATTTTTTTCAAATAGATGCTGATTTTTTCAAATAGATGCTTGAACTTTCTGAAGAATTCTGAAGAAAAAACAAAACAAAACAATGTATCACGTTTCCATAAAAACATTAAGCGGTACAACTGTTTTCTGAAGATCATATGACACTGAAGACTTGCGTAATGGCTACTAAAAGTTCATCTTCGCAATCACAGGGATAAATTACATTTTAAAATATATTAAAATAGGGCACTGTTATTTTAAAATGTAATAATGTTTCATAATAATACAGGGACCATGCTAACAAGTGCAGTACTTTAATCTGTTAACCTTCGCCCCCCATTTTGGGCCTCACAGGTGAAAATAACCTACCTAAATTAAAACGGTAACAGTTCCTGACAAAGTGTGCTACACAAACAAATTAGGTATCTTTGGAAAGAAGACACTCTAGGCTTTACTATCCATCATCCAGAGTTGATAATGCTCAAAAAGATAAAAAGTTATAGACACTGACGTACCTTGAAAAAAAAATTTCCACACTGAATGTTCTTTTATTTCATATACAAATACATGAAATAAGTCCTGGAGCAATCCAGAAAAGTAATGGATTGAAAGCCACGTCTCATCAGTTTATATTTCAAATTTGAAGAAGATACCATGAAAAATGAGATTCCTGCAATATTTTTTCAGAAACTATTTATAGTCCCCCCACCCCCCTGTTTGAGGAAAAATAACCACCAAATGTATTGCAGAATTATGCAAACTATTTTAGTCATTATACACATTCCTGCATAGTTTTTCAATTATAAAATAATAGACAGAATTTTATACATCATATAAGTGATTTATTTGAGCACTAAAAAATACAAAAATAATTATTTGAGTAATAAAAAAGGAAAAAAAAAAAAAGAAAAAAAAATGCTTTGTATATAGTATGTATGTATATATTCTGATTGCCAGACATAAACTGATGTAAAAAGTAAAAAGTAAAGTCGTGACGTATTGTCAAGTATGGTGACCCATACTCGAAATTGGTGCTCTGCGTTTAACCCATCCAAGTGCACACACACAGCAGTGAGTAGTGAACAAATGCACACACACACGCACACACACACACCGTGAACACACACCCGGAGCAGTGGGCAGGCATGCTGCGGCGCCCGGGGAGCAATTGGGGGTTCGGTGCCTTGCTCAAGGGCACCTCAGTCGTGGTATTGAGGGTGGAGAGAGCGCTGTACATTCACTCCCCCCACCTACAATCCCTGCCGGCCGGGGACTCGAACCCGCAACCTTTTCGATTACGAGTCCGACTCTCTAACCATTAGGCCACGACTTCCCACGGAAGTATATTGGCAGACATGGTCATACAGTCAGTAATCGCATGCTGATGTGCGTCCATACAGATGATAATCATACAGATGGGCCATATAATCAATAATAGCTGATCATTGAATCACAATGATAGTCGTCATAGAGTCGGTAATAAACACGCTGATGTGCGTCCATACATATGATAATCATGCAGATACGGCCACATTCCCCACACAATACACACACACACATATAAAAAATGTTTAAGAAGAAAAAAAAAGAAAGTTTTTTTATGGAAAAAGCAGATCGCTAAGTTACGCCCCGCTCAGATGACAATTGCGTCACAGCGTGCGTCACTCAGGAGAGAGCGCCAAATTCAAATAAACTATATTCTGCTTTTCTGAGACAATTTTTTCCGTGGACGGTCTCAATCTGTTTGAAAAACTGTATGCTACAACACCGTGTTGTTTTTTTTACCACCAAGACGCTGTTGAGCATAATTTATTCCATAACAGACGCGAACAATAACTCTCCCGATGAAATGAAATGTAAACAAAGGAATATTCATCCTTATTACAAAGTTATTGTTTCGCTGGACTAAAAGTGCTCGCTGTGATGTTGTTCTGTGGACCCTTACCTCTCTAACTAAACCGGGATTTCAGCAGTGGACGCATTTGTGGCTCGTTATTACAATGATGATGGTACATACTGCTTTTTTATTCTGCATGTTTTGATGTGTACTGCTTACACAAATGTAGCAAATACATTCCTTATAAGCTTTCCATCGAAAAACAGCAATCTGTCGTCGATGCTTGAGGCTCAGAATGATATATAGTTTGTCAAGATTAACTTTGTCCCGTTTCATTTATTCTATTAGAAAACAATGACACATGCAAACAAAGAGCGTTCAGTGCACCGTCGCTCTGGCAAAGGTTAACAGGTTAAACTCGGTTTTAATCTAAAGCGTCATAAAAAAAAAAACATTATTGCTGTCTTGGATGGGAACTTTTCAGATTAAGAATCAGAATCAGAAAGAGCTTCCTTGCCGAGTATGTTTGCACATACAAGGAATTTGTTTTAGTATCACAGCTTCCTGTACACAGAGAAAATAACAACACCACACAGATAATAAACAATAAGATGTGAATAACTCACACACACACACACACACACACACACACACACACACATATATATATATATATATATATATATATATATAAATAAAAAAATAAATAAATTTAAAAGTAACAATACAAGGAAGCACAACCTTTGTTGGGCCTTTTTAGCAATGGAGTCTACGGCTGTGTCCAAATTCAGGGTCTGCATCCTCCTTAGGATCCTTCCTACCCGGTTGAAGGAGGAGGGATCCTCCGACGTCCGCAAAACCCGGAAGTCGGTGTTTGTGAATTTGGACAGCCTACCCTTCTTTCAGTTCCCTCCCTTAACCGTTGCTCATATCCTGTCGCCTAGCAACCGTGACAGCGCCAAGCAAGAAGCGGGAAAATGGACAAAGAGTTATTCTCCTCATTTTAATTCTTTTGGAAGAAATAAAGCAATTAAATAAATTAAATACTTTCTTTGCTCGTTGTCGGAGAGTTTTTTTATATCAGACTACAAGACAGTCACATCCAGGTAAGCCATTATAGCCTATTTTTATTTGTTTTTAAGTATTCTACTAATTTCTCCTACAAATTCATTGAGCCGAAGCATAAACTTTAGCTTGTTTTGTCAGAGTAACTCCTCTCCCACTCCGCTACCGCTCGCTTCGTCCGCCATTACGCTCTGCCGAAAAGAATTATGGGATAGGTAGGACGGGAAAGGATCCACCACACCCATCCTTCCAATTCGGGGAAAAGGAGGACGTATTTGTGGGCCGCATTTGAAGGATCCTACGAATTTGGACAGCCTTCGTCGCGGCGCTGTGACGTAACATCCTTCAAATGAGTACTCCGAAGGATGCAGACCCTGAATTTGGACACAGCCGGTGTGAGTGTCCCATTTCAGGTCATGAGAGATATCTCCACTGCAACCACAGTGCTGTCCATGATAGTGAGTGGGGGGAGGGCAGGGGGGTTCCTCCTGAAGTCCACTATCATCTCCACAATTTTGAGCGTGTTGAGCTCCAGGTTGTAATAACGGCACCAGACGGCCAGCTCTTTAACCTCCTGTATGTAGGTAACCTCCTGTTACCGTCCTGAATGAGGTCGATGACTGTAGTGTCGTCCGCAAACTTCAGGAGTTTGACAGAGGGGTCTTTAGATGTGCAGTCGTTTGTGTACAGGGAGAAGAGCAGTGGGGAGAGGACGCAACCCTGATGGGCGCCAGTGCTGATGGTGCAGTTGTTGGATGTGAATTTATCAATTCTCACTAGTTGTTGCCTATCTGTCAGAAAGCTGGTGATAGAAAGAGCTAGAGAGCTGGGTTAGTTTAGTCTGGAGGAGTGTAGGGATGATGGAGTTGAAAGCAGAGCTAAAGTCCACAAACAGGATCCTCACATAAGTCCCTGTCTGTCCAGATGTTGCAGGGTGAAGTGCAGTCCCATGTTGACTGCATCATCCACGGACCTGTTCCAGCTCCAGTGATCTGTTGAAGATCTGTGTGAAGATGGGGGCCAGCTGGTCCACACAGGTTTTCAGACAGGCTGGTGTCATACCGTCTGGGTCTGGTGCCTTTCTTCTTTTGTTCTTTCTGAAGACCTGACGCACATCATCTTCACTTATTTGAAGTGCAGGTGTGGGGGAGAGGGGGATTGTGGAGGTGTTAATGGTTGGGTGAAGAGATTATCAGAGCGGGTATAGTGTGTTAGACTGGAAGTTTCAAATCTACATTAAAACTCACTCAGGTCTTCCGCAAGTTGTTGATTGGCGTCAGTGCTGGGGTATGGTGTCTTGTAGTTGGTGATGGCTTTCAGACCTTTCCACACCGATGCAGGGTCATTGGCAAAAAATTGGTGTTCTAGCTTTTTAAAGTAGTTCCTCTTAGCCACTCTAATATCCTCATTCAGTGTGTTTCTGGCCTGATTGTACTAGAGTCTGTCCCCCTTCCTGTAGGCGTCCTCTTTGGCCTGACGAAGATGTCTGAGTTTTGCTGTGAACCATGGCTTGTCATTGTTGAATGTTAAATGAGTCCTAGTAGGGATGCATTTATCCTCACAGAAACTGATATATGAAGTTACAGGCTCTGTGAGCTCAGGCTTGTAATGCCCACTCTGTTTCGTTAGTCCATCTCTTTACCGTCTTTACTGCAAGTTTAGCAGATTTAAGTTTTGGCCTATAAGTCGGTATAAGATGAACCAGGCAGTGGTCAGAGAGTCCTAGAGCTGCTCTGGGGACGGAGCGATATGCATCCTTTATTGTGGTGTAACGGTGATCCAATATATTACTGTCTCTGGTGGGACATGTAACATGCGGTCTGTATTTTGGCAGTTCACGGGAGAGATTTGCTTTATTAAAGTCCCCTAGAATGATAATACCAGAGTCTGGGTGTTGTTGTTCTATGTTTGTGAACTGATCAGCGAGTTTCTGTAAAGCTGAGCTCACGTGTGCTTGCGGATTAATGTAAACACTCACGAGAATGAACGAGCAAAATTCCCACAGCGAGTAGAAAGATCAGTTTTGCAGTTAATGAAAAGGGCTTCTAGATCTGGACAGCACATCTTCTATAACACTGTAATATCTGTACACCACCATTCGTTGATATAGAAACATGTCCCGCACAGTCGACTCTGTGTCGTGGTCCGCTCTATGCAGCTGAAAGCTCGGCAGACATAAAGCGCTGTCCGGCGTTGCGCCATTCAGCCAGATTTCCGTGAAACACAGAGCAGCCGAGTGTGAAAAATCCGTATTTATCCGGGAGAGCAGAAGCAGAAGCAGTTCCTCCGTTTTGTTGAGTAGAGAGCGGAGATTCGCCAGATAGATGCTAGGCATCGGCGTTCTAAATCCACGCTGTCGAAGCTTCACGTGCGCACTGGCTCGCTTACCCCATCTGCGCGTCCTGAAGCGTCTGAACAGCGCCACTGCACCGCCAACTAAAAGGTTCAGCAAAATGTCTGAATAAACTAAATCAGGTAGAAGACCGTGTGGTGTGTTCTGCCGAATGTTCAGCAGTTCACCCCTGGTAAAACTGATTGTGTTTGACAAACAAAAACAGGAAAAACTAACAAAAACAGTACAAAAACTGGAGAGCAAGACACTGAAGCTGCCGTGTGCATATGCTTACAGTGCATTGTCATTTTATTCTTTGTGAAGGATGGGATGCTGCCTTAGTATGTGGCTAAAACAAGGCATCTTAGAAGGCAGCATAATCACAACACTTCACTCAGAGGAGTGATTCTTATTTCACAACTCAAGAGTTCTGGATCCATCATAAAAGCATATGGCCAAGAGCTCTTTTCATGAAACAGCCTTTGATTAGCTGCCATATTGCTTCAGCGATCAGTAAAGTGGATCGGATACTGACTGGGATCTGGCTGACATTTGCTGATCTCACAGTGGTCCTGAACCCTTTCTAAATCATCTCTCTGATGATGAGAAGCTCATGTCCTCGGGGTGGCCACTATTTAGCAGGTGACTAATCACAGAGCGCTATCGATTGGGCTTTATGAGTGGACACTGCTCTCGTCTCTTCAGGGCTGACTGGTTCAAGCTTCACAGGACTCATATTCTACCCTCTCCTTTCTCTTGCCTTATTGGCTTAAACCCTCATTTCTTTACATGGCCACAGCACGTATCATTAACTGAATCTGTCATCAGCTAATTCAGAATGTGGCCTCCTGCCAAGTGGCCATGAAGGCCATTAGCTCTCGAGTAAGACATCTGGCCTCTTTGCTAAGTTCTTAAGAGAAATGTGTGTGTGCATGATGATTTCTCTAATGCAAAGGCCACTGCACCAGATGCATAATACAGTTAACAGAGTTCTCTAAAAGAGGAAATTCTGTCATAATGCTCTCACTGTAATGTAATTCCAAAACCTGTATGACTTACTTTCTTTCATGCAAAACAGAAGACTGCACTTTCCCAAGTAATTATAATGAATGTAGACTGAAGCTTTCAAAAAATCACTATAAAGGTACTATAAAAGTTTAATTAAAGTCATCCATATGACTTCTGCAAATTAACAAAAAGGCCAACATTTTTATTGAAAAGCTGATTTTCACTCATTCACACTTTTGATTTAGCAGGCTTATAGCCACTACAATTGGACCTTTGAGTCGGTTATGTGAACCTGCGAACCGAATCAGATTTGTCAACAGATCATTGACAGATCATTGAGCACAGTTTTGTGAACCAGATGATTCATTCATGAATCTAATGGAGTCTGATTTATTGTCAAGAAGAGCCAGGGCAGATGTCAAGATTTTAAGTGAATAATCACTTCAATAATGTTGCTTTGTTTTGTTTTTCACATAAAGCTAATCCTTACGAAAATTAACCATGGTTTTATTATAGTAAAAGTGCAGAAATTTTCAATAAAAAATTGCTGCAGGTGATTTAATAACAACTCGCATATTAAAGAACACAGACGCAACATCTCATTTACATGTCGACCAACGCAGTATACCAAGTGCAGCGCAAATTAGTGTAGTAGCAAATAAACAATAAAGAAATGAAGCCACAGTACGTTGAAAAGAACCAGAGGCTAAAAAATGAAGGTTTGGTAGAAATTTTGATAGACCTGATATTGCGTCACTCCAAGTTAAGGGTTCCAAGTCATCTTTTATTTCCTGAAACAAATTAAAAATAATATGGCTTGACAAACTATATGTTCAGATAATGTGCTCTTTCCCAATAAATTAATATGTGTAGAAAAATCCTCTCCATTCTACCACACACTCTCTGTTCTCTGCGGTTTCTCTCCTAGCAAAAAAATTGCATCCACTTCAAGTGAAAGGGAAAAGGGAAAGGCAAGTGGTATGTGGCCAAGTATGGTGACCCATACTCAGAATTTGTGCTCTGCATTTAACCCATCCAAGTGTGCACACAGTAGTGGACATACACCCGGAGCAGTGGGCAGCCAATGCGGCGCCCGGGGAGCAGTGGGGGGTTCAGTGCCTTGCTCAAGGGTCTCACTTCAGTCGTGGTGTTGAGGGTGGAGAGAGTGTTGGTTATTCACTCCCCCACCTACAATCCCTGCCGGACCTGAGACTCAAACCCACAACCAGGTTTCAAGTCCAACTCAACTCTCTATCCATTAGGCCACGACTGCCCTTAATAATGCAAACTAGTTTAAGACATGCTTTTTGGGGGTGTTAAATAATGGTGCAAATGCCAGTAATTTGACCAGCACAAACGTTAGTAAATCTCGTTGCGTGATTCATTTGAATACTCTCTTCCCATATAGTTTGCGTCTGAAAGGGAAACTCCTAGAAATGCATATTCAATAAGGTCAGGCGCAAAAATGACTGTGTCCACGCCTTTTCAGCGCTCATTAGCTGAAAACCTGACAGTACTATTTTAACGCCAAAAAACGGTTTGCACTGGCGCAGGCTGTTAGTAAAACTGGCCCTTAGTCTGAGTTTACTCTAGATGGTGCAGGTTGATAGCTTCCTTATGTTATCTGTAAACAACGAAATCACAACGTGGCACAAGCTGATTGGTCTCTGCTGATTCTGCAGCAAATGATCTTAATGCTTAACTTTTAAATAGGTTGGTTCTGTGTTTGCTGTAAGTCTTGCAGCGTGATATCAAAAACCCTCCACCTCCCCCAGCTCCACACATATAGATCTGCTACAGCAGTGGTTCCCAAACTTTTTTCAGTCGCGCACCCCAAAGTCTTTACAGCGCAATATGCAGTAAGGGTTAAAGTCTTTGTGAGGAACTATTACAAAACCTGCAACCAAGCAGCTGTCAATCCGTGTGAACAAACAAACAATACAACCCGGGTCTCCTTCTATTCTTTTTTTATTTTTTGCCTGTCTGGCACCTTACACAATGTATGACCCTCTGATTTTGTTTTATTGCTTTTTTGTTTTTTTCTACCAGCGGGAGCTACAAAAGTATGCATTAACCACATGATTTTCACCTGCCTA
This sequence comes from Barbus barbus, assembly GCF_936440315.1. Classification (NCBI taxonomy): domain Eukaryota; kingdom Metazoa; phylum Chordata; class Actinopteri; order Cypriniformes; family Cyprinidae; genus Barbus; species Barbus barbus. The sequence continues at coordinate 34,736,275 of NC_136732.1, read as the reverse complement.
AAGATCTCTGGCTGCTACTGGACACTCAGAGCGATGCACATGTTACAATTGATAATGCAATCCTCCTCTCCTTCTACACTTTTAAACTTACCTATTTGTCAACTTACCTTAAATATTTTTTTCCACTCTTTTATTCCATAATGGAGCACATGTCCTAAGTGTCGGGCATTCCTTAACATCTCTCACATCACTCCGATTGATGCATGTTAGCAAACCAACAGTGCAATTCTACATTTATTTTCTCCATACAACACAAGCAGACTTTGAGACAATACCTTTCTTTGAAGAATATTTATCCACACATTTAGGCTATCTTAAGAAAACAACCTAACCGAAAGAAAATCCTCAAGAAAGGCTCAACACAGACAGCAACTCATATAAATAGCATTCCTCTCATGTTGCTAAGCCAACAACATCAACTCTTATAAGCATACAAACACATTGCACACACAATATTGGGTAAACAGTCCATTCTGAACTCATTACAATATCTCATAAAGTTGCATGAATCTCACTATGCAGGTCAACATCACTCCATCAGAGATCTTCTTTGGTTTCTCTCAGCCTTGGGGCACAGATATCTGATTTCTTTTGATTCATATTGGTTTTATGATCTTCTTAGCCAGTAACCTTTTGAGGGTATGAAAGGTCAAAGATCAGTCTTAATTATACATTACCACTATACATTTCATGCACTGATGTCAATGAACCACGTCAGCCTTCTCCAAATTCAATTTTACTCTTAATTTTTCATTTTGAAGATGAAGTGTGTAATTTTTCTATGTTCAAATTTGAATAGCATACTAGCATACTACTTTTACTATATCTGCCTGCCTGGTGATGCCAGCTATGTAGAAATTATACAAATTCAGTTGTCATAATCAAAATTCTACAAAATAGTTTGTTTAAATGGTAACACTTTACAATAGATTTCCATTTATTAACACTGGTTAACCACATTAATCTAATTTTAACTCGGGTTAATACATGTTGTAGAAGCATTAGTGTTAGTTCATGTTAACTACAACATTATTACCAGTTAAATCAAATGGCTTTGGGCAAAAGCTGAACGAAAGCACACTAAGAGTGGTTATATCATAAAGTACATATTGGTACACTACAAAACCCAGTTCTTGCTGGTTCTAGTCAACTAATAATGCTGTCTGGCTGGTTAAGAAGTTTCTTTTTTTCTATTCTACAAAAAAAATTATTTTCTGTTTGAAAATACTATACAAAGATTACAGATTATTGTTTTTTATAAAAAATATCTGACGGCTTGTAAAATTACCCCCCTTGCAGCATTAATTCAGAGACTGGCCGGGCTAATCTATCTGCAGGCGGCAGGGGAATAGCTTCTCTTAAGAACGTCTGCAGAGCTTCTGAAGGAGCATGAGTAAATTTCAAATATAAAACAATCCATCTATAGACTTCTATGACAAAAGGTTGGCACTGTTCCCTTCCTATAATTTCTCTCTCCCTTCGAACCTCTCCCTCTCTCTCTCTCTGCATCCTTGATGTTTCAAATCATGCCAGGTGGGCTAAAAATAGCAGATTCTTTCTCCCTGTTCAGCACTCTTTGAGACTGGGAAGCTGGCTCTAGATTTAGGGACAGCGAGCTGACAGAGGAGAAAAATATATTTTAGCAAGCCTGGATTCAATAAATAACTGCACACTATAAATATACCTGTGACTTTCTTGTTAATCAATACACTGGTTTCTGGTTCTCACTCAATGTATGATGTAAATTTAAATATGAACATTAAAAAAATAAAAAATAAAAATAAATTTGATCCCCTGCTTATTTTGTACGTTTTCCCACTGACAAAGAAATTACCAGTCTATAATTTTAATGGTAGGTTTATTTGAACAGTGAGACGGTGAGACGGGGACAACAGTTGGTGAGATTACTCGCAAATGGAAGAAACACAAAATAATTGTCAATCTCCCTCAGAGTGGGGCTCCATGCAAGATCTCACCTCTTGGAGTTTCAATGATCATGAGAACGGTGAGGAATCAGCCCAGAACTACACGGGAGGATCTTGTCAAAGATCTCAAGGCAGCTGAGACCATAGTCACCAAGAAAACAATTGGTAACACACTACGCCGTGAAGGACTGAAAACCTGCAGCACCCGCAAGGTCCCCCTGCTCAAGGAAGCACATGTACAGGCCCATCTTAAGTTTGCCAAAGAACATTTGAATGATTCAAAGGAGAACTGGGTGAAAGTGTTATGGTCAGATGAGACCAAAATTCAGCTCTTTGGCATCAACTCAACTCGTCGTGTTTGGAGGAGGAGGAATGCTGCCTATGACCCCAAGAACACCATCCCCATCGTCAAACATGGAGGTGGAAACATTATGTTTTGGGGGTGTTTTTCAGCTAAGGGGACAGGATAACTGCACCTCATCAAAGGGACGATGGACACGGCCATGTACCATCTGTACCATGTACCGAGTTATTCTGTCTCTCACTGTTAAAATAAACTTACCATTAAAATTATGGACTGATCGTTTCTTTGTCAGTGGGCAAACGTACAAAATCAGCAGGGGATCAATTTTTTATTTTTATTTTTTTCACTGTATACAAAGGACATTAAAATAAATCAATAAATAAATTCATTGTAAAATATAAACAATGTGGCTGAATCTGCAATGTGTTTCTTAATTTTGTTTTTTACAGCTACACAAAATTGTCACATGAACCCTTCATTTTATCACTAGCACAATAAACTGGACTTAATAATTCAATGTTCACAGCAGTAGCCTTAAATTTACAGTGGTGGCTCTAAATAGCAAAAACATAATTATGTAAAATTGAATTTTCTAATTGCAAGCCATACTCCTGCCATAGATGCATGATGTGCTATCTTTGAATGAAGGGTATTAGTTCAGAAGGAGCATTGCTGCCTCTTTCCTCCTTTCATCTGGTCTTTAGGGGTTTCACATTTTCAAAACGTCTATTCCTACAACCCCAATAATATTGACTAATCAATGAGACCTGCTGAGGTCCATTTGCTTTGTACTTTGATTATAATCCTCCTTTCAATGAGTCTTATTAGTCTCTACAATTCAGCATTCTGCTTTGAATCAATGCCCTTTGTTGTATTCAAGATATTGTTTGATGTTCGATTGTTGTCTCTCATAAAAGAAACATTGATGTCGCTGAGGTGACATTTTCCCCTCAGTCAAAGCATCTGCAATCCTCAGACATTTTAATTTAATATTCAAACACAATATGTTATTTCATTCAAATAAAACAAACTAAAATAGATTGTTACATTGAAATAGACTCAAGCTTAAAACCTACAGTAATTGATATTTATTATTACTAATTAATTATTACTTATTTTTATTTATCAAGGTTGCATTATGTAGATTAAAAGTCGCAACCAACATAGATAATAATAAGAAATGTTTCTTATGCAGCAATTCAGCATATTACAATGATTTCTGAAGGATCACAAAACACTGTAGACTAGAATAATGGTTTTGCCTTCACAGGAATAAATTACATTTTAAAATATGAATATAGCACCATGGTGACAATTACCCTAGGTGAAGCAAGAAAAAGTCATTAGAATTAAGTTTACTGAGAAGAAAACTAAACCCGAAACATTGTGACATTATATGAGCGGTGTTCAATCCTCATTTACTTGCTCTCCGAATATTGACAAGGGTGGCCCATTTTCTGAAGTGATTGGTACACTAAAATGAATACCATGCAACAAATCTCTATCCTAAAATGAACATCATAGCCACCTTTCATACAAAGCTGCATTTAGTCCTTGGCCAGAGGAAAAATGCTGAGCAGTAGCTTTTACAATAAGGCAGTCTGTAACGGGGTTGACGAGACGTGAGTCGTGCAGATCCATTTGCAAAACTTTATTATAAAACATGGTCATATTCAGGCAGGGTCAGTACACAGCAAACAGGTATGGCAAGGGCAAAACACAAGAGCAATCCGTAGAGCAAGCGTGGGTCGACGATCAGCAAACAACATCCAACAAGGGCTAGGCAGAGCGATAAATCCAGAAACACGGGCAGGAATCAAACACGGGAAATCTAACAAGGAAAATAGAGAACAGAGAACGCTTTGTATGCAGCAGGGCTAACAATACTCGACAGCAAGCAAGAGCAAGTCCCAGGCTTAAATAGTGTGTGTTAGGGTGATGGTGATTGCGAGATGGTTCTCAGGTGTGGGCGTGATCAGTGTGAACAGCTGTGAGTGATTAGTGAGTGCAATGGATGGTGGGAAATGGAGTCCAATGTGGTCTAACTAATGTGCAAACGTCCATAAATCATATCAGATAAACCAATTTAAGATCCTGGGGGAGGGAAGAGAGAGCAGCTGTCTATCATGCTAATGTGTGGGAATTTTACCGGTCGGATGAGTCTCTGAACATGTTTTTATCACTCTGGAGATACCGAGCTTCAATTCAATAAGCTGTGGGCTTCAAAAACAGCACCACACAAAGACTCTGGCCCAGTGATGTAATGAAGGGGCAACTATATATGTATGTGTTTACGTTCTGTATGATGAAAACAGATCATTACTCTACTGACCTGAGTAAGAAGAAATTGTGTAACATTATAAATCCATCCAATGGTTAAATGTTTAACCTGGAATACAGATGCAGTCCTTCCAGTGGTACTGGGAAAAAGGGGAAGGATGATTTTGGATATCTTTAGAATCTGAAGGAGGAACGAATTCATCTGCAATGATTTGAAGAAGCAAATTTCAATTCTGAATTTACAGTACAGTATTTTTGTGTGTGTGTTTTTTTTTACTGTGCAATTTCTACATAACATATAACAAACATGGAATGCAACATATAGAAATTTTCAAAGACTTTTTTGTCTATACAGTCTGTGAGCAGCTTCTAGAACCTCGACTTCATGAAGACAAGCTGATTCCGAAATACTGGATTCAGCATAACATTAACTAACAATGTAACCAGAGTGATCTTGCAGTTCCAGTTGCTTCTAGAAATGCTGATATTTTACTATAGACTACATTGACCCAAAACCTATGTAGTGTTTATGTTTGAATTGGACTGCAAAATTTGCATGTGAAAATACACTGTCATCCAAATAAAGAAAATGGGTCTGAAATGGATTAAGGAATGAAAAAATTAAGAATTTTTCCCAATATTTATTGTTTTGAAGTAATGAAAAATATTGAAACCGTTACGGGACCAGAATCCCGAAGGCAATTTGGTGACGTCATAATTTCTGGACAAGACAGTCATGCATGGAAATGCTCTCTCTCTCTCTCTCTCTCTCTCTCTAACACACACACACATAACTACCCAAACAGACACACACACAAACACTGAATCTGGGACGCTAGTCATTCATCAGCTTGTACAGTCTCACAACACTTTCCCAGGGTTTTTTCACAGTAGCAAATTTTTTGTATTATGTGCAATAAAACATAGTTATTTTAAGACACTGTGACAACAGGGTAAACAAATAAATCCCTTAACACCACAGCCACAAATGTTTGTTTTTTCAACACACATCTTGGCTTGTGTTGGAACACTGGTTTGTGTGGGTCCCACTGGACTTCCTCAATCTTCTTCAACAGCTCCTGATGCTAAACAGATGTCCCAGTGGAACACACAATGGAACTAGAACAAGCCTAAACCTCCAAAAATACATGTCCTGGATGTTCAACTCAAATTTTATTTTCTGAAATATCAGGATACTCAAACTACAGCAGGTGGTCTGCGTACTTGTACAGAAAGTCTTGTACATGTACAGGAAGACAACTGCAGGATGTTAATATGATAATGTGTTCTGCCTACCTGCTTTAATGGTTGCTTCGCTCAAAACTGACAATTCTGTCATTTATTCACATTATTTATAGCAGTTTTGACAGCTTCTTCCATTTTTTGAATGATCATTCTTTTAAGCATAGAAAAATACAATTACAACATTCATTATGCGTGTCTAGATCAGCAGGACATCATGTCCACATCTTTGTACATGCAGACCACCTGCTGGCATCCATGCTGATATTTCAAGAGAACGACTGAAAAATCTTGTTTCATATTGCTTCATCCACAGACCTACCTCAGGACAGACATTCAACACACAACTAACAATACTGTCATAAGGGAAAATAAAGAACAATCACTGAAGCTTGGTTTAAACGGTGAGGATTTAGTGCACAAAATGTGCCTGAAGCTCATATGGAGCACAACTGATAACTCTTGAAAACTGTTTGTAATTGCTTAAACAGACATTCAAGAACCTGGAACATCCTGTGGATTGTTTTGTGATGTTAAAATCTGTTCACCTGACCTGGCACACTCTTCTTTGTGGTAAATGGATACAGAGAGAGAGAGAGGGAGAGAGAGAGAGAGAGAGAGAGAGACAGAGAGAGAGAGAAAGAAAATAAAGAAAATTAATATTATACATGAAACATTGTATATTTAATGTAATATAAGTGAATTCTGTTACAGTACAAGCAAATATTGTCCTGGTTAGTCCCATTAGCCTCTGCTGGGAGATGTCATAACTACACCACTCTATCTCCAAAAAGAACATTTCTCCATTGGCCATTCAAAAGTAACAATGTTTTCTGATCAAATAAATTTAATTTGAGAATTTACTGGATATTTACTGGAAATTGAGACTTGTTTTCTGAATTATCCTGGAAAAAAATACTGTTTCTGTATCTATTTGAGTTTAACAGTCCCAAAAAAACTAAAAGAAGAAAAAAAAAAAAAAAAAGAACTTGTTCTTGGTTAGTAGTTTTGTGGACCTCATTTACTAGACTGTTGCAGCACTGCAAAGAAGTGTGAGAAACCCAATTTTACCCTCACGAGGAACAAAACATTAAAAATAAATAAATAAAAAAAGACAAGAAAAAGGATAGAGGAAGTGCAAATAGCAATAAATATCCAGAAAAATAAATATACTAAAATGTATTTGAAATGCATTAATGTCATGCTAAGTATACATTTACATTTACAAATACATTTACATATTTAAGTGCTTAATAAAAATACCCTGATATTGTAATTTTAGCATATTAATCTGGTATACTTAAATTATGCTAAATTGCAACAACGTCCTTTGTACTTAATGCACTTTAATTGTACAGAAGTAGTGCTGGAGTCCAACTAAATATATACTGAAGTAGGCTATATTTGATTGCACTAAAGTGGAACTATTGCAAAGTACACTTTAAATATCTTGCATTTAAAGACCGATGTTATTCAAAGATCATTCAATCCTCATTAATAGTAACATTAAAAGTGACATTTTAGGCTTTATATTAAGAAATGTTTATTGTGCACAAGTAGTCCTCAAAATAAAGCTGAATTATAATTTTAATATCAGTAAGTCTCGAGTGATATATCAATAAATATGTTGGTAGATTTTAAATATATAAATGTATTTTAAATATATATATATATAGTTTACTAGGGTGTTACTCTAAGTACAAATAATGTTAAATACTAAATTGTAAATAGCCACTACAACTACATAGCTTCAACAGAAGTTCTACATAGACTATATATATATATAGAACTTTTTGTTTTATCCTTGGTACAAAAGAAAGTTTCATGGATGTTAAAAATTCTTAATTGAACTGATGCCAATAAAGAACCTTTATTTTTAAGTGCAGATTTCAAATAGTATACATGTGGTCCTGCAGAGTAATTGGCATTGACTGACATGAATGAGAACATATAGCTTTCTCCAGGTATTATGGACCTCTTCAGCTCTGCCTGATCTTTGCCTTCAGTGTTCCTCCTTCACTCTTGTTCCACATAAACTGAAGAGTGAATCTGTGTAAGTGGCTGCAGAGTGTATTGTGCGCAGTGGCTCATTCTGTTATGGAACTGTCGGACACAAAGGTAAGCATTTCAAGTGATAATATTTATTAACAGTCTTGGTGATTTCCCAGCACCGGTGGATGATGTGAGAACAGGTGAGTGGTGATTCTCCGTGAGTTTGGTGATCGATCGTCAAGATTCTAACTGTCCCTTTCTTAACTTGCAGGTCCGTGGTGAACCGGAGTTACTTCGAGCTCGGGGAAGATGGTAGTCACCAGGAGCTGGTTCCTGAGAGCGGGGTGGATGAAGAGGAACAAGGCAAAAGGTAAGTACGACAGGTAGGGAAGTACAGGAAGTATACTCAGCCTAGTAGCTTCGCAAGCGGTCTCTCCTTGTAGTCACAACAAGATCGGACAACTGTGTGAACTGAGGACGGTGCTCTTATTGAGGGTGGTGATAGTAGCGGTGATGAGGTGAAGGTGATCAGAACTCAGGTGAGGCGGATCGTGGTAATTGGTTTTGTGATGAGCCTGGCCGTTCTGTGACACATTCATTCCCTCACCATATTTGCCGTAATCTATTTATTGCCAGTGCAGAGTCACGACGCGCTCTCTAGTGAGTCTACATTAGGAGTGAGAGTTGAGGCATGGACAGATTTACATGTTAAATGTCACTTCCTTGGTAAACGTTTTTATGGGAATGTGTATGCAGCACGCTTTGTGTCATTAGCCCTTAAGGGAAGTGACCACAAACGCTATTTTCGCTTGATCCGTGAGGAACATCTGTGGATGTAAGTCGATGGTTAATGAACATTGTAATAGAAAGCCATTGCACTCCTCGGGATCACCTGAGTAGGGCGCTGGCCGGGCCATGGGACTGGCGAACATGACTGGAGAAGGAGAGCTGGCGATGGTGGAGACGGGAGTGGGAACTGATTCTGGCAAGGGTGATGAAGCTGGACGGGTTAGAATTCTTTTGAGTGTGTCGACTAGTTCCTGAAACGGGTCTGGAACACTCATCTTGATGCCGTCTTGGTCCGATCTTCTGTTATGGAACTGTCGGACACAAAGGTAAGTATTTCAGGATGAGATGCCCCCTCCAACCAGTGTCTCCATTCCTCCAACGCTAGCTTGATAGCTAGCAACTCGCGATCTCCGATGTCGTAATTTCTCTCCGCCGGGCTGAGTTTTTTGGAAAAGAAAGCACATGGATGGAGCTTGGGAGGCTTCCCCTGCTGCTGAGAAAGTACCGCACCAACTCCGGTGGTGGAAGCGTCTACTTCCACAATGAAGCGTTGAGGTCCCAGGTAAGGGATTTGTTTTTTCCCCGAAGAAGGTTAGTGAGTGGACTGGTGATTGAACTATAGTTGGCAATGAAGCGGCGATAGAAATTGGAAAATCCTAGGAATCAATAGCACAGTCCCATGGCCGATGAGGTGGTAGGCGTGAGGCTCTTTTGGGGCAAAAGACATCACGGAAGGAAATATAAGCAGGTGGTACCTCAGTAGATTGCTGCTCCACAGGGCTTTCCACAGAAGTTGAGTAGAGCGATAACTGCTTTGAGCTCTGGAGTCTAGGTAGTGGTAAGTGTGGGAAGCAGTGTGGGAAGCAGCTCGAGCCCCATTTTAGGATCTCCCCAGATCTCCAGGACAACACGGGGTTATGCTTTACCAGCCAGGGCAGACCCAAAATGATGTCGACAGTAGATTCCTCAAGCACCAGCAGATGGATAGATTCCTGATGAAGTAGACCCACCCTGAGCTGTAAGGGTCCTACACAGTGCTTAACTAGACGGTGTGTGAGAGGGGTACCTGTTATTGTCTGGATCTGTTAGTTAGTTTCGGTCGCAATGGTCGAGAGTTGGAGCTGTCTGCAGAGCTTCCCCGAGATGAAGTTCCCTGCCGAGCCGGAGTCGAGGAGGACGGTAACTGGCATTAACTCAGTGTCGAGGATTAGATTAGCACAGGTAGTTAGGGGATTCATCTTGGGAATGTCGGGCTTGAGGCCACTCACCAGCAATCTAGGTGGACGCAGGGTGCAAGTGAGGATCGTATGTTCTTGGCTGCCACAGTATAGACACAGTCCATTGTTTATACGTCGCTGCCTTTCCATGGGGGATAATCGAAACATGTCTGTCTGCATGGGTTCGGCGGTGGTGCTGACCTCTGGCTGGTGGTTGGGAGGAGTGACAATGGCTGCGGTAGCATTGGTATCCGATGAGCAGGCCTTCATTCGATTGGAGCAGCGGATGGCGAGCTGTATAAACTTTTCCAAGCCATGTGAATCATCATAGGCGGCTAGATGTAATCTCAAATGGGGATTCAAACCTTGACGGAAGGCGGTTATTAAAGAGGGCTCATTCCAGCTGCTCGCAGCTGCTAATGTGCGGAACTTCAGGGTAAACTGGTGGATCGTCATAGACCCCTGTCGAAGTTGATACAGCTGTTCACCGACTGAGGAGTCCCCGGGAGAGCTGCTGAAGACCTCTCTGAAGTGGGCGACGAACTGCGGGAAGGACTGCGTGGCGGGTCCTGCTTGATGAAGTATCGTCTCTGCCCATCTTAAAGCAGGTCCCTTAAGGGAAGTGACCACAAACGCTATTTTCGCTTGATCCGTGAGGAACATCTGTGGATGTAAGTCGATGGTTAATGAACATTGTAATAGAAAGCCATTGCACTCCTCGGGATCACCTGAGTAGGGCGCTGGCCGGGCCATGGGACTGGCGAACATGACTGGAGAAGAAGAGCTGGCGATGGTGGAGACGGGAGTGGGAACTGATTCTGGCAAGGGTGATGAAGCTGGACGGGTTAGAATTCTTTTGAGTGTGTCGACTAGTTCCTGAAACGGGTCTGGAACACTCATCTTGATGCCGTCTTGGTCCGATCTTCTGTTATGGAACTGTCGGACACAAAGGTAAGTATTTCAAGTGATAATATTTATTAACAGTCTTGGTGATTTCCCAGCACCGGTGGATGATGTGAGAACAGGTGAGTGGTGATTCTCCGTGAGTTTGGTGATCGATCGTCAAGATTCTAACCGTCCCTTTCTTAACTTGCAGGTCCGTGGTGAACCGGAGTTACTTCGAGCTCGGGGAAGATGGTAGTCACCAGGAGCTGGTTCCTGAGAGCGGGGTGGATGAAGAGGAACAAGGCAAAAGGTAAGTACGACAGGTAGGGAAGTACAGGAAGTATACTCAGCCTAGTAGCTTCGTAAGCGGTCTCTCCTTGTAGTCACAACAAGATCGGACAACTGTGTGAACTGAGGACGGTGCTCTTATTGAGGGTGGTGATAGTAGCAGTGATGAGGTGCAGGTGAAGGTGATCAGAACTCAGGTGAGGCGGATCGTGGTAATTGGTTTTGTGATGAGCCTGGCCGTTCTGTGACACATTCATTCCCTCACCATATTTGCCGTAATCTATTTATTGCCAGTGCAGAGTTACGACGCGCTCTCTAGTGAGTCTACATTAGGAGTGAGAGTTGAGGCATGGACAGATTTACATGTTAAATGTCACTTCCTTGGTAAACGTTTTTATGGGAATGTGTATGCAGCACGCTTTGTGTCATTAGTTTCGTGCCATGACGGATAATATTCTCTCTAGATTTTATTCTATATTCCCTCCAACTGCAGAGTGAATGCACAACATGCCCAATAATATGTGGACAACCTTAAGCTACCAGCATCCACATAAAATCAAACAAACCTTCTGGTTAATTTTTCAGCTATTCGCTGAATTATGAATGTGCTCTGAAAATCATGCAATCTCTGACTCCACCCACATGCTCATTAGATTCCCATTTCTCACCTTCAAGCAACTTTTTGGCTTGTAAACATGCTTATTTTTCTAGTAATTACAGCTTTTATTCCCCAGTAAAGAGTTTTTTTTTTATGACTTCGCTGTTTTGGCCATTACAATTGTTTAGTCCTCTGAGGAACCATCTTGCGGTTATATGGTTCTTGGCTAAGTTTTACAATCGAAGGTAATAGCTTTTTAAAATCTAACCTCACACTTGAATATTTATCAAATGCATTTGCAGGTGTAAAAAAGTTGAGTAATTCAGCTGAGACAGAGGAAGCAAAATCTATCACGTAGCAAAGGATCACAACAAGTGATGTTTCTGAGTGACAGGTTTGAAATGGAAATGAGTTTGGATCAATGTTTAACTTAAACGCCTCTTTCTGACAGTACTGACTTTTAAACAGTCTTAAAATGCTGAGGAAGTGTCAGCCAGTGTGAATAATACATCACACACACAAAGAGACTTGAAAAAATTAGATTGGATAATTTTTGATCCCAATCTGCCATGTGTCATTCAAGATTGACACAAAGCTCCCTGTGAAACCTCTAAGGTCATTTAAAATGCATCAATCTCTTAGTTTTGGCATTGGAATATGCTTGCATTCACTCATTACAGTAAAATGTCAAAGATCTATAGCTCACTTCTAATCATCGAAAGATTCAGTGGTGCTAAATATCCTCCTAAAACGCCACAACTCGCAATGCAAATACTAAATTGTTTTATACATATTTGTACATGGATGAACAAGTTAAAAACAACAACATAGATATCATAAACAAATAATGTGTTCCATCAGAACAGACCCAAAGTCTACCTTAAAAGGTAAGTGAAAGTTCAATGATGTTCGGTTAAAAAATATACCGACTTCAAAAGCATAATGCTTTGAAATAAAAAACAAACAAACAAACAATGTTATTATTATAAACAATTAATTCATAAAATTGTGTATTTTAAATATTATTTTAATTATATAATTAATAACATAAAACTTGAGAACTTTTAAGATCTTCTCCCACACAAATATTTTGAACTTCCCATAATTGTCTTCTTCTAAAAGTCCTATTAAGAGTTATAATTTATGAGTAACAAACTCTTGAGCATTACACTGACGCCCATTAATTTCCATTCAAAAATGATATTACAGATTTCTTTCGACTTCCAAAAAGTGCCTGCCAAAGCCAGAAAGTACATCTGAGGCAGTCAAGGAATAACAATATCATGCATAATTAGATATGGGATATAAAGGCTCTGATTCTGTAAATGATTATTAAGACACAGTATGACATGCATGCCACTTCGAAGGCATGTAATGATAGGAATAAACAAACTTTGTTTTGCATTAAACATTATAATGGGTTGGGTGATTGAAAGCCTTTTTATGTCTGTTGAGTAAATAAAAGTATACTGCATGCTTAACTTCTTTCTAGATGTTTACTGTTGTTGGCTTAAGGAAATAGTTTCCAATCCTCAAGCAGTAAGGAACTGTACACTTTTATTCAGCAAGGACATGTTTATTAAAAGTGACAACAAATATATTTATAATGTCGAAAAGATTTATTTTTCAAATAATTGCTGTCCTTTTGAACTTTACAGTTCGTCAAAAAAAAAATCACATGTTATGCAAATATATTAAGCAGCACAATATTCAACATTGATAAGAAGAAATGTTTCCTGTCACCGATTATTCCATCGAGTTTTGGACTCTGGCCGCGGAATGCAGTTGGAATACAGAGGCACAGTGGAACATGTTTTTGCATGGATTGGCCGACCGCATCCAGGATGAAATATATTCACTGGCATTACCTCCTTCTTTGGATGGGTTAATCGATCTGGCTATACAAGTGGACAATAAATATGACAATATGACAATATACAGATATGAAGCATGTCCCTTTGACTGCCTTTACCTCCACCAGGATGACGTTCAGGTGGTCTAATGCAGCTGACGCTGCGTTTTCTAAACTGAAGAGTTGCTTCGTTTCAGCTCCCATTCTTGTCGCCCCTGACCCTTCTCGTCAGTTTGTGGTGGAGGTTGACGCGTCTGAGGGAGGGGGTTGGTGCGGTTCTTTCCCAGTGCACTTCTGCGGACGATAAGATGCATCCCTGCGCATTTTTTTCACATCGTTTATCACCCGCCGAACGCAATTACGACATTGGTAATAGAGAGTTGCTTGCAGTCAAGGTAGCCTTTGAGGAATGGCGTAATTGGTTGGAGGGTGCGGGGGTACCTTTCATCGTTTGGACCGACCATAAGAACCTTGAGTACATCAGGTCCGCCAAAAGGTTAAACTCTAGGATGGCTCGGTGGGCTCTATTTTTTGGCCGTTTTAATTTTTCCATTTCCTACCACCCGGGTTCCAAGAACATCAAACCCGATGCTTTATCTTGTGTTTTTGATCAATCCGAGCACCCGTCGTCTCCCAAGTTTATCGTGCCACAGAGGATTGTGGGCTCTATGGTAACTTGGGAGATCGAATCGAAGGTCCGTACAGCCTTAAAAGGTGTAGTGCCTCCACCTGGGTGCCCACCGAGCCATTTATTTGTACCAGAGAGTTTACGGTCTGACGTCATCCATTGGGGTCATTGTTCCAAGGTGGCTTGTCATCCAGGGGTGAGTCGTACCATTTTTCTCATTAAACAGTGGTTCTGGTGGCAATCTATGGCCCGTGACATTCGTCTTTTTGTTTTAGCCTGCTCAGTTTGTGCTACCTCCAAGACTTCCAATCGACCCCCTGCTGGACTCCTTCAACCGCTGTCAGTTCCTTCGAGACCCTGGTCCCATATATCGCTAGATTTTGTTACGGGTATCCCACCCTCTCAAGGGAACATGGCAGTTTTAACCGTGGTGGACCGGTTCTAGAAGGCAACTCATTTTATTCCTCTGCCCAAATTACCTTCAGCCAGGGAAACAGCAGTTGCTGTCATAGACCACGTCTTTCGCATTCATGGCCTCCCGACGGACGTGGTTTCTGACAAGGGGCCTCAGTTCATTTCCAAATTTTGGAGGGAATTTTGTTGTTTATTGGGGGCGAGTGTCAGTCTTTCTTCTGGGTTTCATCCTCAGAGCAATAGCCAAACGGAGAGGGCTAACCAAGATTTAGAAAGGTGTTGCGGTGTTTGGTCTCTCAGAACCCGTCCTCTTGGAGTCAGCAACTTTCATGGGTTGAGTACGCACATAACACATTACCAGTGTCAGCTACGGGCCTATCTCCGTTTGAGTGTAGTTTAGGTTACCAGCCACCTATTTTTCTGAGTCTGGAATCTGAAGTCGCGGTCCCCTCTGCCAAAGCCTTTGTCCAAAGGTGCTACCGCACTTGGAGAAGGGCCAGAAGGACTCAGGTCGATCGCCACCGGTCTAAGCCTACCGTCTACGTCGTAGGTCAAAAATGTGGCTTTCATCCAGAAATATTCCACTTAGCACCGTTTGTAACAAGCTTGCTCCTAAATTCATTGGTCCATTTACTGTCACCAAGATCATTAGTCCAGTGGCAGTCCGCCTCAAACTTCCTCCAGCGTACAGGAGGATTCATTCCGTCTTTCATGTATCCACATTAAAACCAGTTTTTCATTCTACCATTAATCCGCCTGCCCCGGTTCCCCCACCGCCGTGACTCGTAGATGGGGAACCAGTTTATTCTGTAAAACGTATTTTGGACTCAATATGGAGGGGACGCATTTTTCAGTATTTGGTGGACTGGTAAGGTTACGGTCCGGAGGAGAGGAGTTGGGTTCCTGCGAGGGACATATTGGATCAGTCCCTGATCGATGACTACAATCGCCAGGTAAATTCCCCTGGGAGTGTCTGGAGACGCTCTTAGGGGAAGGGGTACTGTCACGGTTCATGGGTCTGTGTGTTCATTCTGTCGGTGTTGTCTCTGTGCTGATTGCTTGTCAGCCTTGCCCTACAACCCTGGTGCTGATGAGCTAATCAGAGCGGCTGCACCTGATATTCATCTCGGCGCCTTTATCTGCCACGCTGTTTGGTGTTGCTGTTGTCAGTTCGTTGTTGCTCATGCCTTGTCCTGTTCTCATCTGTGTCTAGCGTTGTTTGCTGTTCCAGTTTCTCTTGCTGCCTTATGAGGACGTTATCTCCAGTTGTCAGGCGCCCAGGATTTCTGCTCTTGTTGGATTATCTCACTTGTTGCTATCTACGATATCCATGATCAGCTATTGTTGCACAGTTATGCTTCCGATTACTGCCAGTTCTTCGTGACCATCAATAAATCACATTATTTCACTCGCAATTGGATTTTGAGTTTTTTGCCATGACAGTTTCTTGAGCACAAAATCAGTATAGGCCTATTAGAATAATTTATGAAGTGTCATGTGACACTGAAGACTGGGGTAATGCCTTCTGAAATAAATTTAATTTTATAATATATTAAAAAAGAAAACAGTTTTAAATTGTAATATATATAGAGAAAGAGAGTTGCTTAGGATTTTCATGTGGGTTTCCAGGGCTTTAGTATCTGTGTGTAAGCAGAAGGCATTCTGCATTTGGCAGTAGTCATTGTATCTGACAGGGTTAAAAGAACTGGAATTTCGTTGGTTATTTATAAGTAAAACAGGTGTAGAGAGCTAAGCAGTGACCCACAGTAAAGTCAATACAATGCTGGCATTTATCATTGGAAAGCCAGATAACGGCTATTGATGTGACTGTGTAAGACTGCTACTCAGCCTGCTTTGGAGAAGGTAATGCTAAGTTCAGGTAAGGTACTAAATCCAATTTTATTGAACTGAGCACATATAATTATGTAAGCGAGGAGGTCGGCCGATTGTGTTTTTTTTTTTTTTTTTTTTTTTTTTTTTTTATGATTGCTGAAGAGCCTGAAAAGGCAGCATTTGTTACTGTTATTTCTAGCAGTCAATGTTAATGAAGTCTTTCACAGGCACTTGGGTCCAAAGTATCAGGGCTTTTCAGAAACACTGTATAGATTATAACATGACATCTGCAGTTTAGATATATGAATTATTATAGCACTCATATAGCTGTCATTAAAACATTGCATGCCACAGGAAAAGTGATTAAGCACATCAACTACAAATACAGTATGTTTAAATTCATTTTGAACCAATTTTGGTTTAACTTCTGTGTAATGACTTTATGTAATTTCAGTGCTTATCTCCATTGATGAGAGTGGAATATTTAATATAAATGTGTATATCGAAATGAAAAGAGTTTAAAAATCATTGTTTACTTCATTACTCCAGGAAGAAGAGTGCGTACGCACAGTCAAGAGTATCCGCACATATTTACGCCAAGTTTTTTTTATAAATCCAGATATGTGCTTGGAAAACAGCATACACACAAGATGGACATAGAAATGTGCGTAAGCTGTTTTCAAAACACAAATCTGGATTTATTAAAAAATAACTTGGCGTTTATACATGAGGCCCCAGGAGTGTGTAAAAATATATCAGAATTGAGAACTCACCTTCTCCACAAAACAGCTACATGGAAGAGTGGATGCTATATACATAAGTGAAGAGCCTTCACTGATATGCTTTTTATGGAAATACTCACGAAGAGAGGTTAAAATTTACATTTGATTGCATAAGTTGATAGTAGAGACTCTATCAGCACTATTGTACGCTAGAAAGAAGGTTTGACCTTTACAGAGTATTTGTCTGTTGGGAAAACAGTGCTTGGGTGTTTAACAGATGGTGGGATACTCATGCTTGTACTGAGCAAAATAAAAATGGCTATAAACCACAACATAACAGAAATAACAAAAATAAATCATCTTAAAATTCAGAAAACAGTCACGTGACGGCATTAAAAACAAAAGCAGAAACACAAAAAGCTATATAAAAGAGTTCAAAATAACTACTAGTGGCACTGATACACAGAACTGCTTGGGTACCAACTGAAAATTTAAATTTCATTTTTATTTAGCGTAATCACTTACATGAAGCTTGGCTTTTATTTTAGAAATAAATCTAATTTTACTTTTAATGCCAAAAAGAAACTTGTAGAAGCTACTTTCCTAACTGTGCTTGATTATGGTGATATATTATACATGCTTGCGGCCTCTTCTATCTTAACAAGCCTTGATTCGGTATAACATGCTTCACTACGTTTTATTACAAATGCATAGAGCTGGAGTCAAGTCCAGCTTTGTCGAGACCGAGTCAAGACCGAGTCCAAATGAGAGAAAAAAAGGATCCTCTTCAAGACCACATACTCAATTATTGATAATGTATGTGATGCGAGAGACAGCATATCTTCTATTCTAAGAAAATAATTTTGCATTATTATTTGTAATGATCAAAAAGCATGTGCAAAGTAACAACTCTGTAGGACAGGGGTCTTCAAACTATATCCTGGAGGGCCAATGCCCTGCAGACTTTAGCTCCAACTGGCTTAACACACCTATCTGGAAGTTTCTAGTGTGTCTAGTAAGAGCTTGATTAGCTAGTTCAAGTGTGTTTAATTAGGGTTGGAGCTAAACTCTGCAGGACACCGGCCCTCCAGGACCAAGTTTGGAGCTGTAGGATCAAATTATTTTTATTTACTTTATTTACATTTTATTTACTTTAGGTACACAGCAAAAAATCCAGGGTAAAATTAACTCTCCTGGGAGTACATGTGAGACCACACTCAAGGGTGTGAAAGTGTTGTTGCAGTCCATTCTGGGTGCCACCAATCAATTTCATCCATGGCTCCCATGATGCATTGCGGTGTGAATCAATTATTAGCTGAATTTTCTTAGTAATTTCCTTTATTCTTACTATTTTAATTTTTATGTGACTTTTAGTAGCTTGTTTTCTAATGTTTAGAGTTGATCTGTTTATGCTGTTTGTCACCGTTGTTGAGATTCATACACTGATTCTTGATATCTGTGTGTGTCTAAATTTTTAGAATTTTTTGAATTAAAGCAAAAAATTAGGAAGGCTAAACTGCAGTATAAACGGAAGGTTGAGGAAAAATTTAAAGTGGGAAATGCACGGTTGGCCTGGCAAGGCCTCAATAGTATGATGGGGAGGAATCAGAGGCAACATAAAATTCAGTGTTCTGATTCTGTTTGTTTTGCCACTGAATTGAATCAGTTTTATGCTCGTTTTAATAGTAACTCTGACGAGAAATGGACTCCAATAGGGTGTCCTGCATTTTCTCCTTTAATAATAGAGGAAAAGACCGTGGAAAAGATTTTATTACGTGTTAAACCTCAAAAGGCAATAGGGCCTGATGGAATAAAGGGGAAGGTGCTGAGGGAATGCGCAATACAGCTGAAGGGAGTGTTAACACAGCTTTTTCAGCTGTCATTAGATTGTAATGTCGTACCTCAGGCCTGGAAAGAGAGTACCATTATTGCATTGCCAAAAAAGGCAAGTGCTAAGGATCTTATTGACTACAGACCAGTGGCTTTAACATCTGTGCTCTGTAAGTGTATGGAGAGAGTAGTTTGTCAACAACTCTCCCAAGCAATGATTGGGAAATTGGATCCTCTACAGTTTGCCTATAGAGTTGGGCGTGGAGTAGAAGATGCCACCCTCACTCTAATGGATAAAGTTGGAAAGTACTTGGATGCGGCAGATTGTTGTGTTAGGATTTTATTTATGGATTTTTCTTCCGCTTTTAATACTGTGAACATAAATATTCTTTTGAGCCGGCTGGAGGAGTTGCAGGTGCACCAAACTCTAATTTTATGGATTAACAGTTTTTTACGGGACCGTTCACAGCATGTATTGGTAAATGGCAAAAGGTCTGAGAATGTGGTTTTAAACACGGGCCTTCCACAGGGGTGTGTTTTATCACCAATTTTATTTTCTATTTATATAAATGAAATGACCTGTGATAATGATAATCTGACGCTTATAAAATATGCAGATGATATGGCATTAGTGGGACGTGTAAAGGATATTCAGTCATTAGATATTTACCTTAATTTTGTTAATTATATCACAACTTGGACACAGAAGAGTTCTTTGCAGCTTAATATTAGTAAAACCAAAGAAATGTGTTGTGGGTTATTGGTGTACTAGCACTTTGTGAAACCTTGTTAGTTAATGGAGAGGAAGTTGAACAGGTGGGGTCTTTTAAATATTTAGGTACAGAGATTGATTCACAATTCTTATTTGAGAAGCATTCAGATAATGTTTTTAAAAAGGCTTATCAACGGCTGGGGTTATCGAGACAACTATCGAGAAAACTGAGGAGTTTTAACATTGAAAAGGACATTTTGATGGTTGTATATAAATCACTAATTGAATCTGTTCTTACTTTTAATATTGTATCCTGGTTCAACTCTCTCTCTGTTAAAAGCAAAAATAAACTCTTAAGGATAATAAATGTGGCAAGTAAAATAATTGGTCAGAGACAAACATCTCTTTCTGATCTTTTTATTATGGCATCAAAAAGGAAAGCCTTTGTTATTGTAGGAGACTCTTCTCATCCTTTGTATAGTTCTTTCCAGTTACTGCCTTCTGGCAGACCTAGTTTTTTCCACGCGTTTTTAGGCGCGACATGCGAATGTGGTTTTGTTTTGAAGGAGAAAAAATGCATAATGCTGGACTCGGTCGAGACCAACGAGAACATTTGGCGAGTCCAATAACCAAGTCTGAGACAAGTCCGAGTGCAAACACCAACGAGTCCGAGACGATAGAAAAATGTCTTGAGACCGGACTCGAGTACTACAGCCCTACAAATGCAATATCCTGTATGAGATACAATCTATGCCTACAAGTCTTATTGTATTATGCAGTGTTGCTTCTCAAGGCAATGTATCTTGTTCCAAGAACTCATTAAATACTGGTAAGAAGTCATTTTTTGCAGTGTGTGCATGTACGCTCTCTTATCTAAGGCAAGACCTCCATTATAAACAATGCAACGACTCTATCAATAAGACAACTGGCTCTTTTAAGTGTAAGTCGGGACTATTTTTGACATATTGAGCAATGCAATTTTTCATATTCAAGTATATATGAGTGGATCGTCTCCGCAGTCAACAGTCTCTGATTAAACAGACCACTTAACAGAACATACTTCTTCTCTCAGGCATCGAGGCCATAACAGAAATTATTTTCAGAGATCGTGGCGTGGAGGTCTCAGCAAAATGGCACACAAGACACTTAATCAAACAAATGAGTCCTTGGTTAGTGGCAGGCACGTACACACATAGGTCGTGCTCAGTGCTCAGATCACTCCTTTTTCCAAAAGCTGCCTGCATGTGAAGTTATTTTCATAAATCATGGCTGCTCGAGATGCACCACTGTTCACATCAGTGTTTAATCAGGCAAGTAATGCTGTTCCAGTTTGGAATTTGACAGCCCCCAAGGGCAACTTTTGACACCTGTTAACATTTACAATGAACAATTATTGCATCACAATTAGCATTCAATATTCAAGCATCGTTTGCGATGACTGGATTCCAGACTCTTGAATCACTGTGTTGCAATTAATGGTATTAGACAATCAAACAACTTCTTTATGCTGTAGCGTAACGACTCGAGACAAAATGGCAGGCCTTGGGAAATCTCTCCACCATCATGATTACTGTGTTTTGATAGAGACACCTCAGTGACAAAATCCATCAAGATGTAAGACCAAGGAAAAACGACAGCAAAAGTAATTAGCCATCATGAGGTGCAGACCCAGCGACACAATACGAGCACCTTGTTGGGGCAAAAAGGCAGCCAGGTTGCTGCTGTTGTGCCCTCTTGATTGTAGTCTCAAGACCTCATCAAATGGGTGAAACCAATTTGGACCTCAGGATAATTGGCTATGCTTTCTTCTCCATCTACTTTATCAGTCTGTAAAATTGAACTGCATGGAGGGGGGAGGGGTGTGTGTCTGGTTTACTTTTTTTAAAGAACTGCTGGGATATCTTAAATAATTTAACCTTATATTACATATAAATCTTATGATATAAAGGCAAAATAATCATATATCGTGTACAATGGGGCTAAAGGCCCACCTTAGGAAAAAATTTGCTATTCACTGCACCTAAAATGTATAATTGCATAATATATATATATATATATATATATATATATATACACGTGGAGGAACAGGTTTAGTTACACGGGGTAAAAGGCTCACCAGTATGGTAAAAGGCACACGGTATTGATACAAATACTTCAGTTAAAATAATGTTTTTAATATAATGTCTAAGTTAATAAAGTTTGTAGAATTTTCTATAATTAATTTTCGTTCAGTAAAAATACTGTCATTAAAATATGTTAATATAAAAATATATTTTAAAATACAGAAACAAAATCATTTTAATAAGTAAAGATTCTGAAAGTGTTGAAGGAGATCCAATAATAATTTTATATATATACACTCACCGGCCACTTTATTAGGTACACCTGTTCAATTGCTTGGTAACACAAATTGCTAATCAGCCAATCACATGGCAGCAACTCAATGCATTTAGGCATCTAGATGTGGTGAAGACGACTTGCTGAAGTTCAAACAGAGCATCAGAATGGGGAAGAAATTAAATTTTTTAACCAAGATTTAAGTGACTTTGAACGTGGAATGGTTGTTGGTGCCAGACGGGCTGGTTTGGGTATTT
Organism: Barbus barbus; assembly: GCF_936440315.1. Taxonomy (NCBI): domain Eukaryota; kingdom Metazoa; phylum Chordata; class Actinopteri; order Cypriniformes; family Cyprinidae; genus Barbus; species Barbus barbus. The sequence goes on along the minus strand of NC_136732.1, from coordinate 34,714,170 downwards.
CAAAAACTTCTGATCTACTGGGATTTTCATGCACAACCATCTCTAGGGTTTACAGAAAATGGTCCGAAAAAAAGTAAATATCCAGTGAGTGGCAGTTGTGTGGACGTAGATGCCTTGTTGATGTCAGAGGTCAAGAGGAGAATGGGCAGACTGGTTAGAGATGATAGAAAAGCAACAGTAACGTACTCGGTTACTATCGTAACCTCGGTTCCCTGAGATACGGAACGAGTACTGCGTCTTGCTAAAGACGCTATGGGAAAAAGCCTTTTTTCTCCTTTACTGAAGCCTTATTCAATCACGCAGTGAAACTGCACGATCATTGGTTCGTGCAGTGTGTTAAAAACGAACCAATGTGTCGGCAGCGGAGCTGCACGAGCCTATGGCGACGGAGCCCGCCAGAATGGGCGGGGTTATCTGGCTATATAATCAGCCGTCTCGCCATAGGATCCTCAGGTTTACTTCGAGTGAAGCGACGACTGAGTCGTGCAGCTACCTGGCATGGCAAAGTACGCAGTACTCGTTCCGTATCTCAGGGAACCGAGGTTACAATAGTAACCGAGTACGTTCCCTATCGATACTCCACTCGTACTGCGTCTTGCTAAAGACGCCATGGGAACACAATTCAATCACGCCGTGCTATGGTAGAGGAACTACTGTGTAAAATACCTCCATAAGCATTCCATGCTCAGAGGGAAGTATAATAGTATACTCGGGCTAAAGCGAGCTGAGCTCATAGAGGTCACGCTCGGCCCGGGTCATTCCATGTATTCCTCGCATACTCAGCACTTTCAGGGCTGAGATATGTAAGGAACCCATCAGAGAGCTTGAGTGCCCGTGCAGTCAAGAGTTCTCCGTTAGGGTTGTTCCCACAACATAAGTCATACTCATCTAAGCAGATAGGACCCTGGCCTGTAAGGTCGGTACATCCAACTTATAAAACTTTGCAAATGTGGACGGTGAGGCCCAGCCGGCCGCCACACAAATGTCTGTAATGGACACACCGCTAGACCAGGCCCACGACGAGGCAATGCCTCTAGTCGAATGGGCTCGTACTCCAATGGGGCATTGAAGGCCCAAGGAAGAGTAAGCCAGCGTAACGGCATCCACTATCCACTTAGAGAGTCTCTGCTTCGTGACCGGAAGCCCTTTGGTATTTAGCACTCGCTCTGGGAGGCTGGTAGGCTCCCGTTGAGCGGCCAGAGGTGAAGCGCCCACAGTTCGGGACGAGGGTGCCACAATAAACCGTTCGCCTGAGAGAGGAGGTCTCGTCTCAGGGGCACGGGCCAGGGGGCTGCGGTTAGCAGCTGGGTCAGCTCTGACATCCAAGGCTCGTTCTCCCACAGGGGGGCCACCAACAAGACCTTGTGTCATTGTTCCCTGATTCGCCTGATGACCTGAGGAATCAGAGCGATCGGAGGGAATGCATAGAGGAGGAGGTTGGGCCAGTCGTGGGCCAACGCATCCTTGACCTTCGAATAATAGGCTGGGCAGTGAGAGTTGTCTTTGGAGGCGAAAAGGTCTACCTCGGCCTTGCCAAAGATTCTCCAGATCATTCGAACCGTCTGCGGGTGGAGCATCCACTCTTCTGAGGGGACGTTGCTCCGTGATAACATATCCGCTCCTCGGTTCAATCTGCCCGGCAAATGTGCTGCTCTCAGCGAGCGCAAGTTGAGCTGAGCCCACTCCAGAAGTCGCTCTACCATAAGGAAGAGGCGCTTCGAGGAGAGACCTCCCTGGTGATTTACGTAGGACACCACTGACATGTTGTCTGAGCGGATCAGCACATGTCGTCCCTTTAGCTCTGGCAGGAAAAACTGGCAGGCTCGACACACTGCTAGCATCTCTAAGCAGTTGATGTGGAGGTTCTGCTCCGCCTTCGACCAAAGGCCAAAGGACGGTTTGCCTTCGCACAGCGCCCCCCAACCCATGTTGGAGGCGTCTGTCGTGACAACTTTCCTGCTGCAGACCATCCCTATGGTCACACCCTTTCTGAACCATTGTGGGTTCTTCCAGGGGGCTAGGGCTGTTACAGCGCTGAAGTGGCCGCATGCGAAGCAGGCCCAACTGTAGCATCGGGGATGCTGCGGCCATGAGGCCCAGCATCCTCTGAAACGCTTTGACGGGGCGAGCGGTGCCGCTCTGGAAGGAGGCTGCGAGCTTTTGAATGGCCAGAGCGCGTTCCGGTGCTAGCACAGCTCTCATCTGAGCTGAGTCCAAAACTGTTCCCAGAAACGACACCCGTCGGCTGGGAAACAGTGCGCTCTTGGCAAAATTGACCCTGAGCCCCAGGCATTCTAAGTGGCTGAGGAGGAGGGCTCTGTGTGAGAGTAGTTGTACCTCTGACTGGGCCAGAATGAGCCAGTCGTCGAGGTAATTGAGAATGCGGATTCCCATCTGCCTGAGAGGGGAAAGAGCCGCGTCCATGCACTTCGTAAAAGTGCGTGGAGCCAGGGACAGTCCAAAGGGAAGGACCGTGTACTGATAAGCCACTCCCTCGAAGGCGAATCTCAAGAATCGTCTGTGATGGGGGGCTATCTGGACGTGAAAGTATGCGTCTTTCAGGTCCAGGGAACAGAACCAGTCCATAGAGCGAATTTGCGAGAGGATCTGCTTCAGTGTGATCATCCTGAACGATCTCCTCATGAGGGCGCGATTCAGGCGTCTGAGATC